>NW_026575109.1:0-390064 GCF_905146905.1 Nyctereutes procyonoides
TGGCCGCGCCCCGCCTCTCCCGGGCCTCCCCGCTCCCAGGTGTGGCGGGTGGGGCAGGCGCAGCGGCCGCGCGTCCTCCCCGGGTCCCACGGAGACCGGGGCTCGCAGTCGCTCGGGGCCCCAGATTCCCAGGCGGCGACGGAGACAACTGGCGAGCTCGCCGGAAGCTCCGTGGCCACCGCGGCCGGAGGCCACGCCGCCGCTGGGGGGCGCTGCGCGGGCTGCAGGGGGGCGCGCAGAGGTGACCGGGGGCGGGGGTGGGGCTCGCGGAGTGCCCCACTTAAGAGAGGGACAGTCGCGATGCGTGCGCCCACCCCCAGGTCCCGAAAGCCGGAGCGAGGGGCAGTTTCCACCAAAAATAAGAAGTGCTGCTACCCCGGGCCCTTTGCCCCCACCCTGGGTGAACCACGACCGTCCAGCGCCCTGGGCTTGGGTCTGGAAGGAGCGGCGACCCACCTGCCTCCGAGCCCAGCCTGCCCGGGTGTGGGCCACGGATTTGTGGGTCCTGGTGGGTGACCTCCAGCAGAGGCATTCCCCTACTAGTATGTCAATGATAACAATGCCTAATTGTCTTTGCACCGAACACTCCCTTTGCAGAACTGCAAACAAGATGTTCTGGGAAAAGGAGAAGGTAAACTGAAATAATCGTGATGGTTTGGGGATGAAGTCAGGAAACGAGGGCACCTCTGCGCAATCAGGTTAACTTGAGAGCAAAGGCACTACCCGGATGCAGTGCAGAGCAGGCCGGCTAGCCCACGTTTCAATTAAGTCATCACTTATATTTAAGTGGGATTAACACACAAAAAAAGCATCCGTTTCAGAGGGCTCGGCCTTCCTACTCTGTTTTGTCCGATCCCCACTGTGCTTTACAAAAAGGAATTGGAGTCTTCCTTTTGCTTTCTTCTCATCTCCATCTCATTGTCCTGCAAACTAAAAATTGGCAGTTTTAAGAGGCATTTTGCAATGACCTAATTTGGGGGCAGAATTAATTCTGGAGTCTATGTTTCACAACGTGTGAAGGGCACCATTAGCAGTGATATACCCATCGTGATTTAGCCGACATACTTTCACAAAGCCCTTTTCGAAATCTTGGCAAGAATTTAAGACCTTACTCACTGCATAGAAACGCATAATTAAATTTATAATATAAGAACTTTAAAAGATGTCTTCCAATCCTCCAATGCAATGGTTTATCCTTCCTGCATTAAATAATTGTCCTTCTGTAACTAAAGTTTTTCTGAAACTTCACTGTTGTATGCAAGTAACCACAAACCAATAAGAAGTAAGCAGAGCAGTGAAATGTGAAATAATGTGTGATAAATTCTACAGATTTTAAAATGCGGGTTCTCATTGCGATGTGTGATTACAGTGCTCATGGACTAGAGGCTTTGTCCTCAGTGCTTAATTTTTCCCTGTGGAGATCCATGCATTCTCCTAATGGAGGGTCAATTGTAATTTAACACTGTACTTACCTACAAAAGATGGGGTGAAATTTTGTCTTGACTTGTTTGCTTCAACTGGCTGCCTTGATTAAATAAACAAGCACCTCTAACTGCCCATTCCCTCTTAACCTGAAAGGGTTAAATGATCAGGAATCAGGAAGTTATCTGACAAGCTACTCCAAGAACAAACACCCGCGGACTCTGCCATTCTGGAGTCTGATTTCTGTGTGGTACACATGGTAGATTGCGTGTTTGTTGTGGAGGCCTGTTATTTGAGGTGAGTATATCATGAGGGATTGGGGGATGGGGTATTTCAAACCATTCTAGTCTCCAGAAATCTCAGATAAAATTTGTAACAAATCTCCTTAACTTTAAAGTTCTTAAAGGTGAGCATATTTTGCACTGACCTCACCCCCACCTCTTGTTTCCCAGCTCCATTTTTTTTATTACCCCTACTTGCTAGATTGTTTAATGTTTTAACCTACTCCTAGAGACTGCACTAAGCATCTCCAATCTTGTTTTAGAATGAGTTGAAGACTGAGTAATAAACATTACCAGGAAATAACTTTAAAAATGCTGTTAATGCTATTTGCAACAAACAAATGTGCAATGACTTAACAGAAAGTCCTCCAATTCCCATTGTACTAGAATAAAACCAAAACTCTCTAAGATGGCTTACAAAGTTCTGCATGATTTGACTTTTACCTTTCTCTATTGTTGAACATTTTGATCTTACAACTAGAAAAAAATAAACCTATGATGATCAAATTCCTTTCCAGTTAAAAGGGGTGTGAATTAAAAGAGTTGTGAAGTCTTTCCTGCTTTGCTTTTTGTTTTTGTGTTTTTTTTTTTTCAAATACCACACAGTATATTCTGTCCCCCTGCAATCTTCCAGTATATCCCAGGCTTGAGAAAAGTAATATATTCGCACTTATAGTGAGATCCTAGTTTCTCACTGTTGAAGGGAGAAAACTTGAGGATACATTGTAGGGTCAAAATGGAATTGGAGGTTACAAATTAAATATGGGGGGGTGTCATGTAGAGAAATCCCATATGATGAAGAAATGCAGGCAGTTTCTAAGAGCTGTTGGTACCCTCCAGCTGACAGCCTATAAGGACCTTCAGTCAGCAAGAAAACGAATCCCTCAGTCTTAAAAATACAAGAAATTGAATTCTGCTAACAACCTGTGTGAGCACAGGACTGGATATGACCCCATTCGAGCCCCAGATGTGACCACAATTCCAGTCAATATATAGATTTGCAGCCTTGCAAGATGCTAAGACATTTTCATAATCACATCTTAATAATAATGAGTCCTATTATCCATGAACATAGTATATTTATCTACTTAATCCAGTTTTTAAAAATTTTACTCAGTAATATCTTGTGGTTTTTAGAATATTTATCTTAAGCATATTTTGTTAAATATATCTCTGTATCTACTTCAGCTCTGTCACTGAGCGGTACTAAAAGCCATGACATGTCAGTAGCAATGAGTACACTTAGTACCCAGATTTTGGATTCTAAATGCCATTCTCCACCTTAAAAGGAATTAGAAGTGTTTGGAGAAAAGAAATCCAGGTCTCGGACAGAAAAAGTATAAGACATGTCTGGAAAATCTTGTTTTGCTAGAAAATTAGAAAGGCTTAAAATGATGGCAACATATCAGAAGGACAGAGGATATATCTGCAGAGAGATTACAATGGACAAATCTGGAGCAATTTGAATATCAAAATATGTTATTACTATAATATAATAATAGAATGTACAATATATAATTCTAATGTCTAATAGAATGTACAATATAATAAATTGTAACAACTGACTAAAATAAAAAAAACTGTAATTTCACTCTGGTATAAATAAATCATTAGATAAGTAAGTAAATAGGAAAGAAGAGAATGTTCCTTATAGTAGAATGCTAACTAATAAATACAAAAGGAATTATATAGTAAGGGAATCAATGGTTGCTGAAACTAGTCAGTGAAAGTTTGATGTTGAACGGGGTATTTACAAAGCCTTAAAGTATCTCCTTACAAGGTTTTTTATTAGTTTTCCTGGGAAAATTGTATCTTTACAATGGAGACACTTTATGGATACCTTTCTAACCAAGTGATCAATTTAATATCACTTATATTGGGACAAACCAAATATATACACCTTTTAATAGGATGGATATTCTTAGAAGGACACAACATCACTTCTGTATTATTCCTGAATCTAAATCTAATCTTGAGGGGATCCCTGGGTGGCTCAGTGGTTTAGCGCCTGCCTTTGGCCCAGGGCGCGATCTTGGAGTCCCGGGATCGAGTCCCGCGTCCGGCTCCTGGTATAGACCCTGCTTCTCCCTCTGCCTGTGTCTCTGCCTCCCAACCTCTCTATGTCTATCATAAATAAATAAAAATAAATCTTTAAAAAAAATAAATAAATCTAATCCTGAGGATCAGATTGAGAGATTTCCATACAAACACACCCAGACTGAGGCACTTTGTAAAAATAATTGGCCTGTATGCTTCCAAGATTTCAAAGTCAAGAAAGAGAAAGACTGAGGACCTAGTTATTTATTACTTTGTAACAATATTACCACAATTTTAGTGGCTTCAAACAATGCACATTTGTTAACTCCCAGTTTTTGTGAATAAGGAGTCTAGGCGCTAAACTGTGTCTTCTGCTCAGGGGAGGTCTCAGGGCAATTGAATGTCAGCCAGGGCTGCAGTCTCATCTGAGAGTCAATGGTAGAAGGATCTGCTCCCCAGCACACTCAGGCTGTTGGCAGAATTCAGTTCCTTGTGGTTGTAGACTGAGGGATTCTTTTTCTTGCTGAGTTCTGGCTGGAGACCCTAACAGGCTGTGGGCTGGGAGCCCCCCTCTGCCTCAAGAAGCCCCCTTCATTTCCTTGCCTTCATTATCCCAACATGACTGCCTGCTTCCTCAGAACTAGCAAGGGGGAGAGACTCTAGCGAGATGGCACTAAAATCTTATGTACGCAACCATGCAATCACGTATACATGGTTATACACATCCCATCACCTTTGCCTTATTTATTGTTGGAAGCAAGTCACAGTTCCGCCCTCACATGAAGGGAGGGGAATCGCAACAGGGTGTGAACACCAGGGGGAGGATCCATGGAGGCCCCCTCAGGAATCCTTCTAGAATAACACTAATAAAGCATAGTGACTGTGATATAGCATGTGTTCAGTAGACATTTGTGGGGAAAATTTGAAAAAAAATTTCTTAGATTGCTTTGGCAGAACTTTTGTATATTGTATGTAAATGTGCAACTGATCTTTGAGTCGTTTCAAAGTTGATTCAAAGTTGATCTTTGGGGGAGGAGGGGCAAGATGGCGGAAGAGCAGGGTCCCCAAATCGCCTGTCCCCACCAAATTACCTAGATAACCTTCAAACCATCCTGAAAATCTACGAATTCGGCCTGAGATGTAAAGAGAGACCAGCTGGAACGCTACAGTGAGAGGAGTTCGCGCTTCTATCAAGGTAGGAAGACGGGAAAAGAAATAAAGAAACAAAAGGCCTCCGAGGGGGAGGGGCCCCGCGAGGAGCCGGGCTGAGGCCGGGGCGAGTGTCCCCAGGACAGGAGAGCCCCGTCCCGGAGGAGCAGGAGCTGCACCAACCTTCCCGGGCGGCGGAAAGGGGCTCGCAGGGAGTTGGAGCAGGACCCAGGAGGGCGGGGATGCCCTCGGGCTCCCGGGGACACTAACAGACACCTGCGAGCGCAGGAGAGTGCTCCGAGCTCCCTAAGGGCTGCAGCGCGCACGGCGGGACCGACCGGAGCAGCTCGGAGGGGCTCGGGAGGCGGCTCCGCGGAGGGAGCTGCAGGGCGGGAGCGCGAATCCCACAGCGCAGGCCCCGGAGCACAGGGCGCCGGGACACAGCCCAGGATCCGGCCTCCCCCGGGACAGGCAGAGGCCGGGAGGGCCCAGGACAGCAAGGACGCTCCTGCCCCGAGCTGAGCAGATCAGCGGCCCCGCCCCGGAGCCTCCAGGCCCTGCGGACGGAGAACCGAGAGCCCGAGCCCCGTAGTTCCTGCGGAGGCTGAATCCAGGCTTCCAGAGTTGCCATAGCAACTGCGACTGTTCCTCCTGAGACCTCACGGGGTAAACAACCCCCGCTGAGCCCTGCAGCAGGCAGGGGCAGAGCAGCTCCCCCAAGTGCTAACACCTGAAAATCAGCACAGCAGGCCCCTCCCCCAGAAGACCAGCTAGAGGGACCAGTGATACTCCCCCATGTTCCAATACAACTTGTTTTTGGCCACTCTGCACTGAGCAAAATGACTAGAAGGAAAACCTCACTTCAAAAGAAAGAATCAGAAACAGCCCTCTTTCCCACAGAGTTACAAAATCTGGATTACACTTCAATGTCAGAAAGCCAATTCAGAAGCACCATTATACAGCTACTGGTGGCTCTAGAAAAAAGCATTAAGGCCTCACGAGACTTCATGACTGCAGAATTTAGATCCAATCAGGCAGAAATTAAAAATCAATTGAATGAGATGCAATCCAAACTAGAAGTCCTAACGACGAGGGTTAACGAGGTGGAAGAACGAGTGAGTGACATAGAAGACAAGTTAATGGCAAAGAGGGAAACTGAGGAAAAAAGAGATAAACAATTAAAGAACCATGAAGACAGATTAAGGCAAATAAATGACACTCTAAGGAAGAAAAACCTACGTTTAATTGGGGTTCCCGAGGGCGCCGAAAGGGACAGAGGGCCAGAATATGTATTTGAACAAATCCTAGCTGAAAACTTTCCCAATCTGGGAAGGGAAACAGGCATTCAGATCCAGGAAATAGAGAGATCCCCCCTAAAATCAATAAAAACCGTTCAACACCTATCTTTGGTTGTTTCTTTTTGTGGTCTTTGGAAGTCTTATCACACTTAAAATCACCTTTTACTCTTAGCAGCACTGGGCACATGTGAAATTGTTTTCTGGGGGCAGTGTTGGAGTATATGCTTTCTGTTGCACAGCAAGGATCAGCCTAATATCTTAAATGCATGACTTTAAATTAGATCCTAATTCTCCATTTCAAAGACTGAGCCAACTTATGAATAATAAAGCCATGTAATAGTGCAATTATTCCAACCAGTACATAGCATTTTCTTTCCCAAATCAAATGTAAGGTTTTCTACACAAATCTCTTGTAGTGGCCCAGAATTCAGTTTGACAAAGGCTGATCCTTGTGAAAAGATATTACATAGAAGCTGATTTTTTGTTTTGTTTTTGTTTTTTGTTTTTTTTTTGTTTATTTGTTTGTTTGTTGCATCAGGGAAGGTAACACTTGGAGGAAATGGACTTAACATAAAAACAAGGATTTTGGAAAGATACTAGACACACTTTCTTGACAGAGGGATGCAATACAGATGGATTTATGATGAAAAAACAACTGTGGAGTTTTCCCTAGAGACTTTTACAAATGGGATGGACAACCATCTGTTGACCATGCTTTGAAGTTCTGTATCAGAGACAGATTGACCTCAGGGGCTCTTCAGGTTCTTCGCTGCCCTCCCACTTGCTTATGGAGAGGATGTTAAATAGAGCAATTATGTGGTTTTCATTGACAAATAATATTAACCGCTAACAGAAACATAATATATATCCTAAACACTCATACCCAGAACAAATCTATGCTGTTCTCATCCACTTTCTTATTTTCTCTGGAGAAAATATCCTGCACTAGTCGGATGACTAAAAATAAAATAATTAGCTTAGAAAGAAATAGCAAGGACTGAAACACTTTTAAGTTGACTACATCCAGGTGTGACACACTTAACTACAAACCAGTTTTAAAAAGTAGGTCGTTTAAAATAGACTTTTTTAAAAGTCGAAGGAACAAAAATGGGTGTTTTTGAAAGAAAATCCAGAGAATCGGAAATTTATTGATCTTGAAATTGTAGTCTAGAGAATCACTCGTCTTTTTTAAAAAATATAAGTTATAGGTTAAAAAATTTTCAGTTGATGTGCACAATCTCATTTTAAAAATCTCATGTCTTTGTAGACACCACTGTGGAGCCTGCCTCCTCCCAAGTATGTAAGGAGAAGTGTGATTTAATTATCAAGCCAGAGAAAAAGAAGGAACCTCATGAATGGTGGCAATTTTCATCTTTTAGGAGTGCTTTTTAGGTAAACTTCTTTGAACTAAGTCTTTTTCTTTTTAAATCAATGCTTTATAATTTACAAAAAATCAATTTAATAAAACTCAAGCAAGACTCTAAAATTAAGTATAATATAAATTGTGCAAAAATTTTCACTCACATTTGATCCATGCCTTGGAAATGCTACATTTTTTTTTAGCAAACAGAGGCTATGTAGAAATCTAGATTGAACTAGAAGTTCATTCTTTACAGATACAGTCACAGTGATTCAATTTTCCCATTCTTTTCTTACAGGGAAATTAACAATACCTTGAAAGGGGGGACGCCTGGGTGGTTCGGTGGTTGAGGTCTGCTTTCTGCTCAGGACATAATCCCGGGGTCAAGTCCCACATTGGGCTCCTTGCAGGGAGCCGGCTTCTCTCTCTGCCTGTGTCTCTGCCTCCCTCTCTGTGTCTCTTATGAATAAATAAGTAAAATCTAAACTAAACAAAAACAAAAAAACCCAAAACAGTATATTGAAAGGGAGTGACATCAAATCTAGAAGGCCCAGGATAAAATTCTCCATCTATGCTCACAGAAAATGTTGTCTTTGAATAATAGCAGTCCCAAGATGCACAATCAATAAATCAATATAAAGAAGGAACTACCTCTATAGAACAGGCCCCAATTCCTTCTCGTTCATTTGTTTTCATTCCTCTCTGCCAATGAAATCACTGAGTGCCTCAATGAGAAGCATTGCACAAACTATTCCAGTATGAGAGAGTCAGGCCTGCATAATCTCTTTTATATGAGGGCTCTGAAACTGAAAAATATTTCAATAATGTTTTAAAACTCTAGAATTCATCAATGCCAGTAATTTTCTCTTTGCAGTAGTTACCCTAGAAGGCTATATATTTTTATAAACTGTGTTGCCATTGCTGAAAACATTTTGGTAAATTTCTCTTTGGAATGCTTTCAGAATCTGCATTAGTCTTTTTGTGTCTCTTCACTAGTGACAATAATTTTGATTGGTTTATTTTTTGATGAGAGGGAATTTGTTGTTTTTTTTTTTGTTTTGTTTTGTTTTGTTTTGTTTTTTGTAGATTTTAAACAGCCAAAAGTCACTCTTCCTATGGTCTGGTGGGAAATAACTTTTTTTTTTTTTTTTGTAAAATCAGAAGTGATTATAAAGTAATGGGGCTGATTTTTGTTGTCTAGATTGGAAGTTTATGTTATCTTTTACATTTGCTAGCTGTGTGACCATAGGCAATTTACTTAACTACTTCCATGCCTCAGTTTCCCTACCTTCAACAGGAATAAAAGCAGCCCACCTAGAGTTGTTGTGACTATTAAGTGATATAACAAATATATGGTAGTAATTAGAGTGCTCAGTACATAGAGCTCAATAATTCTTTTTTTTTAAGATTTATTTATTTATTTATTTATTTTAGAGAGAGAGAGAGAGAGCCAAGAGGAGGGCAGAGGGAGATGGAGAAAGAGAATCTCAAGTAGACCTCCCCCCCCCACCATTGAGTGGGAAGCCTTACGCAGGGCTTGATCCCATTACCCTGAGATCATGCCCTGAACTGAAATCAAGAGTCAGATTGCTTAACTGACTGAGCCACCTAGGCACCCTGGTCTCTTAATTGTTAAACCAGGCACTTTGAGTTCTTACCAATAATTCTTACTGAGAGAATAATTATATGAAGGAACTTCTAGCTTCACCTTCCCATCAAACTTCTTTCTCTAAAGCTAGTACATTACCCAAAACTCACTGCAAATCTATCCTCTGAAATCAGCTCTCCCTCTTTGGTGTTACTAATTCATTTTGTTATTCTCTCTTTTCAGCCAGTCATGGAGTCTTGAAGATTGACCTGACATCATGACTCTTAAATCCATCTCCTTTCCTCCACCCTTGTCTTTAGTCTATGAACCCATGAATTCTTCATGTGGCAGGCAGAGTGATCTCTCTAAAGGGTAAGCCTGATGGAGTCACTTCCCACCTAAAACACTTTAGCGGTTCCCCATTGTTCTCTGGATATTGAATAATCTTGGTAGGACCTATAAGGCCGTTTGCTGTCTGAACCTGGTGCCTTGCAAGGGCATCAGTGCCACAGTTCTTTAATGTTGAGTGCTCTTGCTTTTCCAGGACTCTGCATGTGGTTGAAATTTGCTATCTTACTCTGTTTCTGGATACCTCCTACTATCTCTTCTGGATTTAATTTAGAGATCAGGTACTCCAGAAAGCTCCCACCTACCACCCACAGCTTGTTTAGGTATCCCTTTTATGTAATTTTTTAGCATCTGCACACTCATTGCCCTTAATTGTAATAATCCTCTTTCTTTGAAATTTATTTCCACATCAGAACATGACTGTCTGGAGAACACATGCTGTGTCTTATTCCTGGTCGTGTCAGTTGTGCCTCCTCTAGGACCTTATGTTCATAGATACATTCCTTTGACCCTAGTAGGGCTCAGTACTTATTTATTGAATAGATGAATGGATAGTAATTTTTTAAAAAGCTTTTATTTATTTGACCGAGAGAGTGAGAGAGCACAAGCAGGGGAAGCGGCAGGGGGAGAGGGAGAAGCAGGCTCCCCGCTGAGCAGGAAGCTCAACGTGGGGCTTGATCCCAGGACTCTGAGATCATGACTCAAGCCAAAGGCAGGTGCTCAACCAACTGAGCCACCCAGGTGCCCTGAATGGATAGTAATTCTGATGTCTTATCATAGTTCTTGTGACTTACAAATTTTATTGTTATTAAGGTTTTGGGTGTTGTTTTTCTAATTCCCAAATTCAGGCATTCACACCTATCCTCTCTGCTTAGAAAAATCTCTATCTTCTTCCAAATAGTTACATAACTCATCCTTTCCCTTAATGTGTCTCCACTTACATAGCATCCCAGAGAGATCTTCTCAGACCACATGAGCAAATGGGACACACCCATCCCACTGGCAAACATGGCTTCATTTTTCTTCATGGCACTTATCAATTCTGGACATGATAGTCTATGTTTATTATTTACTTGTTTATTCTTGATCTCTGTAAGCTCCATAAGCTCCAGTTTGTTTGTGTTTTCCATCACCGGGTCCCAGCTCCCACAATACTATCTGGCACATAGTGGGTACTAAATGCTAAGTAAAGTATTGAATGCCAGATTATAAGGTCATTGAGAACAGTAAGTTGTGTGTGCTCCACATAATCTAACCTGTCACAGTGTATAATTGATAAATAAGTAGAAAAAAGTCGTACTCACTTCAAAAAGCTTATCTCTATATTTGTATCATTTCAAAGGGGTTGATTTAATTTAATTTATTTTTTAAAGATTTTATTTATTTATTCATAAGAGACACACAGAGAGAGAGGAGAGAGAGAGGCAGAGACACAGGCAGAGGGAGAAGCAGGCTCCATGCAGGGAGCCCAATGTGGGACTCAAGGATCATGCCCTGAACCAAAGGCAGATGCTCAACCACTGAGCCATCCAGGTGTCCCATCAAAGGGGTTAGTTTTATACTTGAGTAACAGGGTGCCTCTTAAAGCCAACCATACTTACACTGAAGGAGAAGGAATTAAGAATTAAGTAAGCCTCTCCAACCTCTGGGAAAGTAGGCAGAAAGTTTCTTTGAATGAGATCTTTGTTGTGCTAAGAATCAGGTGAAGTTCTGCTCCCCATTTTTGTAAGTGTAGATTAGGAAAATGTTTCCTGGTTGAAGTGGAACAAAAGACTGCCATTCCCTGAGACCCTCTGTGAGCAAACAAAGGTCTTTTGGATGAAGTTAGGTTAATTTGCAGAAGGAGCTTGAAACTTCTGGAAGAGGAGCTAAAGTGTGTGTCTTTATTCCCTGTGATTTAACATAGGGGCTTGCTGGGGGATGGAGGCACAAGTCTGTCAGGTGAATAAGGGGGGCCCCATGAGCACAGAGACAGATGATAGCAATAGCCCCCACCCCACAGAAAAATCATCTGCAAAAAGGGCAGAGGTGGATTTGCCCCAAAGCTATAGAAGCTTTAACATCCTTCACTTATGGGGCCCCTCTGAGTCTCTTAGTGGGTTCCTAGCAATGTGTCCCCATGGTCATTTGTATCAACTAATGACTAAGACACCTGACACTTTCCACCCGAATATTTCTTCAGTGGACTTCTTCAGTAAAATCACTGAGGAGTGGCTGCAGGTATCTTGGGGTCCAACCAAGGGGAAGTTGAGTTAAGGAAACACTTAGTTTGGTTTAAGGGGGATATCTGTATTTGATTCACAGTCAATTCTATGTATTGTTAGGTTTTGGTTAGCTGCCTCATTATAGAAATGACTTATATCCACTCTTCAGAATTACCTGTCTCAGGACAAGAAGAGTCAGAAATCCTGTCATGATATGAATGTGCCCTATATCACCTGTCATCAGAAGTATGTGGCTAGTTCAGGTGAAACAAACTTTTTCCAATTTGGAAAATCCCTAAAACTTTGATGAGACTTAGTTTAAAATGAGACTACAAAATGTTTGAAAATCATTGAACAGACACTCAACAGTTAGCAAAAGATTCCAGGGGGTATATAAGGCAAATGCTACTTTACAAGTCTTTGCTGAAGGCCTTATTAACTATTTGATGTCCAAGATAAACTAAAAAGTAAAGAGGATGTAGGATATGATTTTTAAGGGCTCCCCTGAGACTCTACCATTTCCTACCCTATAACCTCCCAAAACTTTTTTTAAAAAGCAAACCTCAGGGATCCCTGGGTGGCGCAACGGTTTGGCGCCTGCCTTTGCCCCAGGGCGCGATCCTGGAGACCCGGGATCGAATCCCACGTTGGGCTCCCGGTACATGGAGCCTGCTTCTCCCTCTGCCTGTGTCTCTGCCTCTCTCTCTCTGTGTGTGTGACTATCATAAATAAAAAAAAAAAAAAAAAGCAAACCTCATGATGGATGAGGTCAGGCCCAAGTCTAATGTTACTAGATTCTTGGGATCTAAGTGCACTGCACCCTAAGCCTCTGCATCATAGCACATACAGGCTGATGTGTTGCCAGCTTCCCTAGTGTAAGAATCACTTGCAAGAATATTTCAATGAGTAAATTTCAACCAGAGGTAAGGCCATTTTCCCTTTAGGCTTTGAAAAATTGTGGTACCAGGAATGGAGAGTATATTCTGGGAATGAAATTCTAGTGTAGTGAAACGCTATGTGAACACTGATTAAAACTGCAATTGTAGAAGTTACCATAGTGGAAGGTACAAACATAGGTAATGGAAAGCTTACCCCATTCTCTGTGTCCTCATGGTCATTCCTATGTTCTCAAGAACATACCCCTGCATAACTCTGGCACACAACTTGAAAGCCCTAAAATAAGCAATGAGGATTAGGAGAGTGTTTGTCCCTCCAGGTCCTACTCTGTTCCTGGGAAGCTGACCTATAAAGACTATATTAACAAGCTCCTTTGCCCTCTGGTTAGTGGTTGCCTTGTTTAAGGGGGCAGCATCAATAGGAAATGATGGGGCAGGAGGAGATTGAGTTCAGAATTTTTATTAACCTGATACAATGGACTATACATGGTGGCAAAATTTTTGCTACTCCTCCAACTGAAAGGTAGAGTCTGATTCCCTTCTCCCCTTTCACAACTGAATGCTTAAACAACTGAATGCAGAGATGTGACATTTGGGGACTTTGAGGCTAGGTCATTACAAGAAGTCTTACAGCTCCCATATGCCCAGGTCTCTTAGAGTATTCAGTCTAGGAGCTCTGAGATATAGTGTTAGAAGTCTGATTACCCTGAGATTGCCCTGCTGGAGGGAGGGACCCCATGGAAAGAGAGCAATGCCAGCCACTGCCCAGCTGTTCCAGCTTTTCCAGAGAGACATGTGAGTGAAGACACCAACTTGGAGGACATTGCAACCCCAGCAGATACAGTGTGTGAAGAATCAAGAAACCCAGCCAATAATAGAACCGAGATCCCCACTGAGCTATTCCAGACATTTCCAGCTGTTCAAACCACCCCGGCCAAGGCCGAGGCTCCAGGCATTGTGAGGCAAAAAAAAAAAAAAAAATCTATCTTTGCTATGCCTTGCCAGGATTCCTGACCCACAAAATTGTGAGCATAATACATAATTATTGTTTTAGACTAGTAGGTTTTGGATACTTTGTTATACAGCAGGAAATAACCAGACACCTGGTAACCTCCCAGCTGTATCATCGCTGGTTGGCCGTGTTCCTCTGTCAGAGTCTCTTCAAGGCAGTCCTCCCCATATCGTTCACTACTCATGCCTTCTAGCCGAAGGGAAGCAATGACTCCCTGAGATCACTTGTTGCACCAGCCTTTGTTATTGGCTTTCTTAAATCTTGCCCACCTCTTAAAAATAGTCCCTTAATTACACTCTCCTGAACCCCCAGTTTAAGGGTGTCATCAGTTTCCCACTGGGCCCTCAGCTCAAATGCCAGACCTATTATACGTGTCTCAAGACATACTGAAGAGCAGGGGAAAGCTACAGTCTGTGGAAGGAGGTTCAGAGTTACGCTTCAGATAGCCACAGAAAAATTTGCCTAGCAAAACGGTATGTTTATAAACTTACAGCAAGTACTTTTCTCAAGTAATTAGTGTGTCACTCTTAATGAAATACTTTAGAAGAGACCAAGTTTTTTAGGCCATCCTTAAGGTTTTCTGGATTCGATAAATCTCACTCATCCTTTTGCTTTGTGAGGGAAAGGGTCATTCTCTAGCACATTCCATTATTTTATTTAACAAACATTTGTATATTACATTTTCTATATTCCAGGCACTCTTCATTTATTTTTAAAGATGTTATTAATTTGAAAGAGAGAAAGCACGAGTAGAGAGAGGGGCAGAGGGAGAAGAAGGCTCCCTGCTGAGCAGGAGCCCCAAGGAACCCTGAGACACTTAACCAACTGAGCGACCCACGTGCCCCTCCAGGCACTCTTCTAAGATCTTTACAAATAATAACTCAACTTCCTAATAACCCTATTAGCCCTGGGTTATTATCACCATTTTGTAGACAAAGAATCAAGGGTATGTTGAAGTTACATAACTGGCCCAAGGGCTCATAGGTAGTAAATGATAGAACTAAGCACTAGAAACCACAAAACTCAGCTATAGAGTGTGTGCTCTTTGCCACTGTGTTACACTATTAAATCCTGCCAGGAAAGACTTAGAAAACAGGAGAAATGAGTTGCCCAGGTAGTCCACTGTGTGACCAGTCTCAGTGGTTGCTGGGGCCTCCTCTTCTTAGAGGCATCAGAGATGTTGGAGAGCGAGAAAGAGAAACAGGTTAGAAGCTTAAGAGCACAAACCCTAGAGAGGACAAGTGTAGTAGTTATCTACTGCTGTGTAACAAATTACCTCAAAATGTGGTAGGTAAGAGCAACAATAGGTGTTTATATCTTATGGTTTCTGTGGGTCAGGGATTCGGAGAGGGTCCAGCAGCATCTCTTATCTGCCATATTCAGAGTTTCAGGTGGAAGACATGGAGACTGGAGTTGGAATCATCTGAAGACTCTTTCAGTCCCATGTGGGCCTGGCTGAGTCTGCAGCCTGGAATAGCATTCACCCTCTATTTGGTTCTGGGGGTGCTGAGAGTGAAAAATGAAAAGTGGTTTCATGTGTGGGAGTTACAATTTTGGAATTATAATGAAAGTGTGAGAAGTGTTTAAAGAAATAAACAATAAGGGATTATGTAGAACCGTAGGACTAGCAACAGCAGAAAGTCATTCTCTTCCAGGACTGAAGGAAGGGAAGAAGTTACCAGAACTCTGTAGGGAGCTATTTGTAGAGGGTCTGACAAGAGCTGTGGCTTTTAGGAAGTAATTCAGATAACCAAGAAGGAATTGGTAGAGTAGAAAGAGGGTGAATTGTCCTCATTGTCTCATTGTCCTCCTGTCCTTTGATCTTCTGCTTATCTAACCCAACTGGATGCCATATGGCCAGACCAGTGCGGATAGGTCAGCCTTCCACGACCACAGAGTAGAGTGATGATGAGAAGGGTAGAGAATGGGCCTGAACAGACAAACAGAAGATATCCAACACATCAAAATATTACTCCTGATAGGTGGTAGGGAGTGAAGAGTATGTTTTGGAGGGTTACCAGTTGTCCTTTATAGAACTCCACGTGAATGCTGCTGAAATGAGTAATGTCACCATTAACGGACTTTATATTATGGTATATCATATGAAATTACCATTTTGTAGATTAAAAAATTGGAAAAATTGGCAATTTCATATAGTTCAACCCAATGTTCTGGGTACTTTCCAGTAAAGTTGCAAATGAATAAATACATCAGATAACTGAAAATGTTGCTTCTCATTTTTTTATTGTTGACTATTTTCTGAGTTACAGCTGTCTAAAATACTTAAGTGGAATAGGTATTCTAATTAGACTTCGTTAAGTATTTTTTTTGTTATTATTGTTCAAGGATGAGCCAAGGCAAAAATATAAAGTCAGCAAAACTTTTGAGATAGATATGTTACTTACTATAGTTCATGGCAGTCTCAACCTGGGTGCTCAACTAAAGCTATTTAACCTGCCTAACAGTTTGTCCTTCAAAACGTGGACAGCCTTGAACCCAAGCAGAGAACTATAAATGGTATCCTGATATCTGAGTTTCAGGGAGGCCCAGCAGTAAATAGAAGAGACACAGGATAGATCTGGGGAATGGTAAGTTTTAAGATTCGTGTTTAAATCATGCCTTTGACCATACTGCTCTCCTAATCAAACATTATTTAGTAACTTAATGTATAAAGAAACTCTGGGGAGAAGAGGGTGGAGTTTAAAGGGATATACTGGGCTCTCCACTAATAAGTTTAGTTTTTACTGACTGGATTAATTAGATCAAAATAATACACATAAATTTTTATTCTCTAGGTTTGTGGAACAGATCACATTGGATATACATGCTGTGTTCTGTTGGAAAGCTAAAAAGCAAAAAGATTTCTAGTTTCCTCCTGATGTACTTTTGGGAATCTTCAACTAAACTACACCGATTTCTATATTCTTTTTTTCCCCAGTTTCTATATTCTTTATTCTTGCTCTTCATTAAAAGAAGTCAAATAAATTATCTTGCAATTCCCTAAAATTAAAGAAATTGCATTTATATGCCTCATCATCTTATAACATCAACTTCTTTAATTGGGAGATTCCATCAACAGGTGTTTTCCAGAAGTTGCCTAACCTTTATGGAGGGTCTACTTTATATCACACATATAAGAGCTGGGTTTTGCCTAACTCTTATAGGCATTATGATCTTACATACTCATCTCGTTTAAATCTTCCCACAATTCAGTGAGGTAGATTTTATTTCTATTTTATAAGTGAGGAAATATGTACATAGGGCTCAGGAATTTAACACCACACAAGATGATTTGAATAAAAAGAGCAGATTTTTAAAATCCAACAAATTAAAAAAAAAGGACATAAATTATTTTTAGGCACATTTAAGGAAAATCACCAGAATCAGATTTTTTTTACCATAAAAACATTTGACACTTGAGTAGATGATAGTAGTACACATAATTTCTAAAAGCCATTGTGAATTTAAATTATCACAGAACTATCAGTGTTGGGTTTCAAATTAAGACTACCTCAAACAACCTAAAATAATGTGTCCATTTGGTTTGAAGACCTAGAAGGAGGGGCAGCCCTGGTGGCTCAACGGTTTAGTGCTGCCTTCAGCCCAGGGCGTGATCCTGGAGCCCTGGGATCAGGTCCCACGTCGGGCTCCCTGTATGGAGCCTGCTTCTCCCTCTGCCTGTGTCTCTGCCTCTCTCTCTGTGTCTCTCATGAATAAATAAATAAGGTCTTTAAAAAAAAAGACCTAGAAGGAAAGAATAATTACCAACTTATGAATTATCATTTTAGTCACACTCAAATTTCAAAAGTATGCTAGTGACTTGAATAAATACACTCTTGAGTATAAAATAAGGTCCAAATTTACTTTAAAATTTTATTTATTTGTTTGTTTTTTACTTTAAAATTTTAAATGGTTTTATTTGTTAAGTGATTATTTATGGCCTATAATCAAATTATAAACTGTTTTTTTAAAAAACCATTTCCTTTTCATGTAAAGAAAGATTATCTTTTAAGTTTGCTTGTTTTCCTTCCCAGCTAGCATTTATGGCACGTTTATTTGGAGTAGAGGTATAAAAAAAATAAAACAAACCCAGCTCTTATGTAAGCTAGAAGATTGACTTTTGGAGTCTCAGAGAAATTTGTTCTTTGTATTTTGCATTTGCTTTGTATTTATGTAGTTCGCAAAAAATAATAATAATAATTCTATCGTTTTTTAAGAAATTGAATAAGTAGCAGGATACCTGTTTTGTTGCTCAGAATTAGTTTGTATGTAATCTCAGGATTTTCCTCAACTGATGATATAGCAATGGTCTTCCAACTGGAAAATGAACTGACAGTTGAGTATCCCAACTGCTTTAGTTACAGTAAAGAAATCCTAATCATTAACTCTAAAAATAAAATCTATTTGCAAAACAGGGATAGTTATAATGATTACCATCTCAAACTTTCATTGACTATTACATTTAGTAAATAATATTTCCTAATGCCTTTGGAAATCTTTCTTACCTTGCCTACTCAAGCCTTTTTCCAATATCCAATTAAAACCTGACTCTAAAAAAAATAATAAATAAATAAAACCTGACTCTATTCAGTAAATGTGTCCCTTATACTATTTTCTTTTCTGCGAAAGCTAATTGATTTAGAGCTTATAAAACTTTTTTGTTTTGTTGTTGTTGCTTTAGGTCCCAAACAAGCAATGTTCTAGAAGGGGACATAAATCATGAATGTAAGAATAATTAAACTATTCATAGGATCTAGAAAGCTCCTCACTGTTTCTTCAAGGTTTATTCATCCATTTGTGTATTCAGTGACAAAGGATTTTTGAATGCCTCCTATGTAAAATAAATTGTAATTCTTCAAAAGTGTTTTGTGCAAGTATACCATTACTGGGAGGACAGTTATTAGGCCATTCATTTTCTGTTTATTTTGCAAGGAAATGTACCCCTTTGAGCCTGTTTGATTTGGATATGTATTCCTAAAGTAAATATTGCTATTGATGGCTTCCTGTTTAATGTTGAGCTAGCCAAGTGATCCTAGAAATCTTCCGGTTGTGTTAGTTTCCTTTTACATAGATTCCAGTGTAATTGCTTTCATATTATTCCATACAGAAAAACCAACGACCTCCTGTATTCAAACTTTTATACCAGCTTATTCTTACACTTCCTAAGAGACAAATTACTTAACAAAAATGACACTATTATTTTTAAGTAATGATGTTATATCCTGTTCAAGCCAACATGTAACGTATGTCACATTAATTTTTAGACAGAAATTAAATTAACCATGCTGGCTTCCTGGTTCTTGGGAAGTTATTTATTACTCTTTTTTCTTATCTGCAAAATTAAATTAAATTAAATTCCGCCTAATCTATCAATGTTCCTGCATCTCAACCCACATCCTCTGCTCTTCCTGCAGGAGCACAGCCCCTCCACTTGTGTCCCAGATACTGTTCCTCCTTAACTTCTATAGGGCTCTGTGGGTCCTTTCTCTCTTCTGCATCATCCTTCTTCTGCAGCATAAAAGCCTGCTGTAATACCTTCCATCTTACTTTTATTTGAAAAAGCCCTCTCTTGACTCCCCATCCCACTATAGTTCTGCTCATTTCCCTGCTCTCTTTTGTGGAACTCTACCTCTGATTCTGTTGTCTTCATTCCCTCACTCTCTACTTATGTCTTTCACACAAACCCACATCTTTCACTCCTCCACAGCACTGTCTCTTGAACCCATTGCAGTTCTGCTTTATTTCATTTCTAGTCCAGAAAAGAGTGTGTGTTAGGGTCACAAAGGACCTCTGTGGTATATCCACTATAGAATTCTCAGTCCTCATCCAACTTGACTTTTCAGCAGCATTTGGCACAAGTGATGATCCCTTTTCCATTTTCTTCACTGTGTTTCCAAGACAACTGTCTGATCTCCTTTACTCCACCTTCTCTCTTAGTTGCTGAATTTGCCTCCTCTTCCCAACTAGGATCAGTCTTCAGTCCCATTTTACTCTTCTTCAGGTCTTCAGCAATCTCATTTCTGAGCTGAAAACTTCCAAAGTTATATGCCTATCAATGTGAAACAAGACCAACTTTATTTCTCATTGTGATATACAGCTAGAAAAAAGATTCTATGGGATCCTTTGGTCTTGATTTCACATTTATTCCTGCATTCTTCCTGCTTATCCTTGGGATCAAGCATTATGTTCTTTTGTCCATTTATCTGACAAATACTTATTGAGCAATATATGCCACACTGTATGCTGGCTTATCCATAATCTAGGCTTCTAATGGTTTCTGGTCCTTGTTTTCTCTCTTTTTTTTCTATCAGTTCTTCTTGTTCAATTTTAGCAATTCCCAATACTTCAGATATGTGGTAAGGAGCCCCCAGATTCATGTTCCCAGTACCTGTGAATATTTTCTCCCCAAAGCTGCAAACTCAAAATTCTACACCCTAGATTTCTATACCTGGAGCAAATGCTTCAAATTTAATGATACAATTTAAATGCAATTGTGGTAGAAAAGCAAACACAGGGCAGCCTGTGGCTCAGCGGTTTAGCGCCGCCTTCAGCCCAGGGCCTGATCCTGGAGACCGAGGATTGAGTCCCATGTCGGACTCCCTGCATGGAGCCTGCTTCCCCCTCTGCCTGTGTCTCTGCCTCTCTCTCTCTCTCTCTCTCTCTCTTTCTCTCTCTCTCTCTGTGTCTCATGAATAAATAAATAAAATCTTAAAAAAAAAAAGAAAGAAAAGAAAAGCAAACACAAACAAACGCTGGTGCCCTTCCTGCCTAAGTCAGACTTGAGTCATTCTCAATTCTTTCTCTTCTTTTAGCCCACAGTGCCCTTTCTAAATATCTCTGTGACTGGTCCCCTTGTCTCTATTCCTACTAATACTGCTTCATCACTTAACATGCCGTAAGCATTTTTTCTCTAAGGATCTCTGTGCTTCCATTCTTATATTCCTTCATTTCTTGCCCCATTTTGCTGCCTAAATTGAAATCTGAATATTTCGCTGCTCTAAGATAACACCTTTGCCAGTTCTCCATCTCCTACAGAGAAGCTCACAGTATTGTTCCTTCTTAGAACAAAACATTTGAACCTCATCAGCTCTTCTGTAAAGACTTGACATTTCTGGCCCAACAGAATGACTTGTACATCTAAGAAGTGGACATGCTTTTTCTGACCTTTTGTCTCTGTATACGTTTCCACAGCCTGTGTATCTGGTGAATGCGCATCTTCCATCAAGACTCAGATCAACTGGATGCCTGCCTTCAGATCCCATGATCCTGGGATCAAGCCCTGCATTGGGCTCCTTCGTAGGGGAGCCTGCTTCTCCCTCTGCCTATGTCTCTGCCTCTCTTTCTATGTCTTTCATGAATAAATAAATAAAATCTTTAAAAAAAAAAAGACTCAGATCAACTTGGGGCACCTGGGTCGCGCAGTTGGTTGAGCATCAGACTTAGTTTCTCCTCAGGTCATGATCTCAGCGTCCTGAGATGAAGCTCCACCTTGAGCCCCACCTTGAGCCCCACCCGGGGCTTGTGCTCAGTGTGGAGTCTGCTTGGGATTCTTTCCCTCTTCCTTTCTCTCTCCTTTTAGTCCTCCCTCTGCTCACCTGCTCTCTCTCTCTCAAAGAAAGAAAGAAAGAGAGAAAGAAAGAAAGAACTGACAGATCAACTTATACTGTCTTTGAAGCCCCTCAAGCCCTGACACTACTCGTAATTAGGCCTTCTCTCCTCTCTGTTATTATACCTTATATAGATATCTTTTTTTGTTATTTTTAAAAAGATTTTATTTATTCATGATAGAGAGAGGCAAAGGCAGAAGGAGAAGCAGGGATATGGGACTCGATCCTAGGATCCTGGGATCACGAGCCGAAGGTAGGCACTTAACTGACTGAGTCACCAGGTTCCCCTAGATTTCTTTGTTTTTTTCCATTTATTTCATATATTCTAATTATTTGTCTCTATGTCTGCCTACTTTAACATACAGGGAAATCTATGCAGGCAGAAACTATGTATTAATAACCCTAAAATTTCAGTTTTTAAATTTTTATTTCATCTTTTGTAAAGAACAGGGAACATCTGATATGCACTATCATATAACAAATATTTTCTAAAATAAACTGTGGAAGTTTAGATTATGAGACAAAACTTTTTTTCTAAAGCATAACTATTTTCCTAATATGAGTTACTCACTTATACATTTATTTTTTTAATAGTGAAATATAACCCATATACCATAAAATTCACCCTTTTAAAGTATATAATACAGTGCTTTTAAAATATATTTACAAAGTTATATAATCATCACCACTCTCCAATTCCAGAACGTTTCCAATTCTAGAACATTTTCATTATCCCCAAAAGAAATTCATTAGCAGGTATTCTCCATCTCCACCCTCTCTCCAGGCCAATTAATCTGCTTTCTACCTCTATTTTTTTATATTTGCCTAATCTGTATATTTAATATAAATGGAATTATGTAATATCTGGCCTTTTATGCCTGGCTTCTTTCATGCAGCATCATGTTTTTAAGGTTCATCCATGTTGTAGCATATTTTATTACTCTTTATGACTGAATAATGTTCCATTGTATAGATATATCATATTTTGTTTATCCATTCTTTAATTAGTGAATACTTGGGTTTTCTGCTGTGGGGCTATTATGAATGATGCTTCTATGAATGTTCATGCACAAATTTTTGTGTGGGTGGACATATATTTTCAATTCTCTTAAGTAAATGTTAGAGATGGAATTACTGGGTCATATAATTCTATGTTCTTTGAGGAACTGCCAAATTGTCTTCCAAAGTGACTGCAATATTTCACATTCCCATGAGCTATAAAGGTTCCAATTTCTTTACATCCTTGCCAACACTTCCATTGTTTGTTTTTTTGATTATAGTCTTCTTGGTGGGTATGAAGTGGCATCGCATTGTAGTTATATAGGGTCTGATATCATCCTCCCATAGAAGGGCTATAAAGATTTCCATTCTATTTAGAAACAATATGTAAATATTTCATTTTATATTACTCTGAAACAAATTGGAGGTAAGACTCTCAGAAGATGGAACTATTCTTCCTACTTATCTAAAATGTTTCATAGGACTCAGCAAATTTTAAATTATTTCTTATTATTCCTAAGATACTTCCAACATTCTCCTGTTTCCCATTCTTGTTTTCTGGCAATATAGGACCCTCAAATGCTGTTAATTAAGATTTGACTCCTGTTGATTTTGAGGGAAAAATACTTTCTAGTTCCTATCTAGTCTACATGTAAGCATTATATGACTGTTAAGGGCTAAGGAAAAAGATAATACATTTAATTTGTCTCCCTTGTGACTCTTGAGGCTTTTTGTCTTATTTTTTCTTAACTATTCTTTTCTGATAACTAGCAATTACTTTGTTTTTGTCTGCATTTAACCCACTCAACTTACTATTGTTTGAAACTTTTTATAACAGACTATAAATTCCTTTCTGCTGCACAACATGGGGGTATTCAGCATAGACAGTGGGTTTTAGAAGTCGAGTAATTTGTTTGAACATGTGGAGTGTGGAGTGACATTTGTTATAGTGGCTGTTCGTAACTTTACACACACATTCCTTTGGTTGAGTGTTACAAATGAGGTGACTGTGATTGTGGCCAGCCCTCCAGTCTCTAGTTGAACAGAGGATTATTCTAATTTATACAAAAAATGGTGACAGTGATTTGCCCAGATGGATTCCCAAGCTGATAAGATATAGTGAGATGCTGCAGGCCACTTTCTGCAGTGTTAGGACTTTTGAGAGACTTCTGTTGACATGTCCCAAATATATTCTCATGGGGTTATTGCTCTATTTTTCCAATGCTTCTAAAAATATTCATCCTATGATCTTGTATTTATGCACTTTAAGTATTTCTCAATTTTGTTTGGAGGCTTTAGCTTAGTCATTGACTAAATGCTTTTTTCATTCATTCACAAATTATTCACCCTGGATCCTTGGTGGAGGTGCCTGTGATTTTCATTACTTTTACCACTAAGCCATTATCTCCTCAAGGACTTGTCTGACTTTTCCTTAAACTACCGTGTATTTATTATATAGCTGTGTATAACCTAATCTACCCATTCCATACAACCAGATATCAGATATTTTAATTTCACTCTCATGTGAGTGCATAGCTGAACATTTAGCTTAAATAGTATTACTTCACCCTTACAAATAGGCAGAACTAAACATATAATCACCATATAATTCACCAATAATTACCAATGAAGCACAATTATTTTATTTTGAGCTAAAGTCAAAAGTAATAAGCATCCATATTTGTCTGTTAATATACAGTGATTTTTAAAAGGAAGGAAAGCAAATTATGTAGAAGAATCATTTGACCTGATAAATGTTTGAAAGTTACTTACCTTAAATATACCTCATCAGTGATGGTGGTCCTGTCTCATTTTTACCTACTAATGCATTTTAAATATAAAGTACTTTATTCTGCTTTCAATTTCTTTGTTACACTGACTTTTCCTAAATAGAATGTTAATATTTTTCATTGATTCTTAAGATTAATATTGGCAAGCAGCTAACTTCCTATGTTAAAGTATATCTTTCTCACTAGTAAAATTTCTTGTTTTTATTGTTTATGCCTCTAACAAAATTACATTTAATTTATGCCACTAGGAACTCTGAAGATAGGCCATAAAAAATTGTCCTTTCTCTTTGCCCCCAAGAATATAATGCTTATCAAACTAAAACTTTGAGGCAGATTAAAGAGCAGAATTGACATAGCCATGTGTGTTAGCAACTGGAATTAAAAGAAGTTGAGGGTAACCCCGGTGGCTCGGTGGTTTAGCGCTGCCTTCGGCCTGGGACGTGATCCTGGAGACCCAGGATGGAGTCCCACATCCGGCTCCCTGCGTGGAGCCTGCTTCTCCCTCTGCCTCTGTCTCTGCCTCTCTCTCTCTCTCTCTCTCTGTCTCTCATGAATAAATAAATAGAATGTTTAAAAAAAAAAGAAGTTGAAGCTCAAAACATATCCCATTTATCATGAAGTTTATATGATGAGGAAATTTGCCACTGCTCTAGTTAGATGTACACCTGCAAAGTCTGGGACTTATAAGAATGTCTGTAAATGGAAGGTATATGGGGAGTTCCCATAGTTACTGCAGCATTTGTTTCAATTCAAATGTGTGATTTATCACATACTCACAGTGCATAAACTTGAACAGAGTGTGTAGCATGGAGCTTGGATGACATGGTTTTATGGTTCCAGATGTTTTCAAATCATTCAAATTTGCTTTGAACTAAATGATCCATCCATTTTTTTAGAATTGTTTTTCTTTCATTGCCAGTTGCATCCATTTTCTCTAAGGAAGAAGAAGCATCTTGATCCTAAAATAATTAATTCTTGTTGAATTCTAAACTAGTAGGTCCTATTCTATATCAGATCATCATATCACTTTCAACAACTTTAAAAGTCAAGAGTTTAAAGTTCCTCGCTTCCATTTTGTTGACTTCATTGGCCAAATTCTTCTTATGAAAATGATTTTAGAATCCTAATTTTAGTAGCAATGCCCTTTAGGACAGAGACTGGATGCTGCTAGATGCCTGGCTGTGTTATTGGTCAAGCTACAGAGCCATGTAAAGCCATAGTTTTCCTATATAGAAAATGGGTAATAATAAAATAGGAGAGCCTGCTTACCTGAGAAGAATTGATACTGGAAGAAAAACTCACTTAAAATGAGTATACTTCAAATACCATACATTTTATAGCAAATTATAAGAAGTTTGAAAATTCATCTTTAAAAATTCAAGCTAAACTATCTTATAATGAATTCATTTTAATTCATAGTTTAACATTGCAAAGATATGCTATTTTTTAGCATAATACAGAATGAAGCAGGTATTAATTGTTGGCATAATTTTGCAGGGTAAAATTATATGATAGACAATCTGCACTTCAGACTCAGCTTTTATTTTATTTTATTTTATTTATTTATTTATTCATTCATTCACGAGAGATGCAGAGAGAGCGAGAGAGAGGCAGAGACACAGGCAAAGGGAGAAGCAGGCTCCATGCAGGGAGCCTGACGTGGGACTCAATCCCGGGATTCCAGGATCAGGCCCTGGGCTGAAGGTGGTGCTAAACCGCTAGAGCCACCCGGGCTGCCCCAGACTCAGCTTTTATAGCAGGATCATAATTTTTTGATATTTAATTCTTTTTTTTCTTTTTCTTTTTTTTTTGAAAACATAACCTGCCAACAGTTTGCTGATTTTTTTTCAGTTGCTAGCTACTCTAAATCCTGCCAAGTCTTCATTTGTTTGTGTTTTTGGCTGTGATTTGAACAGTGTTCCAGCATATTTTTTTTATCAATTTCATGAAAACCACATCTCTTCCAAAATCTACAATTATGATTTGTTGTTGATTTTCACTGTGTTTCTGGATGTTTGACTAAAATAACAAGAAATTGAGGGGCAAAATCTTTGTCTCTTGTACTGAGATGCTGGCATTAAATAGAAGTGATGTTTGCTTGAGTGCAATTCATTCTATAAGTGGTCTCTTAGTGAATATTTTGTGTTTAGTGACTTTTACTTTCTCTTAATATTTGGACTCAATAAACTAATACTGATATAAGGGCTCCCTAATGCATCTAATTATTTTATTAAAGAATGTAAATGTGGGAATATATCTATGACACCTAGCACAGTGCCTGGTATATATTAATCAAATGATACCTATTAATGATTGTTACTCTTATGATAACTTTACAATCATTTTATAACAAAGATAGTTGATTATATATGGTAAGTGTTGGAGATACCCATTTAACGAATGAACTTAGCCATATAATGATTCCCAAACCATTAGGTCAACAGACCACAACTGTGATTGGGGCCACCCATTCCATTTATTTAATTCACCAGAGTTTATTTCCACAAACCAACTGACAAAAAAACCCAAAAAACAAAAAACTTTTTTAGACTCTGCAGCCCAATCCATTCATGCTGGTTTTCTCTTCAAAGGAAGGATATAGGAAGTATAGATAGAGAGTTTAGGCTTTTAAGTCAGAAGTTGAGAAGGAGCATGATTTTTGGCTGGATTAGTAGCAGAGTGAGAGATCAAGACAGTTATGTCAGCTGCAGTTTCCTTTAAACACTTTGTCTCCTTCCTTTCCTTCTTCCTTAGGTTTATCTGGGGTCCTCTTTGAGTTAAGATAGAAATCAAAAGTAAAAGTAGGATCTAATTGCTCCAATTTTTATTTGAGATGGTGGATAAAGGAGACAAAGCCCAGGATAAATGGAAAGATAAATCACCCTGGCTGAGAGCAGGCAGGGCCAAGTTCCCAAGACATGCAGTCAGAATGATCAGGGATGCCTGGGTGGCTCAGTGGTTGAGCATTTTCCTTCAGCTCAGGGCATGATCCCGAACTCCTGGGATTGAGTCCCGCATTGGGCTCCCTGCATGGAGCTTGCTTCTCCTCCCTCCGCCTATGTCTATATATATGTATATATATATTTGGGTTATCAGATAAGTAGGTACTTTACCTATCTGTTCCAGTGCTTCTTAAAATTAAAGGGCATAAGTATCCCTTGGAGATTTTGCTAAAATGGAGGTTCTGACTCTAGGTCTGGTGAAGGTCTTGTTTGTTTCGAATAGTTCCTAGGTGATGTTGTTGCTGGTACAGGGTCAAGGACCATGCTCTGAGGAGCAAGAATCTAGTATTTTCCCAGGAATGTTTGGTGAGATGAAATGAAAGGCCTTACTGATGATTAAAGAGATTAAATATGCAGTTTTCCCCTTATCAATATTGTCTTGCCACATATCAGGAAATTAAATATGTCTTTCTAGCACTATTTGGGCTTACAAATGCATACTAGTTACTCTATTTCTGGCCCCTCAAGGACATTTCAAAATGGTGATGTTCTACATTCTTCTTGGGTGTCAACATTAAGCTGTCTCATATAATTTTGCTTTGACATAATTGTGAAAGCAGATAGTCTGGTTTTCCAAGTCACCTGAAGATCTCTTGCTTTCTCCTCCTTACAGAAGCCTAATAATGTGTAATGACTAATAATGTGTAAAGTGTTCCATCTAATAGTGTAAATGACTAATAATGATAGTGTAAGGCAGATGGAAAGGCAGTATTAAGTTCCTACCATATGACATAAGCTGTCCTAAGTGCTAGAGACACAAAGGTGAACAAAACGTTTGCGGTATGCCTCCTCCCTTTACACCCATGAGATGGGTATGATTTTAATTGTGCAGGTGAAAACCAACAGTGAATTAAGTAACTGCAGCAGTAACAACTGACATGGGGTAGAGCTGAGAGGTAAGCCCAGTTCTTTTGGACTCCAAAGCCCCTGCCAAAGCTACTGAACTATTCTGAATAGGAAGTTGCCTCCTCCTTCACCACAATAAATCACTGGGGGTTTTGTATTCTCTAGTGTCCAAAAATGTCACTCTATTTCTTTTTCTTATCCTTTCAGAAGAAAGCTGTTGACTCCATAGTGACAGCTTCCTATCTGTTTTGCAAATAAGGATCTTATCTTCAAACCCAAGTAATCCAAACATATATCATATTTTAAGACTGATTTACAAGCAAGCAGATGTTCTTATTTTAGTGCCACTTCCTATCTTCTATCTCTTGTCCTAGTTAATCAACTATAATTGATTTTTTTTTCCCAAAAAGACAAAGAAGGGGCCCCTGAGTGGCTCAGTCAGTTAAGTGTCTGCCTTCAGCTCAAGTCATGATCCCAGAGTCCTGGAATCAAGAGAGTCCCACATGGGGCTCCCTGCTCAGCCAGGAGCCTGCTTCTCCCTTGCCTCCCTGATTATGTTCTCTTGCTATCTTTGCCTCTATCTGTGTGTGTGT
Source organism: Nyctereutes procyonoides (assembly GCF_905146905.1). Classification (NCBI taxonomy): domain Eukaryota; kingdom Metazoa; phylum Chordata; class Mammalia; order Carnivora; family Canidae; genus Nyctereutes; species Nyctereutes procyonoides. Next base: position 28,433 of record NW_026575109.1, read on the forward strand.
TGTGTGTGTCTTTCTCTCTCAAATAAGTAAATAAAATCTTTTAAAAAAAGACAAAGGAAACTCCTACTATACATGGAAATCAATTTGAAGTGATGTTGAGATCTAAATGTGAAAGATGAAATAATAAAATTTCCAGATAACCCAGAAGAATGTCTCCATGAACTTGGAGGGGGGCAAATCTTCTTAAGCAGGATACAGAAAACACTAACCATAAGAGGACATATCGATAAACTATACTATTTTAACACTTTTGTTGTAAAGAATATATTAAGGGAGTAAAAAGGTAAGCCACAAATAGAAGATATTTGCAATATATAAGCCAACAGAGGACTCAGAATATGCACCAAAAAACCTTCCAATAAATCATAAGAAAAAAATAGAAAGCACATTAGAAAATGTTGCAAGAGACTTACAAGGGCACTTCACACAAAAGCATATCCAAATTGCCAGTAACATATGAAAATGTCCTCAACCTCATTTGTCACCAGGGAAATACAATTAAAACCACAATAAGATATCAGTACACACCCTCTAAAAAAATCTAAGATAAAAAAGATTGTCAACGCAAACTCAAGAAATGCTTAGAGCAATTGGAACTCTTACACAATGTTAGTGGGAAGATTAATTAATACAGCAACTTTAGACAACCTTTTGCAAAAAAAATTAAAACCGAGCAAATGGACAGCCAATGAGTAAGCAATTTCACTTCTAAATATATATGTAACAGATACATGGCCAATAGAAAGTCATGTTTATGAATATGCACATTCCTAAGCATCATAATCATCAAAACTGGGAACAATTCAAATATCTATAAACATAAAATGGATAAATAAATTGTGTTTTATTCATTCACTGACATACTCGTCAGCAATGGACAGGAATAAACAATTGCTACTTGCAACAATATAGGTAAGAGCTCATAAACATAATGTCCAGCAAAAGAAGTTGGACACAAGGAAGTACATATTGCATGATTCTGTTTATAGCAAGGTCAAAAACAGGCAGAGCAGAACTGATATATAGTGTTAGAGGTCAGGATAGATACTTTTGAGGGGAGGGAGAAGCAACTGGCAGGGGCATAAGGATGATTTCCAGAGTCCTGGAAATGTACTATTTCTTGACCCGGTGATGGTAAGCTATGTCTGTGTGTTCACTTTATGAAAATGCACTGGAGATGAATATTTGTGTATATGTAGGCTAATGCATATACTTTACTATATGTGTGTTACTTTTAAATAAGAAGTAAAAGATACGAAGGAGTAAAATCATTTAGTCTCTGCGTTTTTAATGTCATGTTACTAGTTTTTCTCCGTCTATAGCAAAGAAGAAATTTTTTTCTTAATTTCATTCCTTTGCCTTGCATAGCTGAAATCTGTTTTTTAAGCAAATTTTTATGACACTTGTAAAGTACATTTTTATTACTGCTTTTATTTTGCCTACAGGTTTTGCCTTTTTTACATCAAATTCATTCTGTGTTATTATCTTTTTTGGAGTTCTGACCCAACCCTGCTTTTTGCCACTTTTCCATTTGCAATTCATATTTCAGCAGGGTTCTGGTAATAATTCCATTTGACCTTAAGACAAATGCATTACCAAACATTAAACAAAGAGCAGCCACCATGGACCTGATGTGTGACCTCATTCCTTCTAACATTTAAGGAAACAACAGTCTTCTAAGAATGATGGGACACTTTTTTCCTGAGGGTGCGACACTTATGATGAAATATGTGCTCTCTAAAAAAGAGCACAGAAGACGAGAATATAAAAGGACTTTATCCTGTCCGAGGGGGAAAATCATCCTACTTCCATAGTGTGCTGGGGATTGCTTCACACACTGTCCACCGCCGCCACCCACTGCAGTCTATGGCAGCACATAGTGGGAATGGTTTGGAGGACTTGTGTTCTGAGGTCATCAGGTAGGGATTCAAACCCTAAATCTTACTTACAATGTATGCTTGAGCACGTATTCAGCCTCTCCAACTTAATCAACTTCTCTATAAAATTGGGATTAGAAAAAGCCTATATCACAAAACTGTTGAAAGGATATACAGTTTTTTTCATGTGATGGGAACTTTTAAGATCTACTCTCTTACTGATAGTTTTCTTAAAATATGCTTTCTTTAGGTACTTGTTCCATAAGGTACTTTAGGAATTTCCTCAAAAGCCACATTTTCAGTGATGCTTTCCCAGAATCCTTACTTTTAAATTACAATACCTCCCACACCCATTTTTCATATCCCTTTACATCCCTTTATTTCGCCTGTAACACTTACTGCAATTTGACAAATATTTTGTCTATTTTTTGTTTCTTTTTGTCTCAATCACCCTTCTCAATAACTATCTCTAGAACACAAGTTTAAAGGAAGAATTGTTAATTTTTTTTCGCAAATTGTCTATTCATTATATAGAAATATACATTAGGAGATATTTTATTATGTGTGTGATGAATTAAGATTTGCTAAGAAACATGATGTACTAAGAAAGGAAAGAAAGAGAGAGAGAGCAAAGAAGTAAAAAAAAAAGACATGGCAGAATTTTATTTTATTTTATTTTATTTTTAATTTGTATTTTAAGGACAATTGTCAGTCTGTATCAGACAAAAACAAACATGAAGCCAGATGATATAAGGCAAATTAATTAATATTTTTTAATTAATCAAATATGTTAAATTTTCACCTGAATGGAAATAGTTCCAAATATTGCTCTTAAGTTGAACCGTGAAGAAACATTTCAAATTAAAAAGAAAATTGCAGATAGTATTCTAACGTTGAAATGCAGAAAAATGCTCTCATAAATCATTGTAAACATTCCCAATTTGTTGAATATTTTACAATACTAATAAATAACTATAATATAAGATATAAAAGCATGGAATTAAACTTACAAAAATACCTCATATGAACAAAAGAATTATGCATACTATTGTGTCTTTTAAAATATTATTTTAAATTAGGAATTGTTTAATATATTAGCATGGAGGCTGCTTGAAATTCTCTCTCTGCTCCTCCTTGGCACCACCTCCTCCCACTTGTGTGTGCACATGTGCACACTCAGTCTCTCTTTCTCTCAAAAAAAAAAATGCCAGAAAATATTTATTTTAATACCACTTGCTCTGCAATCTTATGCAGAATATTAATTTGTTTAGCTTACTTTTTTTAAACTACTTGTGTGGCACTGGGGAAAATGTCAACCTACACCTTGTCCAAATTATTTTAATTCCAGTTACTATTATTCATTTTTTTGGCTGTTATCTCTTTCTATATTGTTTGATAGATTTCTCCCTTAGCATCAAACAATTTAGTATAATACTTCGAAAGTGAAAGTCCTTACAGGATTATACAGAATGACAATCCCTTTTGCTTATTCGAATTTATGTAGGGCTAGTTCTCCAAATTCTTGAGGAGTTATTTTATAGTTTCAAATCGTAAACAGCTTGACTTTGTCACTTCATTGGCAAATCCATCTGATATTAGTGCAAGAATAAACAAGAGGAGGTTTTGAGGACATATATTGTTTTGTTACATCTCCATCAGACCATAAAGGATCTGAAGCATCTAAGCCATTACTGAGGAAAGGACAGCCTTTGTTTTCAAGAACTTGGCACCTAATACAACTGTATCTAGCAGTGTTGATGTGAATGAAATATACAATGAGGAGTCAAGTGAATAATTCACTAATGTGGTCTTTATAATTTGTTAAATCCTTTGTGCATCTGGGAAACTCCAGGAACTAAAATAATTGAAAAAGTTGGGAGGGTTGACATTAAAAGGCAGTGCCTCATGTGTCTCCAGGTGGAATCACACCTCTCAAGAAAAATACATGTTAGTTTTATTACTTGGCCATACTTTATCAAGCCTCTTTCATTTCATCTCTTTCTTGATCCTTTACTCTGATTCTCTCTCTTCCAAATAAAGTCTTGTTTCTGAGCACACAGTATATATTAACCTTTGATCCCTGTGATATTCTATCACAAATCAAAGTTATTAAAGGTATTTTGCATTGTTTTGACCATAAAACATAAGTTAAAAGGACATTCTTTTTCATGTATTGAAAATGGAGCATGTGGCTATAGTTCTAGCTAATCGAGTGGCTTTTTTACATTGGTACATCTTCCCATTTCTGTTAATGGAAAGTGTAACTTATACAGGCTGTAAAGGAGGTATTGCTTCATCTGCCCTTGTTCACTCCGGACTGACATTTCTGTATTCTCTTGAAAATAAGCAATAACCTCCAATGGCTACAAATGTTGTCTTTTGTTGAAAGGAGTAAAAGCTCAGGGCCTCTATATGGCTTGGTTTCTTTGGGTCATGACTAGTTTCATAACTGTTTTATCACTATGACACTGCACTCATTGCATTCCTATATTCCACAGATTTTGAAGAGCCTGCTCAGAATATAGAATATCTCTTCAGAGTCTTTGTTGCTCTTTAGTTTATGAAGCGAAGCTAATGATTCATCTAGTTCAGTAGTTCTTAACCCAGGGGGGCAAGAAGAGAATCACGTATGGGGCTTTTAGAAAATATACATGATGATTTTTGAGTGGGGCCCCGACATCAGAATATTTTTAACCTCCCACATTTTCTTCCCAAGATGATGTTACTGAGCCTTTAGAATTGGTTATCACAGAGCTATTCACCCAACTGTTTTTTTCTGTCTCAAGAACTAATGCTACATAATGGTAAAATAGACCCAAAGCTAGCCTGCCTGGCTTCAAATCCTGGCTGCCACTTTTTACCAGGGTGCCTTTAGGCAAGGTGCTTAGCGACTCTGATCCTTAGTTTCCTCATTTGGAAAGTGGGGATGGTTGTAATAAGAGAACATACATCATACATACAAAACAACCAGACTAGAGTCTGGCACCAAGAATGTAGTATAAAAGCATATTAATAAATATTTAATTCCACTTAGAGCATTTTTATATTTCAAAATTTCTCCAAAACATTAGGGCAAGCCTTGTTTATCTGTATATAATTTATGCTTTTAAAAAATATTTGTTTATTTAAGAGAAAAAGAGTCTGCACGTGAGTGGGGGTGGGGAGGAGCAGAGGAGAAAGAGAATCTTGAGCAGACTCCTTGCTGAGTGCAAAGCCGGGGGTGGGGGTGAGGGTGGGGGGGCTGGGCTCCAGGCGAGGAGGTAAAATCATGACCTGAGTCGAAATCAAGAGCCAGATGCTATATAGATCTTGGAAACTAGCCCTTTATCTGATACATCATTTGCAAATATCTTCTCCCATTCTGTAGGTTGTCTTTTAGTTTTGTTGACTGTATCTTTTGCTGTTCAAAAGCTTCTTATCTTGATGAAGTCCCAATAGTTCATTTTTGCTTTTGTTTCTCTTGCCTTCATGGATGTATCTTGCAAGAAGTTACTGTGGCCAAGTTCAAAAAGGGTGTTGCCTGTGTTCTCCTCTAGGATTTTGATGGAATCTTGTCTCACATTAAGATCTTTCATCCATTTTGAGTTTATCTTTGTGTATGCTGCAAGAGAGTGGTCTAGTTTCATTCTTCTGCATCGAAAGATGAATGGATAAAGAAGATGTGGTTTATGTATACAATGGAATATTACTCAGCCATTAGAAATTACAAATACCCACCATTTGCTTTGACATGGATGGAACTGGAGGGTATTAGGCTGAGTGAAATAAGTCAATCGGGGAAGGACAAACATTATATGGTCTCATTCATTTGGGGAATATAAAAAATAGTGAAAGGGAACAAAGGGGAAAGGAGAAAAAATGAGTGGGAAATATCAGGAAGGGAGACAGAACATGAGAGACTCCTAACTCTGGGAAACGAACTAGGGGTGGTGGAAGGGGAGGTGGGCGGGGGGTGGGGGTGACTGTGTGACAGGCACTGAGGGGGGCATTTGATGGGATGAACACAGGGTGTTATTCTATATGTTGGCAAATTGAACACCAATAAAAAATAAATTTATTAAAAAAAAAAGAGCCAGATGCTTAACTGACTAAGCCACTCAGGCACCCCATGATTTATGCATTTTAAGTGGTTAACAAGTTGGTGTTCTAAGCAACGCATTAGGATTTTTTATTGTTCCTTTGTTTCATCACCCCCATAAATACCCAGTGTGTGCTCAAGAAAATCCAGTGGATTATACAGTTTCATTAAATGTGATTATTTATACTCTCATTTTTTTCCAAAAGAGTTCTGGGCAGGTATCTTACAAAATAAATATATAATATAACGAGTTAAAAGAGCTACATATTAAAATCAGAGCAAAGGGTAAACAAGAGTAGGAAGATAAATTAGGCTTTTAAGTTTAGCTACCAAGAAGGTACCCTATAAGGTCCTGTACTCTTCTAGCGCAGGCCCACATCACTCATTCGGGGCTAAATTCATGCCAAAGTGATATTTTATGTTATCTGTGCAATAGCTTTCCTGTTAACACAGGAACAGAAAGATGACTTTTATTATTGTTTTCACAAGAAGGAAAATTTAAGTTCTAAAAATGAAGTAAGTTATTCTAGATGATTTGATGGGTTAGTGACAATGAAATACCAATGTTCAGATGTTATTTGCTTTTCCTAAAAATAGCTTAATTTATATAATATTATAAGATATAATATAAGCCCTTTAAAAATACCTGTTAGACATTACCACCTCATAAAAGACAACTGTTTACATTCAACTCTCCAAAGGAATGAGTCTACAATGTGTGCCAGATATGGCATTTATTTCCATTTCTATGATCCACTTTTATCAAAGCATGCAACTGCTTGTGGTTAGCTCTCAAGTCTATAAAAGGAGATTAATAAGAAGTTGAGCAGTTTGGCTTAGCATTCACTCACAATCTCCTCTGGACATCCTTCCCCTGTGTTGTTGAGCAGCTGTCACAAGTATATCCTACAATCCGAGCTGTAAGGCGTGCATCCCAGACTGTAAGTAGATAGGTTCTCAGCTTCCAAAGAGTATACCATATTCTTTTGGACAAATTCATTAGGATAGGAGAAAGACAAAATAACAGTCAAATCTAAATTTGTTAGAAACAGGCTTAGTGCTCCAACACTATCTCCTCTGAGCTTGACTATGACAGTATTTTATTCTCTATGTCAGAGAAAGCAGGTTTGAGATGGAGCATATTAGTCACTGATGACATTAAAATCCTTAGGATTGTTTTGTGAATCATTCCAGACTAAAAATTTCCAAGGATCTTAAAAGTCACAGTGGCTCCTGGGACTTCCCAGGAAATGCCACCTGTATAGTATGTATGTAAAACTTCCCCTCCTATATAGCTAACATATTTTAATCTCACTGAAAATAAAAAGTTGGCAGGAAAAGTGGAACTATGAGGTAAATGCCTCCTAATTACTCTAACTCCAGTTTTGGTCTTATGTTTGATAGTGTTTTATATTTCAGACTGATAATTTTTAACTTCATATTCTTATTAATCCATACTGAAGGATGAAGAATGTTAGTAGAAACTCCATCTGTGTTTTTATTCAGAACATAGACAATTAGAGGTTATTGTGGGGGTGTTTTGTTTTGTTTTGTTTTGTTTTAAGTAGGCTCCAGCACAGGGCTTGAACTCATAACCATAAGAGCAAGATCTGAGCTGAGATCAAGAGTTGGGTGCTTAACCAACTGAGCCACCCAGGCACTCCAACAATTACAGTTTTTAATTTTTTTCTTTGGTGGGCTGTCCTTAAAAATACAATCTTCTTTTTTTATATCCCATTCACTACCTTCTAGGATAGCTGTTATCACTAGCAGTATTTTTTTTAAAGATTTTATTTATTCATTCATGAGAGACACAGAGAGACAGAGAGAGGCAGAGACACAGGCAGAGGGAGAAGTAGGCTCCATGCAGGGAGCCCGATCTGGGACCCTATCCCCGGTCCCTAGGGTCATGCCCAGGGCAAAAGCAGGCAGTTAACCACTGTGCCACCCAGGGATCCCCACCAGCAGTATTTCGGGGTAGATTTTAGTTTATCTGATATAAGGATGGCTACCCCTGCTTTCTCTTGAGGACCATTTGAATGGTAAATGGTTCGCCAACCTTTTATTTTATTTTCAGGCTGTAGGTGTCCTTCTGTCTAAAATGAGTCTCTTGTAGACAGCAAATAGATGGGTCCTGCTTTTTTATCCAGTCTGAAACCCTGCGCCTTTTGATGGGGTCATTAAGCCCGTTCACGTTCAGAGTTACTATTGACAGATATGAGTTTAGTGTCATCATGATATCTATTCAGTCCTTGTTTTTGTGGATTGTGCCACTGGACTTCTTCTTAAAGGGGATTTTTAAGAGTCCCCCTTAAAATTTCTTGCAGAGCTGGTTTGGAGGTCACATATTCTTTCAGTTCCTGCCTGTCTTGGAAGCTCTTTATCTCTCCTTCCATTTTGAATGAGAGCCTTGCTGGATAAAGTATTCTTGGTTGCATGTTCTTCTCATTTAGGACCCTGAATATACCCTGCCAGCCCTTTCTGGCCTGCCAGGTCTCTAGAGATGTCTGCTGTTACCTAATACTCCTCCCCATAAAAGTCAGGGATTTCTTGTCTCTTGTTGCTTTAAGGATCTTCTCTTTATCTTTGGAATTTGCAAGCTTCACTATTAAATGTCTCTATTTAATGACTCTTAAAATTCCCCAAAGTGAAGAAATACTTAGATAATAATATACTTATACTTGGTGACTTCAATCTAGCTCTCCCTACCCTCGATAGGTCTTCTAAGCACAATATCTCCAAAGAAACGAGAGCTTTAAATGATACACTGGACCAGATAGATTTCACAGATATCTATAGAACTTTACATCCAAACTCAACTGAATACACATTCCTCTCAAGTGCACATGGAACTTTCTCCAGAATAGACCACATACTGGATCACAAATCGGGTCTGAACCAATACCAAAAATTGGGATCATCCCCTGCATATTCTCAGACCATAATGCCATGAAATTAGAACTAAATCACGACAAGAAGTTTGGAAGGACCTCAAACACGTGGAGGTTAAGGACCATGCTGCTAAAAGATGAAAGGGTCAACCAGGAAATTAAGGAAGAATTAAAAAGATTCATGGAAACTAATGAGAATGAAGAAACAACTGTTCAAAATCTTTGGGATGCAGCAAAAGCAGTCCTAAGGGGGAAATACATCCCAATACAAGCATCCATTCAAAAACTGGAAAGAAGTCAAATACAAAAGCTAACCTTATACATAAAGGAGCTAGAGAAAAAACAGCAAATAGATCCTACACCCAGCAGAAGAATAGAGTTAATTAAGATTCGAGCAGAACTCAGCGAAATCGAGACCAGAAGAACTGTGGAACAGATCAACAAAACCAGGAGTTGGTTCTTTGAAAGAATTAATAAGATAGATAAACCATTAGCCAGTCTTACTAAAAAGAAGAGAAAGAAGACTCAAATTAATAAAATCATGAATGAGAAAGGAGAGATCACTACCAACACCAAGGAAATACAAACGATTTTAAAAACATATTATGAACAGCTCTACGCCAATAAATTAGGCAATCTAGAAGAAATGGTTGCATTCCTGGAAAGCCACAAACTACAAAAACTGGAACAGGAAGAAATAGCAAACCTGAACAGGCCAATAACCAGGGAGGAAATTGAAGCAGTCATCAAAAACCTCCCAAGACACAAAAGTCCAGGGCCAGATGGCTTCCCAGGGGAATTCTATCAAACGTTTAAAGAAGAAACCATACCTATTCTACTAAAGCTGTTTGGAAAGACAGAAAGAGATGGAGTACTTCCACACTCGTTCTATGAGGCCAGCATCACCTTAATTCCAAAACCAGACAAAGACCCCACCACAAAGGAGAATTACAGACCAATATCCCTGATGAACATGGATGCAAAAATTCTCAGCAAGATACTAGCCAATAGGATCCAATTGTACATTAAGAAAATTATTCACCATGTCCAAGTAGGATTTATCCCCGGGACACAAGGCTGGTTCAACACTCGTAAAACAATCAATGTGATTCATCATATCAGCAAGAGAAAAACCAAGAACCATATGATCCTCTCATTAGATGCAGAGAAAGCATTTGACACAATACAGCATCCATTCCTGATGAAAACTCTTCAGAGTGTAGGGATAGAGGGAACATTCCTCAGCATCTTAAAAGCCATCTACGAAAAGCCCACAGCAAATATCATTCTCAATGGGGAAGCCCTGGGAGCCTTTCCGCTAAGATCAGGAACAAGACAGGGATGTCCACTCTCACCACTGCTATTCAACATAGTACTGGAAGTCCTAGCCTCAGCAATCAGACAACAAAAAGACATTAAAGGCATTCAAATTGGCAAAGAAGAAGTCAAACTCTCCCTCTTTGCCGATGACATGATACTCTACATAGAAAACCCAACGCCTCCACCCCAAGATTGCTAGAACTCATACAGCAATTTGGCAGCGTGGCAGGATACAAAATCAATGCCCAGAAGTCAGTGGCATTTCTATACACTAACAATGAGACTGAAGAAAGAGAAATTAAGGAGTCAATCCCATTTACAATTGCACCCAAAAGCATAAGATACCTAGGAATAAACCTAACCAAAGAGGTAAAGGATCTATACCCTAAAAACTATAGAACACTTCTGAAAGAAATTGAGGAAGACACATATAGAGGGAAAAATATTCCATGTTCATGGATTGGCAGAATTAATATTGTGAAAATGTCAATGTTACCCAGGGAAATTTACACATTTAATGCAATCCCTATCAAAATACCATGGACTTTCTTCAGAGAGTTAGAACAAATTATTTTAAGATTTGTGTGGAATCAGAAAAGACCCTGAATAGCCAGGGGAATTTTAAAAAAGAAAACCATAGCTGGGGGCATCACAATGCCAGATTTCAGGTTGGACTACAAAGCTGTAGTCATCAAGACAGTGTGGTACTGGCACAAAAACAGACACATAGATCAATGGAACAGAATAGAGAACCCAGAAGTGGACCCTGAACTTTATGGTCAAGTAATATTCGACAAAGGAGGAAAGACTATCCACTGGAAGAAAGACCGTCTGTTCAATAAATGGTGCTGGGAAAATTGGACATCCACATGCAGAAGAATGAAACTAGACCACTCCCATTCACCATACACAAAGATAAACTCAAAATGGATGAAAGATCTAAATGTGAGACAAGATTCCATCAAAATCCTAGAGGAGAACACAGGCAACACCCTTTTTGAACTTGGCTACAGTAACTTCTTGCAAGATACATCCACGAAGGCAAAAGAAACAAAAGCAAAAATGAACTATTGGGACTTCATCAAGATAAGAAGCTTTTGCACAGCAAAGGATACAGTCAACAAAACTAAAAGACAACCTACAGAATGGGAGAAGATATTTGCAAATGACCTACCAGATAAAGAGCTAGTTTCCAAGATCTATAAAGAACTTATTAAACTCAACACCAAAGAAACAAACAATCCAATCATGAAATGGGCAATAGACATGAACAGAAATCTCACAGAGGAAGACGTGGACATGGCCAACACGCACATGAGAAAATGCTCTGCATCACTTGCCATCAGGGAAATACAAATCAAAACCACAATGAGATCCCACCTCACACCAGTGAGAATGGGGAAAATTAACAAGGCAGGAAACCACAAATGTTGAAGAGGATGTGGAGAAAAGGGAACCCTCTTGCACTGTTGGTGAGAATGTGAACTGGTGCAGCCACTCTGGAAAACTGTGTGGAGGTTCCTCAAAGAGTTAAAAATAGACCTGCCCTACGACCCAGCAATTGCACTGTTAGGGATTTACCCCAAAGATTCAGATGCAATGAAACGCCGGGACACCTGCACCCCGATGTTTCTAGCAGCCATGTCCACAATAGTCAAACTGTGGAAGGAGCCTCGGTGTCCATCGAAAGATGAATGGATAAAGAAGATGTGGTTTATGTATACAATGGAATATTCCTCAGCCATTAGAAACGACAAATACCCACCATTTGCTTCAACGTGCATGGAACTGGAGGGTATTATGCTGAGTGAAATAAGTCAGTCGGAGAAGGACAAACAGTGTATGTTCTCATTCATTTGGGGAATATAAATAATAGCGAAAGGGAATATAAGGGAAGGGAGAAGAAATGTGTGGGAAATATCAGAAAGGGAGACAGAACCTAAAGACTCCTAATTCTGGGAAACGAACTAGGGTGGTAGAAAGGGAGGACGTCGGGGGGTGGGGGAGAATGGGTGATGGGCACTGAGGGGGCACTTGACGGGATGAGCACTGGGTGTTATTCTGTATGTTGGTAAATTGAACACCAATAAAAAATAAATTTACTTTAAAAAAAAGAAAAGAAATGAGCTCATAGATACAGAGAATAGATTTGTGGTCGCCAGAGGCAGGGTTTGAGTGGTGGATAAATGGATATGGGTCCTTGTCATAAGGTACAAATTTCCAATTATAAAATAAATAAGTCGGGCAGCCCAGGTGGCTCAGCGGTTTGGCACTGCCTTCAGCTCAGGGCCTGATCCTGGGGACCCGGAATTGAGTCCCATGTCGGGCTCCCTGCATGGAGCCTGCTTCTCCCTCTCCCTTGTCTCTGCTGCTCTCTTTCTCTCTCTCGATCTGTGTCTTTCATTAATAAATAAATAAGATTTTAAAAAATAAAAATAAAATAAATAAGTCATGGGGATATAATGTACATCATGGTTACTATATTTAATATTGTATTGCATATTTCACCGCTGCGAAGAAACTAGATCTTAAAAGTACTTACCATCAAAAAAGTGTTTTTGGTAACTATGTAGATAATGGATGTTAACAAGACTTATTGTAGTTTTAGTTTTATATTTTTATTTAAGACATTTTATTATATTATTTATATATTGTATATACGTTATCTTACAATTTTGTAATATATACAAATATCAAATTATAACATTGCAAACTAGAAACTAATATAATGTTATATATCAATTATACCTCAATTTTTAAAAAAAAGAAAAAGGAAATTGGTTTAAGAAGACTTGGAAATTCTGGGTAGGAGGATGAGTAACACATTGGAATATTTAATAGGACACTCAGGATAAGTCTTGTTTAGAAGGCAACGTTGGGGAGAAAGGTAAGAGAATATCTAGTTTGTACAAAACCAGCAATGAGGTAATTATGTTTGAAGCAGACTGAGAGGGAGAGTAGTAGGAGAATTTATTATCTCCAACCCTCATTTCTGCAATAACCTCTTAATTTCACTGCTTCTACTTTTTCCTCTTCCTCCTACTCAATGAATTGAGGGTAGAGTCTGAGTCGTGTGTGTGTGTGTGTGTGTGTGTGTGTGTGTGTGTGTGTGTAGAAGAGCATGGAGGTGGTCATGGTGGTGATGTTAGGTAAAAGTAGAAGCAGTGAAGTCAGTTAGTGGTCTTTTTCAGTAACCCAGGCAACATAGGATGGGGGCTTGAATATCAAACAGTGAAGATGAGGAGAAGCATTTATATTCTGAGCATTTTGAATATAGAGTCAACAGTACTTTCTTGAAGCTTGGATAAAAATGTGTGAGAGAAGGAGAGAAGTCAAAAATGACTCTAAAGTTTTAGTCCTGCGGAAGTGTTTGTTTGGATAGAATTGCATCAGCAGAGAAGGGAAAGGATGTGTGTGAAGCAAGTTTGTGGAGGAAAGTCAACTTTTCAGTTCTGGAAAATTGCATTTGAGATTTCTATTAGATCTTTTATGCATGCTAACTCAGGACAGGAACTAAAACACATGGTTTCTGTTGTTGAATTGTCACGATGCATCTTTTACCTGATACCAGTAGAGACATCAATCTGCCACTACTTTACATGATGAATAAGTAAATAAATGAGGAAAAAACCAGAACTGAATATATAACATCCATTCCTTAATTTGTATCTTTCCCTCCCCCTCCCTTTCCAGAAAATTGACTGCTTCTTAGAATTTGCCTTATTTGTGAACTAAAGAGCACATGCTTAAAGTATTTTTTGATCCTGTTTAACCAAATCACCCACAAAACAACAAATAGAAACAAAAACAAAAACAAAACAAAACTCCTCCATGTGTCTTTTAAAGAGTGAATAATCGCTCCCTAGACTTCTGTTTTTAAAATGCACACCCTGGGCTGACATGTAACTGTGAATTAATTAATGAGATTACTTTCCTCCAGCAACTGAAGGGTGATAGAGGTAGCTGGGAAAGCACTAGTGACTGAGGAGAGGAAACTATATAGCTTGCAGGCTGTAGATTATCCAGAAGGGTGTTGCACTGTTGCCTGTGGTCCCTGGGATAGCTTGGGCTGTATTTCCCAGCTTCCTTTGCACATGACTGAGTTTCAGCCAGTGGCATATGAGTGGAAGCATGTCCATCTCTTTCCCAGGCCTTTCCACCGGATGCTATTTATTCTCTCCTGTTTTGATTGGCTGTAGACTAGCATGGCCATATTGGAAACATGTTGAAACTAAGGGAGCCAAAACTGAAAGAAGCCTAGGTCTCTGAGTTTCTGCTCACAGGAGACCATCTGTCAAAAAAGAATTCCCATTTTGGACTTAACACTAGTAGGAAATAAATGTCTACTGTATTTCAGCTCTCATACTTCTGTAAGCTAATGATCTCAAAGCTAATACAAAGAGGGGCACCTGGATGGTGCAGTCAGTTGAGTGTACAGGTTTTGGTTTCTGCTCAGGTCACGGTTTCAGGGAGAAATCAGCTTGGGTTTCTCTCTCTTTCTCTCTGCCCCCGCCCCCCCAATAAATAAATAAATAAATAAATAAATAAATAAATAAATAAATCTTTTTAAAAAGTGTATACAAAGAGAGAAATAGGGGTTCAAAAGTACACTTGTTTATGCCCACACTTCTCTATTTAGCTCTCGGGTTTGGAGCCAATTATTTCCTTCAAATCTCCTAAAAGCATAGAGTTGAGGAGTCAACTGGGGAATGGAATCACAAGTGCATACCTTTAAAGGTAGTCTTAAACTAAACTCATGGAACATTTCATATAATATACTATTAACTTAAGCATGAATTCAGAGATCTAAATCTTTGAGGCCTGAGAAATTGGCAGCAGCACTGAGATATTCAGTTTTCCCAAGTTGATTTGCATTGCCAGGGAAATCTGTTTATTGAGTACTTGGTGGCATTTAGAGATGTAATTCAATGCTCTACTTGAAAATTTCTGATCATGCTTTTGGATCAATGCCTTTCACAAATATTACATCTTTTCTAGGGCAGTATTCATTACATAAAAGTTTTCTCAAAAGTTTTTTCCATTTTTAATATATCTGTTCTTTGGCCTTATAGGCATATAGAGTAAGCTCATATTTTTAAATTTCATGCACATGTCCTTCAGAGAAAAAGACATTTGTTTTCAACATGAGGGACATCTTTTGCGATAACTCTATGTCCAAAATATATCCTTCAAAACAAAGTACAAAAATTACAAAAGGTTATGAATTTTCCAGTCCTGTACTAAGAGGAAAAAGACAAGTAAATTAACATTCTTTAAGGAAATGAAAATATTTGAAGGTTTTATCTACAAATTTAAATACATGGAGTAAAAGTCTTCCAGTATGTAAACTCTGGTTTAGTTTTCTGTGAAAACAGATGCTATAATAATACATAAACATTGGCAAGCTCCTCTTCCTAAAATATCTCTTCTAAGTAAATTACAGAGTCCCAAATGTATTTAGTTTACCGTGTAATATTCCTTGAAAGTCTCATAAATCTTTTTACATAACTCTTACAATGACCCTATGAAGAGACAAACATTATTTTTTACTTTCCCAGTGAGGAAACTGAAGCACAGACTAGTTTAATGACTTGTTCAAAGGTATTTCTACTATGTGGGAGAGGTAGGAATTGGACTATGCAGTCTGGCTCCATGGCCCATGCTCAATATATCTGGAAAGGCTATTATATTTATTAAGTCCCTTTCATTATGTGCAAATCAATTCATCATTTTTATTAATGATATTACATATCAGGTGTTAAAAATAATACCCAATGTAAGAAATTGGAAAAATAAAGTATTAGTGCTTATCTTTATATTTATGGTTGTTTTTATGGTTATGTAAGTGAGTTAAACTTATAGTATTTATTATGGGAAATATAATACTTAGTATTTATACTTAGTACATTAGTGCTATAGACTATACATAAAACTAACTGGGAAAGTTTTTAACTTCTTACCTAAAAATGTAGCAAAAACTTTAAATATTTGATATGATATACATATATTTATACTATACCATATGCTAATATACTATACTAAAGAAACTTATAGGATATAAATAATAATCACTATGAAGTATAATTGAATAAAATATTTAAAAAATCATTATTTTGTACTCATATGAGAAAAGTTCAGTACTATTTATGTGAAAAATATAAAATATGAAATACATTAAATGAAGTGCTGGTGACATGTTTAAAAATAAAAGTGAGTTTTTTGGATGTTAAATGGTTTAATGTTCTTACATATCTTCAAGGTGGCAAATATATTAATATTAAATTCTACTAAGTCAAAGGTATACATTTAATTTCTAGGGCAAAAATGGGCTTCTTTAGGGAAAGTTTAAAAAAGAACCTTCAGCATTTAGTTTGAGTAAATGCTTACACATGCAAATATTAAAGAGTTGTTTAGGTAGCGTTCTCCGGAAAAACAGAATCAATGGGATATATATAAGAGGAGATTTATTACAGCATTGGCTTACATGGTTATGGAGGTCCAGAAGTCCCATAATCTGCAGTCTGAAGAGACAGAAAAGCTTGTGGTATAAGTCAGTCAAGTCTGAAGGCCTGAGAAGTAAAGGAGTTGATGGTGTAAGCACCAAAGTTGCAATGTCCAAAACCCAGGAGCACTGACGTCTGAGAGCAGAAACTGGATCTCACAGTTCAAGAAGAGAGAACAAGAACTTGCGCTTCCTTCATCTTTTTGGAGAACTTGCCCTTCCTTCATCTTTTTTTTTTTCAAAGATTTTATTTATTTATTCATGAGAGACACACAGAGAGACAGAAGCAGAGACACAGGCAGAGGGAGAAGCAGGCTCCATGCAGGGAGCCCGACATGGGACCCGATCCCAGGTCTCCAGGATCAAACCCTGGGCTGAAGGCAGCGCTAAACCATTGAGCCACCCAAACTGCCCTCATCTTTTTGTTCTACTTGGACCATCAGTTTTTTGGAAGATGCCCACCTTCATTGGTGAAGGCAGATCTCTTTACTCAGTCTAATTCAAAAGCTAACTTCTTTCAGAAACACGCTCACAGACTCACCCAGAATGTTTTACAGCTATCTGGCCATCCTGTGACCCAGCCAAGTTGACACATAAAATTAACCATCTTCAGAGTGTTTCCAAGTAAGGGTTCACTTAGACCTGCTTCACATTAATGAATAATAAAAGTGATTCATCCTCTAACAAATCCATTATTAATTTATAGTTTTAATGGTTATAAATTAGTTCTTGTAATGTTTCTGCTTCTATGCAACTTTTGATCTTAATCTGTTTATCAGCCATTTCTTCATCAGCCATGTCTTCATTTCTTCATAATTCAAGAAGTCAATGACAGATTAGTTCAATCCAAGTCAAATAATCATGGTTTCCAAATTAGTAGTTTTGTAGTGAAATGATACCGTATAGCTGAACATGATAACTAAAAAGCCATGTTCAAGAGCTCCATTAACCACTGCAATAGCTATTAGCTACAGGTGGCTATTTAAATTTAAAATCATTAAAATGAAATAAAAAAATCAGCTACTCGAGGCACCCAGGTGGCCTAGTTGGTTGAAAGTCAGTCTCTTGATTGTATCTTATGTCACAATCTCTGCGTCATGGAATCAAGCCCCACGTTGTGCTCCATGCTCAGCCAGAAGTCTGCCTGAGATTCTTTCTCTCCCTTTTCCTCTTCCTCTCCCCTCTGCTCCCCCGACGTCTGCCAAGTGCATATGCTCACTCTCTCTCTATCAAATAAGTAAATAAATCTTATTTTAGCAAGAGAGAGCGTGAGCAGGGGTGGGGTGGGGTAGGGCAGAGGGAGAGGGAGAAGCAGGCTTCCCCCTGAACACAGAGCCTGACTTGGGGCAAAATTCCAGGACCCTGGGATCATGACCTAAGCTGAAAGCAGATGTTTAACTGACTGAGTCACTCAGAAGCCCCAATAAATAAGTCTTAAAAAAAAATCAGTTACCCACTTGCACTACTGGCAACTGCATTGAACAGTGTAGGTACAGAACATTTTAATCATCATAAAAAATTCTACCAATTTTGTTCTAAAGAAAGAGAGAATTTAAAATTTTTTTTAACTTACTTGTTTTAGAGAAAATGAGAGAAAGCATGAGTCGGGGAAGGAGCAGAGAGGGGAGGGGAAAGAGGAGAGAGAATCTCTGAAGCAGACTCTGTGCTGAGTCTGGAGCTTGATGTGGGGCACGATCCCATGACCCGGGATCCTGACCTGAGATGAAACCAAGAGTAAGATGCTCAACTGACTGAGTCACCCAAGCGTCCCAAGAAAGGGAGAATTTTTATTTTTATTTTTAGATTTTATTTATTTATTTATTTATTTATTTATTTATTTATTTATTTATTCATGAGAGACACAGAGAGAGAGAGAGAGAGGCAGAGACATAGGCAGAGAGAGAGGCAGGCTCCATGCAGGGAGCCTGATGTGGGACTCTATCCTGGGTCTCCAGGATCACGCCCTGGGCAGAAGGCAGGCGTTAAACTGCTGAGTCACCCAGGCATCCCAAAAGGGTGAATTTTTTTTTATATAAAGGAAGAATTTTTAATATGAATCAATTATATTAATAGATGATTTACAAACAAACCTCACTTTTGCTGGCAATTACTTATTTTCCATAACCTCTCCAAGCATTCCTCTAATAATATGGCTGTCCTAAATTTGAAGACTTACCTTTCTCTTGCTCAAGCTCTGGAGAAGTCAGTAACCATGGGGAAAGCATGCGCAAAGAAAGCAAATAGGAAAGCAAAAGCAAGAAGCAAGATAATGCAAAAATTGCACAATCAGCTTTTATAAGATCAAGAAAGTTGTCTATAATACACCATAGATGAGTCATTTAGTCTTACAACTTTTGGTGAATAACAATTTCCTTAAAGGAAGTATAATAGAGCTATTGAAGTTGGGTTGATTAGCCTAAAATCAAATAGTACAAATAAAAAAAGAAATTAGAAACAGCTAATATAAAAAGATATAGGTAAATTCCAAGCCATTCGGTGACAATGTTGTTCAACTGCTGCAGAGGAGAGAATTTTTCTGTGATGCTTCCACACTTACAGAATTGGGAATTGGGATTCCCAGTGCTTCCTTTCTTTCAGCAATCAGCCTCCTTCAGTGAGCTCTTGATGTCTAGGTTTCCAAACACAACCACTAGCTCTCCTCTAGATATTAATCTCCTATTTGAACTTTTCCATCTGCAATTCCTTTCTCAAACCTAAAAAAAAAAAAAAAAAAAAAAGACTGATTACGTCCAAGTGGGTTTCCAAGGCAATGGCACAATATCAGCTATTTAAATGTTCCAGAAAATTCCTATTTCCATTACAAATTTGCTTATTCCTAGCCTCTTGCTGACCCAATTAATGGTAATTAGATCTCTTATAGTTACCATCCTTTCTTTTTCAAGCTGTCTCTTTTTTAAACACAATGTAATAAATATTGGATTTCAAAAATTCACAAAGACAAGCAAAAAGAAAAAGGTGTTTGCACATAAGCAGGGAAATAATTCACTGCAGTGTTTAATCTTTGTCTTTTTAAAACAAACTCTAGCTTTGGGAGTAATACTGCAGGAAATAGAAAAGGAAACAATGTCTCACATGCTTCCAAATGTAGTTGAGACATTATAAATAAAATATTTAGTGATTTAACCAAAAATTTTTTTATCACCAAGCAATCCTGTGTTTTATGACTTACTATGAATTGTTCATACACTGCATTGTGTAAGATACATCAATTTCATCTTAAGTAGAATTAACAAAATACTTACAGGAGTGTTTCAGGAAGTCTTAAATCATTTTGGTGGCTTATTTTGAACTGAGCAAAAAATAAATATTAAAAATTATAATATCTAATGGTACCTTTTTAGACTACTATGTCTAGCCACTTGCTAGTTGTCATAAGACATGTGAATGCAGAGTTGGGCAGATTCTAAAGAACTTTGAGCTTCCTGGAGTTACTTGATTTCTGGTGCATTTTTCTTTAATAGGAAAAGAGACACAGTATTTTCTATTACCTCTATATCAATTTTTCTAGAAAGTCAAGAAGTTACAGACTTGACTCAGAGATAGTACATACTTTAGTATATTTACTGAAATGGAGGAATGGGTGAAATAGTAGAATGCTGATTTTCTAAAATATATGAAGAATTTAGGAACTTCCTTGGAAAGATATCAAATTAAAAGAAAGAGGAATTTACATATGACAAATCTATCTATGTAACAAGACCCTCCTCATTACTGAAACTCCTCATTACTGGAGAGGAGTTTCAATTTTGAGTACAGCCATACCAGTCTGGCTCCAATTTGATTCCTGTAGGGAGTGAGAGATGTGTTCTCTTCACCTCCAGCTTGCACTTTTTTTTAATGATGAAAGTATTTATGAGGTACATTGGTGTTGGATTAAAGTGCTTTGTTGCTCCTTCAACTGAGGCCCATAAGGTCAGTGTTATACATGGTCAAAGGAGCAGATAGATTGATATTTACATGTTGATAATCATCCAATTTCTTCTTTTTCATAGTAGGTGACATCCTTCAATAAAATAAGACAGCATTCAAAGCCCTTACTCTGTGTATTAGAAATACAGTGGGAAGCATGACAGGCACAGTCTCATCCATGAGAACTGTTTTGTCTCATGGAAGAGGCAGATCTCAAAAATAAGTACAACACTAATATAATTATAAGAACATGGGAACTCACAACAGGAGGATCTAATCTAATGGGGATCATGTAGGGAAAGCCTCTTAGAGTGAGATTTAAGTTGATGTCAGTTGACATCGGCAGATTGGGCCAAGTTAATCAGGTAAATAAAGAATGGAAACAACGTTACAAGTACAAAGAACAGTATGTGCGAAGGTCCTGGGGGTAAGAATGGAATCTACTGTGTTTCAGAAAGAGAAAGAAGTTAATGTGGCTGTTGCAAATCGATTGAAGAGAACAGAGGAGGGATGAGTCTGCAGAAGTAGGCAAGGATCAAATCACAGAGGGCTCTATCAGCCTTGGTAAGGGTTTTAATTTTATCATTAGAGTAATGGGAAGTCATAAGAGGGTTTGAGGAGGAAGAGACATGATTGCAATTGCCTTATTGCAAGTCCACTTTGGCTCCTTGTTGGTGAATGGGTTACATAATGGCGAGAATGGATAAGGGGAGCCTCTGGAATAACCAAAACCAAGAGACATTTGTGACTTTGGACTAGCAGGATAGATCTCAAAAGTGTTGTCCATGGATCCCTAGGGCACCCAGCGATCCTGTCTCAGGGCCTGTAAGGTTAAAAGTGATTTTCATAATAACACTAAGATATTATTTGCCCTTTAAATCGTTTTGACATTTACACTGATGGTGCAAAGCATTAGTGGGTAAACTGGAAATTTAGCTCCAGTGAAGGCTTATAGTTACTGAATTTCTCATCTCAATATATTCCCGATGAAAAACTGCAAATTTTATATAAAAATTTCCTTGATTAGGGGCAGCCCGAGTGGCTCAGCGGTTTAGCACCTGCTTCCCAGGGCGTGATCCTGGAATCCCAGGATCAAGACCCAAGTCGGGCTCCCTGCATGGAGCCTGCTTCTCCCTCTGCCTGTGTCTCTGCCTCTCTCTCTTTGTGTCTCTCATGAATAAAGCAATAAAATATATATTTTTTAATTTCGTTAAGTGGAAATATTTACTAATTTTATTAAACCTCAACGCTGAGTAAACAACTTTTTAATATTGTGTGACAAAATGGTAAACCATATTGCTGAAGTAGCTCAAGGTTATTGCCAGCTTCCCATAGCAGAAGTTGCTTCTCTCTTTGTAGCAGCAGAGATCAGGTGCTCAATGGGCTGAAAAGGGCTAAAAAGAGACAATATATGAAAGTGGATACTCTAAAATCAAGACAAGACAAGAGATAAAGACTATGGGAACATAGGTAAATGTATCCATGTGCATTTAGGAGTCATTCTGCAAAGCTACTCAGCCTCCTAGTTCTGCCTGTTTCACAGTTATAAATAGGCTCCTAGTCTTAAATTGTCTGGTAAGTACTAACAACTACGGCTATAGTGGGTTCATAATGAATCAGGAGAATGGGCTGTGTGCATCTCTTCCTAATTCCACATTCAGTAATGTCAGGATGTAACTTGAAATCAAACATGGCAATCATACTTCTATCACATTAATTTGTGAACACTACAAATCCAACCTCCTTTTTTTAAAAAAAAGATTTTATTTATTTGAGAGAGAGAGAGAGCATGAGAGAGCATGCATGAGTGGAACAGGGGCAGAGGGAGAGGGAGAGGGAGAAGCAGGCTCTTCACTGAGGAGGGTGTCCAATGCAGGGCTCCATCCCAGACCTTGGGATTATGACCTGATCTGAAGGCAGATGCTTAACAGACTGAGCCACCCAGGCACCCCTCCTTTTTTTTTTTTTTTTAAACCTGGATTGCCAAGTGTTAAACATTTACCAGCACACTTCTGGCCCCAGGCAGGCAGGTCTCTGAATTCTTTCTCTCAATCACGTTCCCAAGGCAAATCATTGACTATCTCCATTAATCCTCATTTATTTAATAATCTTTGTTTTAAAAATTTTTTGAAATAATAGCTGGCATTGTTAAAATGTAAACATCTAGCATATATTAATAATTATATGCAATGTATTACATATAATGTAAACATCTGGCCCACTAAATATTTACTGAACATTGAATGTTAATTGAATAAAATGTGGGTTGAAAAAGGCTAAGAATACATATCTTACTTGCTACTAATATAATTTATTGTCTCTTCTCCCATAGAACATATTGTGACTATAGTACCTACATCATATTAGTTATTTATTTACATATAAATCAAAAAACCTAGCCATTGAGATGAGTAATAGAGCTCCCTTACTTCTAATTTACTTTCAAGAAAATATATTTAGAGAAGTAACTAAAATATTACTTTATTTCTTTTCTCAGTGATAACATATTACTTTAAATAGTTTTAGGGTTGACATTTATTTAGGAAAAATATGGGGACTTAACCATTTTGAGAGTGCCTCTGTTCAATTATGCTTTATGATCCTCTGCAAAGCCATCCTTTTATGGTCAATAATTGAAACAAAAGAGCTCACTAATAATCAATTCTCAGTCATTCAAGGATTAATGGTATAGTTTGTGGAGTCATTTGTTATCTCTATCTTTGCTTTTCTTTATTCTCTTTTTGGCTTCTTGCCACCGAATCTTTGCATTATTCATGAGAACCCACACTCTTGCATGATTGGGGAAATAAAGGGTTCTGAAGTGCAAATCTTTCTTTTACCTATTTGTTAGCAGTCCTCCAAAAAGTGTTGTTGCAAGAGGAATAGGTCAAAACAATTCACTTAAATGAAATTTGTTTAAATTTATAGGTTTCAAATATCCATTTAGTGTAAAAGTAGATCTGCTTAACTTTATACACTAGAGAGGGGCTTAGAAAACATGCTTAAAGTTGTTTAAAATCTCTAAGAATCATATGTTTTGTCCTTTCCTACAAAGAATCAACAAAATTTAAAAATTAGATAATAACCCCTGCTCCTCCAAAAAAGCCTTCAAGTTTCACAATTTAAAAATGTATTTCCACAGCAGGTACTTTGTCATGATGAGTGCATTTGAGCATGTTCCTTGGAAGATAAACAGTGGAAGATAAACAAAATGTTGGGCTTCGGTTATAGTAGAGCCTTCCAAAAGAAATAAAGTGACTAGTTAATCCTTAGAGTACTGGAATTTGCGGACTGTTAGCCAAAAGAATATTTAGGAGATTGCCTATGTGTTTCTGTGTACATGTGCTCAAATCTTGATGCTCTGGTCTGAGGAAAGAGCAGAAGGAAGACAAATGTAGGACCCCGGACCTCAAAGTAGAAGGTAAGGATTGTAGAGAATATGTGTGTAGGGGTGTGCGTGTGTGTGTGTGTGTGTACACGGCAGCAGGTGAGAGTGAAGCAAAGAGGACAGCTAACTGTTGACACCACTGTCCTTGGTGACACTTGGCGTCCAGCAGCCAGAATCTCTAAGAGATTTTTCCTGATTATCTCCAAAGCTGCCATGTGGAAACCTCTGGCCTAGGTGAGCTTTACTCCAAAGCTCCAAAGTTTAACTCCAAAGTATTTTTTTTTATTGATGATGATGCCATCTCTCTAGTTTGAAGATTGAACTAGTTTTATTACAATTCAGTTGGTCATTTTGCCTTGCTGCCAAGTCTGTGTGTGTGTGTGTGTGTGTGTGTGTGTGTGTGTGTGTTTTCAGCAGTCTCTCTGGATATTGAAAAATATCCAGACACATACACATAAATGGCCAATACCATGCAGCATCTCAGAGTGCAAAAATATATTGTACTTTTCCGGGCACAGAAGAGAAATCTAACTCCCTAAACCCTCTCACAAAATGGGTCTTGAAAATTAAATGAATCAACATCAACCATATCCTTCAATTTCTTGTGTCTGTAGCAGCCACACTGCTGGTGGCACTGACACTAGGGACAAAACCCTTGTGCTTGAATTGGTTAGCAGTTCATAGCAAAATAGGAGCTGAGACAAGCAAACCAAGGTGCTGTAGGTACAATTATCAAGAGACTTACAAATGTTGTGCAGTTTCCAGAAAAACTATTTCCTACCCTAGTCAGATCAACCTCTGGAGTGATGTCTCATTTCTCTTCCGTGCCAATAAATAAATAGTGAAGATCAGCCTCCTAATGTGGAGCAGGGATCAGCAGAAAAGAAGAAAATTGATATTTTATATTGGTAATAGTTGTGGCAATTTTAACTTTATTTTTAAATCTATGCTATTTCAAATATTTAATTCATGGCACATGTTAGTGACAGATTTCAGAAAAGTACAAACTTTTGATTTTTTTTTTAGATATTTAGAAATTGTTGCCCTTTGTTCCTGAAATTTCCCTTGAGGCCTTTGCATATTTCTGTTCTTTTTGTGTGTTCCTTAGTTTCTTTTCTTACCACAAGTTCCAGAGTTTGATTTTGTGAATCAAACAAATTCACATTAAATCAATAGAGAAATGCATTTTGATAATCTTCCTGTGAGCTGCTGTTTTACCATATTATCCTCTAGTAGAGAATTATTTCCCTTAATTGCACAAGACACAAAAGTGTCTTAGAACATTTTTCAGAAAAAATGCATGTAATACAAATCAAAAACACGAGGCTGAAACATCCCTTGCAAAAATCAAAAGGAAGGGCAATTAAATACAGTTTTTAGACAAAGACTTTGAATCCAGAATCAGAATCAGAAGAATGGCTTGGCTGGAATTATATGATCATACATAGGCAAAAAGCACAACAAAAAATTATATTGAATTGTCATATTTGATCAACACATAATTTTTATTATCTATCCTATGTTAGTCAAAGTGATGAATTGCTTTTATTCTTATTTATCAGGATGAAGGATTTAAGCTTCATCCTCTTCAAAATGACAGATAAGTAATTGTATTTGGAAGTTAGTAGATATTTAATAATCATTCCAATTACTTATAAGTGTTAATTATAGAATATGTTCCCAAATATTTAGTTTGAATAATATTTCAAATCAATAAGTAGAAGGCAATAATTGCATGACTACTCCAATTAAAGCATTCTGAACAAGAAAACAAATCTCCATGTAGAATTACATTTTAATAACTGTCATCATAACCAGTTATGTAGTTAGCACTAACAAGACTTGATCTGTTTTACCTGTCTTTCCCCCAGCATTCACCTTTAAGTAAGGGCCACCTCTGTGCCTCATACCAGCTAACCCATGAACTTATGCAACCACATTCCATACCCAGTTATCCCAGGACTTGCCACATGTCCCCATCCAATTCCAGTTGTACCTGTTTGTTGCCCCTTAGATCACACTCTCATGGTCAGCCTTGCTCCAGACTGTGATTCTAATTTGTAATACTTGGCTTTCCCAGCTACAACTCCTTGTGCTTCTTAAGAACAATGGTTTGGACCCTCCATTTCCTTTCTGGATTTTGGCTCCTTCTTGTTGAATTCCTAACCTAGCTGTGACATGTAGGATTTGTGGTGTCTGACCAGTACCCCAGTTGAGCCCATTCAGGTTATAATGCCGTTACATATTTAAGAGTGAACTAAAGAAGGTTGATAGGAGTCATGGTATATGCATTTTTATATGTAAATGAGAAACCATTTTTTCTGACATATTTGTTCCAAACCTATATTTATTTCTTCTGGTAAAATGCTCTATTTACTTATCAGCAAAAAGCTAATAAAAGTTTTTTGATATATGAATTCTACTATGAAATATGAATTCATACCATGAAATATGAATTTAGGTTTTTTCTGCATTTTGACCAATCCAAAGAATTATTGACATTTATAACTATCTGTGATTAAGTGATAAAAGATAATGGATATAAAAACATTTTAAATAGTACATTCTACAGGTGCTTATGAGGATATTATCATTATGTATACCAAGTAGCCTCAAGATAAACCAATGTTTTAGCTTATTATTACTAAACCCTGCATGGAGCCTGCTTCTCCCTCTGCCTGTGTCTCTGCCTCTCTCTGTGTGTGTTTCTCATGAATAAATAAATACAATCTTAAAAAAAAAAGAATATCCTTCTCCATACCTCCTATGAAAACAATTTCTTTTCAAATAATAATGTATCTTAGTGAGAACATACAATTAGCCAACTAATGCAGTCACATGACAATTATTTTGAAGAGTAACATGTAATTTAGGAACCTGAATTTTTCTACATTTTATTTATTTATTTGAGAGAGAGAAAGAGAGTGTGCGAGAGAGTGCACGATCAAGGGAGAGGGACAGAGGGAGAGGGAGAAGCAGACTTCTCGCTGAGCAGGGACCCCAACGTGGGACTCAATCTCAGGACTCTGGGATCATGACTTGTGCCAAAGGCAGATGTTTATCTGACCGAACCACCCAGGCGCCCATTTTTCTACATTTTAAAAGTTAGGAAAAGTAGGTAAATGTGGGTTTATGTGTGATTCATATTATTCATGGGGAAAAATTTGAATGCTCTTCAAAATATGGGTCAACTGATCTCACTAAATATTTTGAAAATTATATAACTTTCTGCCTTGCTTAGGATGTAAGGATCATGTCCCTATCCAGAAATTTGATTTATAACCCATGAAGGAATGCATTCAATACATTTAGTCTTTGTTCTAAATAGTATACTCCAAAATGAAAATACAGCTCACTGGATAAAAAGTGGTCATAACTATGTATTTTCTAAACATAAATGGACAAATATGTTGAAATCAAAGCCACATCACAAAAACTAACCCAAAATAATTTGCTGGAGGGAAGTTCATGCATACTAGAACTCATGGAACTCTAGCTCTGGCTAAAGACTTTGTAAATAAATCTTGTGCAGCATAGTGCATTGGGGGTTAGAGGCTATTTAGTATAAATAAGCAAAAACAGAGCTTGTATTTGACATACCCTATTACAGAAGGCTTTCCCCCAAGGTTTTCAAGTATTGGAATTCATAATAGAAAGCCAAATATGTCTTTGAGGTTTAATGGATCTCATCAATTATATGACATTTTAAAACGTGTGTATTTGGACCATGAGCTACGGACTATTTGAAATCCTAATGATGCTTGTTCTGGGGATATGCCTGAAATTTTAATTTCCAAATTTGGGATATCATCGAACTTTATTACAGGAAAAGATAACTCTAGACTCTGTGCCAAGCAGAATATAAGGTTTTTCATTTATAACTCTCAGTTTCCTGTACAACCAACAAGGTAGGCATTCTACCCACAATAGAGAAAGACTTTGCAATTCAGGCTGTAAGAACAAGCTTTGTGGGGAGTTCTCAGACTCATTAATTAATTAATTTATCTTAAGCAAATAAACTAATGCTTCATTCATTGAGAAAGATATATTTATCTACCACAGATTAAAAAGGAAATGGCACAATTCCCACATCTGCAGGAATGAATGGTCATTGATCCAAGAAATTCCTTTCAAGATTGGGATGATGGAGCAGGAGTTTAGAATCTAGAAAAGAGGATCAGAGAAAGACTAGAACATAGACTTATGCTTCTGGAAAAGGTACTATATATCTACTGATAGACACAGGTTTCACATTTGCATTTTGAATCTCAAGGTGCTGAGGGTCACCATATTCCTTCGGTATTCTTTATTCTTTTTCCTTTCCTGGTAGTTACTCCACACTTCAGAGCTAGCCTATTCTCCTGAAAGAGTTCTAGGAACCAGGGCAGCCCCGGTGGCTCAGTGGTTTGGCGCAGCCTTCCGCCCAGGGCGTGATCCTGGAGACTCGGGATCGAGTCCCACGTCAGGCTCCCAGCATGGGGCCTGCTTCTCCCTCTGCTTGTGTCTCTCCCTCCCTCTCTCTCTCTCTCTCTCTCTCTCTCTCTGTGTGTGTGTGTGTGTGTCTCTCTCATGAATAAATAAGTAAAATCTTAAAAAAAAAAAAGAGTTCTAGGAACCAGAGAAAATATTATAAACTTCTCATTCCCCAGTGTTTTGACCCTCAAATTCCTGTGGAGGAGAACCCAGGAGACTTTTTAAATTAAATTAAATTCAGTTAAATTCAGTTTAATTCCGTTAAAAAGTATTGTCTTTCTCAGAAGACCATCTGTTATGCCTCTCTCTGATTGTTCTTTTCTCCCTTCTTATGCATTAACTGGAAAACACCATCACTTCCACCTTTGGAAACTCTCCTTCCGCCCTCATCCTCATTTGAGGCAAAGATGAGATGAGCGGTGTTTATATTAAAGTTCTTATTTCAGTTTGTTTAAAGGCTTGACTTATTTGTGTTTTTTTTTAAGATTTTATTTATTTATTCATGATAGTCACACAGAGAGAGGCAGAGACACAGGCAGAGGGAGAAGCAGGCTCCATGCAGGGAGCCCGACGTGGGATTCGATCCTGTGTCTCCAGGATCGTGCTCCAGGCCAAAGGCAGGCGCCAAACCGCTGCGCCACCCAGGGATCCCTAAAGGCTGGACTTATTTGAAGCATTCATTTTCTTTTTTTAACTCCCTAGCTTGAGCAATCTGTCGACAATCTATGACCCAGCAGAAGAAAAGTGACAAAGCTGGGGTTGGCAACATGCAGTATGTAGACAAGAGTGATTTTTTATGACCTTTGACATAGTCTGATATGAGTCATATCTGCGTCCATCTAATTCAGTATTCTATTACCAATAGAATATCTAAAGAGTATGGCATCAAGTTTAATATTTAGGTTCATCCAGCTTCTTTTGGTAACATACAACCGTAGTAGTTTAGAGCTAGAATGGACTTCTGTTTCTCCACTTAGTCCAATGCCCTCAAGTATCTTAACAAAAAAAGTAATAACTTCTGACACATGCCAGATAGAATATTATATAAGGCTTTTTATATACATATTCTCTGTACATATATTCTATATTCTCTCAAATTCTTATAATAACCACTAGTGGAGAAATCATTATCCTCAGTTTATAGTTGAAGGCCCTGACATTCAGAGAATTTAGGAAGACTTTAAGATTCCAAGAGGGGGAGAAGCAGACATTTAAAAAATACTCTGTATCATAGGGGAAAAAATGTTCAGGGCACAAAAATAGATGCAATGAAGTCAGTTGTGGCTTATTGTATTAGTCTCAGCAAGTCATGATGTAGGTCCAGACTAGAGACTGTGGGATGCAGAGAAGGGGAAAATAAAATCAATAGAAATTTAGAGTATAGAACCAATGGGATGTAGTGATAAATTTTTTCTGGGAGGTTAGGTGGAAGAAGATTCAAATTTAACAACCAATTATTGGCTTAAAGAGCTGCTAAAGAGGGGCATGTAGGTGGCTCAGTGTCTGCCTGAGTCTCAAATCCTGATCCCAGGGTCCTAGGGTCTACCCCTGGTTGGGGACTCCTTGCTTAGCAGTGCGTCTGCTTCTCCCACTTCCTGTGGCCTTCCCCCGCTTGTGCTTTTTCTGGCTCACTTTCTCTCTCAAATAAATAAAATCTTAAAAGCAACAACAACAACAACAACAACTGGCTGAATGGTGGGACACTTGAAAAGATGCAAAGCCCTGACAAGAAGATTTGGGAAGTGGGGGTGAAGCAGAGAGCAAGGGCGCGGGGAGCAAGGAGATCATGAAGTGCTGACATGGTATGGCAACTTCTTCAAGCAGTTTTTAGGAGGGGAGATCTGAGGATACATTTCTGCCAAATGCCCTCTCACCCTTTTCTTTCCCCTTATCCGTGTGACAATCCAAATAGCGCTTGGGCTTTGGATTTGAAAATACACGTTAATGACGTGTTCTGAGCAACTATAGGGCTTGGTATTTAGCAACTTGATTGAAGACCTTGTGATCTCCTTGGATGTAGCTAGATTTTACATAAATTGGGAGAAATGGGTATTGTTATAGAAGAATTACTAGTGTAGTAGTAATTCATCGGGACTTGGGATTTTGGTGTGTGTTTGATGAAAATGGGCAGCTAAAAGCTCAAAGAGGCTTTTTGGGTGGAGTAGTTTACATAGTAGGAAAGTATCTCCAAAATGGGAGGTGTCTGGAGATAGATATGGAGGGGGCAGGGTGCGGTCTCTGTTATTAATGCAACCCATGGAGTAAGCCTGAAGCCTGATGCAGACAGGGGCTACAGGGAAGATCTTAACGATCTGTTTTCACTGGCACAGAGGCATCTATCATGTGGTTTAGAAACCTAGGTGGTGAAGTAGGAACAGGTTAGGGAAGAGGAGCATCATTTTCCTCTCAAGACTAAATATTTTGCTCCATGCTCATTTTGCAGGGCTTCTCAGAAGTCAGATATCATTCTTAACTGTGTTCTTCTGCAAGTAAGGTGTTTTTTTCCCCTCTGGCTTCTTTCAGAATTTTTTCTTTATCTTTAATTTTCTGGTTGTGACACTTGCTCTATCTCTTCAAATTGAGGGGTTGTTTTGTTTTGTTTTGTCTTTTCGTGTGTCTTGCAAGTTTTTCTTGTTAGTTGGACATGATATATCCAGTAAAAGCAACTGCTGTAAAGAGCCTTTAGTAACGTGGTGGTGAGGTATGGGAGGAAGGAGAAGAATTTTATAGTTCTGAGATTGGGTCTCAGCCTTTGTGAGCCTGTGCTTCTGGACCATGGAGGAGTATCACTTCCCCATGTGTAGGCATAACACAGCCTGGCTCTGAGATGGCAAAGGTTACTTGGGCTTGTGAGTGTTTGTACTTTGGGAGAACCAGGTTAGGGGTCAGCACTCTGAGCAAGGAGCCAGTGTTAAGTACCACTCAAGTGGCCCTTCTAGCTGAGACTAGAGGTGTTTCCCTCTTTGAATTTATTGTTTATATTGTCATCACTTTTTCCTCAGCTTTCCCCCTTCCCATTAAAACAACTTCCTTTCCCCCTGACATTAACTTTCTTAATTCCTCACTGAAGGCTTTTCTGAAGGAAAATTATTGAAAGATCCAGCCAGCCTCAGACTCTTAGATTCTTCATATTTGGACTCAGATGAAAGGAAATATTAAGAATGTAAACATCCTATTTTCTTCCTAAGAAGAAAATGGCTCACAATTTTATTTTGTTTGATCAGCTCAATGTTAAATAATTGTGTGAATATTTTTCTTGAAACATCCTCTCTCTTCCACTACTATTTTCACAGCTCACTCTACTGTTATTTTTGCTTAAAAGTTATCAGTGGAATTTAGACATCAAAGCACTTTCAGCTTCATTTCTCCACTCTGGCTCCACAGGCTACAACCACCCTCCACAGTTGTAAGCCACAGAAATGATCCCACATCACACATTCTTTCCTTCATTTCTGTGTAAGCTAAAGGAGATTGTCTTTCTTTTGCATAACATATAGCATTGAAAATAAACTAGGTTAGTGACCTAATTCCTGGTTAATGAGTCCTTTATTCCCTAATGTTACTGTTAATTTTTAATCCAATGGATTTCTTGTCTTCTTGAAATAAAGCTAAAATATAATAACTGTGTAGTAATTATTTTTTCAGTGCAAAAATTTCAAATGCCCATTCTCTTAATCAAGCAAATGGAGGTTATAGTTACAACAGGCATTAAACATATTTTTCCATTTACTCTCCAGGAATGAAAGAGGAGAAAACTGATCATGCACTAGTTTGAAAGAGCCCCCAGTTATGCATTCTTTTTGTATTACTTCTCAGAGGAAGGAGCCTAAAATTCTAAAGAGAGGAATGATGCATTAAATGCTGAGAAAAAAAAGGAGTCTTCAGTCTTGGGAATGTAATAACCTGGTGGTCAGCTGAGTGCCCTGAGTTGGACTGACCCAATCAGCTGCTGGGAAAAGTAACACAACTGCTCTGCTGGAGGGAGACAGATTCAATCAGATATGGTCCACTATCCAGGGAGCTTCTGGTATCATGAGAAAAGGAAGTGCTGTTCCTTTCAACTGAGAAACTGTGGAATGTCTCACTCATCCCTTTTTTTTTTATTCCTGTCTCTTTTTTTTTCTTAGCTTTGTGATAAAATTATTTCAATTTAAAAATTGATTATAGAAATCGGAAGTGCTTCAAATCATCTCTTCAATATTTATAGGTAACATTCATCTCTTGAAAAAAATTTAAAGAAAATTCTAATGTTCACTGCACATGAAATGGAAACTGATCCTTTGTATTGCATTTTTTAATTCCTTTACTTATTCAGTTGCTTTGGATTTCTTATTCATAAAGTGAAAAGAAACTCTTTTCCCCAAACTCGAGTGACTTTAGACAACTGATATGCCCTATTCAAATCTCAGTATTTTACTTGGACTTTAGGAAAAAAATGTGAGTACCTACTTTTTATTATCATAGAATAGATTTTCAGATAAAACACTAGGAATTTATTTAAACATATTCCTCTGAACTATTTCATCATAAAAACTAAAACAATACATGATTAAATTAATATTACTGTTTCGATGAACTCATTTTACAACAGTTGCAAGGTGCAATTTGAGGAGTTCTATGGGCCAATGTTAGGTAGGCATACACTTTCTACCCCCAAATCTCTGGTATCTTTGTATTATTTAGAAAACGTAGTGGAGTTGATCAGAAATGGCCTTGAAAATAAACTAGAAAAAAGAAGAAAAGAAATGCCTCTATTAATGCTTATTAATTCAAAATTCAAAATTCATTTACATTTTTCACTGGAGGATTCATGTAGTTTTATACATGAAGTGTCATATGAATAGTGGCAACACCAAAGTGAGGCTCAGGGGACCATCTTGTAGTGCCCTTCCCCTTGCTCCAGCTATTTCCACAAATATACCATCTAGACAATTGCCATTTTCTCAGGGATGTGAAAATCATCTCTTGAAAACATTTCTATTTGTGACTTGTAATTTAAGTAAAAACAGTAAGATGAGTCCCCTAACTTTCCTCACCCCCACCACCTCCTGCTGCCCCTCAATTCCCCCATGTAACCTGCAGATCCCAGCAGATGTATGAGTGAATATGGACACATAAATTTATTTTACTGATCATTTTCTCACAACACAATGAAAATAATAGTGCCAGTATTCCATAAAAACTCAAACTGTCATATAAACTCCTTGCTGAAGAAAAAGAGACAAAAACAACTTTCTAGAGAGCAGAGACTCAAACAGTAATATAGTATGTGCTCTATGGATGATTGGGATGAAGTCATATTAAAACAACTCTTATTCTATTATTTTTTATAAGTGTGTCTCATAGGAAATCTATACTGGAAAATAAGGAAATAATGGGGACTGTCTGAAGGTTTTAAAAAATCATTAAATTGGCTTGAGCTCACTTTTTGAGGGTTTCCATCTACCATCTGTTTCCACATACCTATACCCTGCACAGGCAGAGCTAGAAAAAAAGCAGAGTGCATTTTACAAAATCAGAGGCTGGAGGATAGCAGCAATTACATAATGAAGCCCAGAGAAATGCATATAGTAATGTTTAAAATGTTCTTTTATAGTTATTTGACAAAAACCCCAAAATTCATCAGCTTCTAGAATTCAAAGGAAGGCAAGGGCTGTAGCTGACTTTGAGCCTGACATATGTCTGAAATAAGAACACAATATTTAGATGCTGGTCTGAGACGTCCCTTGAGACTATTGCTTTAGTTTCTGTTCCATCAAAAGCATATCAGGGAATAACTATATGTAAAATATTGTAATTTGGAGATGGATAGAAAGAAAAAATAGACATGGCCCCTACTTCAAAGATCTTAGTCTGGTGAAGGTGACAGACTGAAGGGAGTACACAAATCAGACTTAGGGTAGGAACAAGACAGAAGTGGTAGGGAAAGTGCTAAAGGTAAGCTGCAAAGGGAAGGTTGTACCTCTATGGTCCTGAGAACAGAAATGCTGTGGAATGTCTTTTGATCTCCATCCTTGCAGAGGGACCAATGTTTTACCACCTAGGGTGGAGGAAGAATTTGAGAAGAAATTCCACCTGAATCTAGAATCTAATAGTACTCATTAGCCCACCTATAGTATCTAGTGGTTTCATGACATTTATACTTCAGTGGTTCTTTTTTTTTTTAAAGATTTTATTCATTCATTCATGAGACAGAGAAAGAGAGAGAGAGAGAGAGAGAGAGAGAGAGAGACAGAGAGACAGAGACAGGCAGAGAGAGAAGCAGGCTCCATGCAGGGAGGGAGCACGATATGGGACTCAATCCCAGGACTCCGGGATCACGCCCTGGGCTGAAGGCAGACGCTCAGCCACTGAGCCACCCGGGCATCTCTATACTTCAGTGGTTCTTAAACTTTGGAACAATGTGTGCCCCTTAGAAAATGTGAATAAAGTATGGTTCCTCCTCAAGAGTGGAGGGTGGGGTTTGCAGGGTATGTGTTAGGAGGTAGATGGTGAAGAAGTAGATAAACAGATTCAGGGATCTTTCTTTCTTTCTTTCTTTCTTTCTTTCTTTCTTTCTTTCTTTCTTCTTTCTTTCTTTTCTTTGTTACAGACTTTATTTATTTATTCATGAGAGACACACAGAGAGAGGCAGAGACACAAGCAGAAGGAGAAGTAGACTTCCTGTGAGGAGCCTGATGCGGGAATTGATCCCTGGACCCCGGGATCATGCCCTGAGCCAAAGGCAGATGCTCAACCACTGAGCCACCACCTTTTCTTTTGAAAAGGTGCCATCCACCTTTTTCTTTTTTAATAAAGATTTTTTATTCATTTATTCATTTGAGACACAGAGAGAGAGGTAGAGACATAAGCAGAGGGAGAAGCAGGCTCCCTGTGAGGAGACCAGGGACTTCTTTCTAAAGTCCTTAGGCAATCACCTAACTGCTTTGGGTCTCAGTTTCTCAGTCTGTAAAATAGGATTACAATACCTATTCCACAAAGTAGTTGTAAGAATTAAATAAAATAATTATATAAAGTATGTAGGACCGATGTCAGAACAAATATTCAATAAATAATAGCCATTCTTTTAATCATTCTTTTCTTTTTCTGTGAGACTGTGTCTTTCCTGCAGTGTGACTGATGAGACACAGACAAAACTGGGGGATTGAACAAGGACTTCACCAAGGACATAAAGGGGAATAGATGAATACCCCTTCTGTAAAATAGGGATAATGATAGTACATAGGACATAAGCTTGTTATAAGCTTGTTAGAAGGGGTAAGTTTAAGGGGCTTATAGCAGTACATACATAGACCAGTGATTATATACCTCACAAAATCAGTATGTTTTAGCTCTTACTATTACATTATTACAACTATGACATAGGGATGCTAGTAAAGATGAGGAGGATATAATGAAAGTCAATTCTCATGCAAAGGCTTACTATAGAAGATAATATTTTCTCAGGCATTAAATCAGTTTATTTTTTGTTTCCCAGTTCTGGGTGTTTATTGGATGCTTCACCTGTTAAATCAATGATACTGCTTCAGAATGAGAGAGTAGGTACAGAACAAAGAGTCTTTATTCCTTGTTGAGGCCTCTTTTAGTCCATTGCAAAAGTTTAGTCAGAAAGTCATGCTTTGTTAAAGAACAAGTGTTTTTCTTTTTTTTTTTTTTAAAGATTTTATTTATTTATTCATGATAGTCACAGAGGGGGGGGGGCAGAGACACAGGCAGAGGGAGAAGCAGGCTCCATGCACCGGGAGCCCGACGCGGGACTCGATCCAGGGTCGATAGGATCTCGACCCGGGCCAAAGGCAGGCGCCAAACCGCTGTGCCACCCAGGGATCCCGAACAAGTGTTTTTCAATTGCAAAAGCTTCTCTTTACAATCGAAAGTGGTGGCCTTGATTCATTCAATTTCTATAGTATTGCACTTATAAGAAAACATAGTATTGCATTTATAAGAAAACAAGAACGGAGACCATATTGCAAACAAAGATTCCTTATGACAGGAAGGAAAGTTTCCTTTACTAAGAAGCATAGGATTTGGAAAGAAGAGAAAGAGGAGAAGAGTATAGGTATTAGTGACTTACCCACCTACTTGGGAACTAATGCCCTGGGGAGAGGGAAGAGGGAATGCTGTAAACTCCTTTGCAAAGCCTTATATTCTGCCTTTTGTTGGTGTTACATAATCCCTGGGCAGAAAAGCAATGTCTGAGGAAGTATCTGAAGCCTGCCTCTTTCAAAGAATTCTGCATACTGTGTGGCATGATGAGGAAAGTCAGTGATAGCTTTTGCGTCTCCAGCAAGGATCCCAGATTTGAGACAATCAGAAAAATGTAAAAGAGCCACTGTGGGTCATGACAAGATCCAGAGGCATTAACAGACATGACACCACAGAATAAGCCAGACCAGTCATACCTCAGTAGGCACTCTGGTGGGCCATCCAGTGATGAGAGAAGGAAAGGAAAATTCCAGAAGACAGAATGTGGACCTCTTTATACCCACCATGCTGGCATGGACCCAGAAGCTAG
This sequence comes from Nyctereutes procyonoides, assembly GCF_905146905.1. NCBI lineage: Eukaryota > Metazoa > Chordata > Mammalia > Carnivora > Canidae > Nyctereutes > Nyctereutes procyonoides. Next base: position 65,407 of record NW_026575109.1, read on the forward strand.
TTGTATGGGAAAGAAAGTTAGAGAAGACTCTGTAGAGGGGAGAAACAGTTGTGATTAGCGTTTAATAGATTTTTTCACCAATGTATTTTGAATTCAAGTTGAATTAATCTTATTTGGCCAATGTTACTGTATTTTTTCCTGCTAGTAAAAGGACTCAGATTCTGGAAGACTTGTGAGATTAAATAACAAAGGCAGCTAACTTTTTTTTTACAGCTGAATTTACATTTAGTTCTATTATATGTCAGAGACACGAAATTTCAGGATTTTCTAAAACCAGCCTTCCTGCTAAGTGTTGTCAGAATTTGGCCACACACAAGATACAACAAGGATTTGCAATTACCCTCCATCCATAAACAACTAGAAAACTGGACATAGTTTAGGAAGTAACTACTTTAAGAAACTTGATGGTAGGCAGTATAGGAGAATAATCTTGGAGGAAAGAGAAAAGGAATGAGGTGAGCTCTACTTTTGTCTAGACTTTCTGTCTAGAAAATTTCTACTGAAGTTCAGGAAGGGGAATTCTAACAAAACTTGTGTATATTAATGACTTGAGGAGATAGAAATCATCATTTGGGGAAGCCAAGGCAATTGAATTTTTGAGGCGACTACCTACCAGGAGGGAGCTATGCAGAAGTGCTCAGGATATTTTCATGGAAGTTGCATCAAGTCTTTGGCTGAAAATGAATTTGCAAACACATCACTGGATATGAATAATTTCAGAGAACAGAACAGTTACCAGTGAGCTGAACAATTCCTGGAGCTTGTAAAGGTCTGAGATTCATTCAAGTTCCCATAAACCCAAGTAAAGAGACCTTCATGAATACATGGTACATTTAGTGAAGAGCCCAGAGAAGCCTCGTCTTAAAAGTGGGGCTAAATGAGCATTAAAAATATTGTTTTTTTATAAATTTATTTTTTATTGGTGTTCAGTTTGCCAACATACAGAATAACACCCAGTGCTCATCCCATCAAGTGCCCCCCTCAGTGCCCATCACCCAGTCACCCCCGTCCCCGGCCCACCTCCCCTTCCACCACCCCTAGTTCGTTTCCCAGAGTTAGGAGTCTTTTATGTTCTGTCTCTCTTTCTGATATTTCCCACTCATTTTTTCTCCATTAAAGGTATTCTAAATTCACCCAAAAAGATATAACAAATTGCAGCACTCAAGAACATAAAACCATGATGTCCCACATCTAACTAAAATCACTGCATATATGAAGAAGCAAAAAAATGTGACCCATAACTTGGAGAAAAGTCAATCAATGAAACAGACCCAAAATTAAAAATATAATCAAATTAATTAACAAACAAGAACTTTAAAACAGCACAAATCCAATATGTATATTGGATAGTGATAGAAATGCCTAGAACAAAGCACAGAAAAATAACAAAGCCTGAAAAAAAAATTAGTCTTTAGTGACCTTCTGAGACAATAACAAATGATTTGACACTTGTGCAACTGGAATTTCAGAAGACAACGAAAGGAAGAGAAAAAAATATTTGATGACATAACAAACTTTTTTCAAATTTAATAAGTTATAAACTTTCAGAACCAAAAGACAAAATGAAGCCTAAGTAAAATAAACATAAATCAAATCTCTCCAAGTTTTATTGTAATCAAACTGCCAAAAAAGTGTTAAAGAGGGAATCTTAAAAGCATCAAGAAAACAGACACATTGCATGCAGAGACACAAAGATAAACAAAATAGCAGACTTTTTGTCAGAAATCATGCAAACCAAAGACAAGAGGCTTATCTCTCTAAAATGTTGACAGAAAAAAACTCTAAATTCTATATTCAGCAAAATATCTTTCATAAATGAGAGTAAAGAGAAATTGACAAGCTAATTATATAACTCACAGGGAAATTCAAGTGACCTAGAATTTGCAAGTGATTTTTTAAAAATAATAGAGTTGGAGGATTTATACCATTTGATTTCAAGATTACACAGTTAAAGTACCAAGGGGATCCCTGGGTGCTCAGCGGTTTAGCACCTGCCTTTGGCCCAGGGCGCGATCCTGGGAGATCCTCAATCTCCCGGGATTGAGTCCCACGTCGGGCTCCCAGCATGGAACCTGCTTCTTCCTCTGCCTGTGTCTCTGCCTCTCTCTCTCTCTCTCTCTCTCTCTCTCTCTCCTCTATGTCTATCATAAATAAATAAATAAATTTTTAAAAAAAAGTACCAAGGCAGTATAGTAATGGCAGAGAATAGACATACAGATAAATGGAACAGAAATGGCAATCCAGAAATACACCAGTTATATAACCAATTGATTTTTCAACAAAGATGTCAAAAATTTAAGACTGGGGGAAAGATTGTCTTTTTAGTAAACTATGCTAGAATAACTGGATATATATGTATATATGTATGTATATATACACACACACACACATACAAATGGATCTCAGCCTTCTCATTACACCATACATGAAAAATAATTCAAAATAAACATAGGAGCTAAACTTTTAAAAGAAAATACAAGGGAAGATCTTTATAACCTTGATTTAGGCAGAGATTTCTTAGGCAAGACATAATCATAAGCCCATAAATGAAAATTTTGTTAATTGGACTCCACCAAAACCAAAACTTTTACTTGTCAAAGGACACTATTGAAAATAAAAAAGCAGCCACAAAATGAGAGAAAATATTTGCAAAACATACATCTGTCTAAAGGTAGATCCAGACCATAGCCACAAAATATACAAAGAACTTGTATAACACAATAACAAGAGAAACATTTCAATTAAGAAATGAGCAAAAGAAAGACACTTCATAAAAGAAGACACTCTGGCTAACAAGCTCCTGGAAAGATACTCAACATCATCAAGCATTAAGAAAATAAACCAAAATTATAAAATACCAGTATAGAACCATTAAAAAGCTTAAAATAAAAAGGCTGACAAATCCAATTATCGACAAGGAGGTAGAGAACACTGGAAGTCTCCTATATCTCTGGTAGGAATGCAAAACACTGCAATCACTTTGTATAATAGTATGGCAATTTCTTTCTTTTTTTTTTATTTATGATAGTCACACAGAGAGAGAGAGAGAGAGAGAGAGAGAGAGAGAGAGAGAGGCAGAGACAGAAGCAAGCTCCATGCACCGGGAGCCTGACGTGGGATCCGATCCCGGGTCTCCAGGATCACGCCCGGGGCCAAAGGTAGGCGCCAAACCGCTGTGCCACCCAGGGATCCCTAGTGTGGCAATTTCTTAAAAAGTTAAACATAGGGTGCCTGGGTGGCTCAGTCCCTTAAGCATCTGCCTTCCACTCAGGTCATGATCCTGGGGCTCTGGGATTCAGCCCGCATCGGACATGTGGGCAGGTGCTCGCTCTCTCTCCCTTTCAAATAAATAAATAAATAAATAAATAAATAAATAAATAAATAAATAAATAAATAAATAAAATCTTAAAGAAAAAAAATAAGGGGATCCCTGGGTGGCGCAGCGGTTTGGCGCCTGCCTTTGGCCCAGGGCGCGATCCTGGAGACCCAGGATCGAATCCCACATCGGGCTCCTGGTGCATGGAGCCTGCTTCTCCCTCTGCCTATGTCTCTGCCTCTCTCTCTCTCTCTCTGTGTGTGTGTGTGTGTGTAACTATCATAAATAAATAAAAATTTTAAAAAAAAAAAAAAAAAAAAAGAAAAAAAATAAAAGTTAACCATAGGAACCTCTGTGTCTAAAGAAACAAGAGTAAAAAAAAATAAAAAATAAAGAAACAATAGTAATGTTTGGCAGTTTTTTTTAAACCTATGTATAAGTAAATTGTATGCAAATTTTGGCACAAAGAACGAGGCAGGGAAATGGAAAATCCACCTATGTGAATTAGCATAATACTGTTTGAAGGGGATGGTAATTTATTTTATTTTTTGAAGATTTTATTTCTTCATTCCTGAGAGGCAAGAGAGGCAGAGGCCCAGGCAGAGGGAGAAGCCGGCTCCGTGCACCGGGAGCCCATGGGGGGCTGGATCCCGGGTCTCCAGGGTCACACCCCGGGCTGCCCTGAAGGAGATGAGCATCTAAAAACGACAGCCCCTATGGGCCCGTCGTGTTTCCTTTCTGGCTCCGAAACCCGTTTCCTTTGTCGGCTGAGGAAGCTTTTCCTAGGCTGCTGCTGCAGGCTCCTCCGGGACTTGGGGCGCCTGCACAGCCGGCCCCGCCCCGCGCCCGCCAGGCTGGGCGGCACCTTCCCCTGGGGCGCGGCAGGTGGGGGCAGCAAGTTCTCCAGCCTTTCCTCCTGTTCTCCTGGGCCTCTGTCCGAGCCGCCTTCCAGGGGGTCCCGGGGCGCCGGACGGTCAGTTAAGGGGGAGCCTGGCAGGGAGGCCCGGGACGGCGAGCTCTCCCCGCGCCCGCCCACTGCGAGAGCGGCTGGGGTGCGGAACACACGTGAACCCCACGTCTCGGCCCGCGGCCCGCGCCGACCTCCAATCTGCGCACAGGCAGAGGCTTCTGGCCGCAGGCAGGAAAGCGCCGGCTTCGAGCTTGCTTTCTAGCGCACGGCGACGGCGACGGCGACGGCGACGGCGACGGCGAGCGCGGCTGCAGGCTTCGCCGGACCAGCTCCAGGCCCGGGCACGCCCGCCCGAGCGGAAGCAGCTGCGCTCCCACAGGCCTCGAGCGGCTCCGGCGCCCGCCGGCTCTGGGCAGCGACTGCGCACGCGCAAGTCGAGAGGCGGGCGGGAGGCTGTGGGGCGCCTGCAGTTGCCGGCGCGTGCGGGGTGCGGCGGCAGGGGCTCCCCGAGAGAGCCCGGGGCTCCCGGGCGGCGTCCGAGATTACGGGGCCGCGGTGCTGGAAGCCTGCCTGCAGACACCCCGCAGGGCCCGCTCTTCCGGCCGCGGCTCCTGAGCGGCCGCTGTTCGGGCGCCCTTGGCCGCACGACGGAGGACGGCGCTCTGCGGAGCAGCACGCGGGCTCCCCGGCCGCCGCCGCCCTCACCCGCCCGCGGCCTCCGGCGAGGTACGCGCGGCCTCCCGGGCCTGCCTTTGTGGGGGCGGGCCGGGGGGAAGTGGGATCAGATGCGTCTTTGCAGCCCCGCCAGGAGAGGGTTTTCACACAATTTGATGACAGGGTGTTCTGCGGGAGCTGGAGGAGGGTACAGCGGTGGCGGTTTGTTTTCGGCAGAAGACTTTTTAAAGTTCCGGCTATAAGAATGAATCGAGACAGGGCATTCGTATTCATTTATTTTTATTTTTATCTTTTAAAAAGATTTTATTTATTCATGAGAATACACAGGGAGAAGAGAGAGAGAGGCAGGGACACGGGCAGAGGGGGAAGCAGGCCCCATGCAGGGAGCCTGACCTGGGACTCCGTTCGTATTTAGATGGAATAAATTCGCCTGCCAAATCCATCACATTAAAGAAAACATGTGGGCAGCCCGGGTGGCTCACGGTTTAGCGTGGCCTGCAGCCCAGGGCCTGATCCTAGAGACCCGGGATGGAGTCTCGCTTCGGGCCCCCTGCATGGAGCCTGCTTCTCCCTCTGCCTGAAATTTAATATGTCTGCCTGAGTGTCTGCTTCTGTCTCTGTGTGTCTGGTGAATAAAGAAATAAAATCCTTAAAAGAAAAAAAGTTAATGGTGTTTAGGAGAAGAGGAGGGAAAACTGAATTTCTGGCCAAACACCAGTTGGTCCCTACTGCTGAGCTTTACCAGACAACTGTGTGTTCTGCTCTGCCCTTGGTTCCAGTGCCCTCAAATACCATCACAAGTCAGGGGGTGGGCTACGGCTCTGGGAGTGTCCCTAACAATTCCCCTTTCTTTTAGGAGTTTGATGTCTTTCAGGATTTTCCTTTTTGTCGTTTAAAGCCGCTCACGAGATGCAATGGGTGGTGGGTTAGGTGGGGAAGTCCGATTGGTGTGGCCAAATGTGGAGAAAATTCATAAAGACAGGATGATCAACAACAACAACAAGAGGAGAGGACACCTGGGTGACCCAGTTGGTTAAGGGTTAAGCGTTTGCCTTTGGCTCAGGTCATGATCCCGGGGTCCTGAAATGGAGCCCCGCATCAGGCTCCTTGCTCAGCGAGGAGTCTGCTTCTCCCTCTCCTCCTGAGCTTGTGCTCTCTGTCACTATCTCTGCATCTCTCTCAAATAATAATACAACCCTAAATAAAAACAGCCAAGAAACAACAGTAACAAGACCGGGTCCCAGAGATTATTCCAAAGAGCAGCAATCAGGTTTCAGGGATTAGAAGATATTTGGGTTTGGTGGAGGGTTGAAGGGCAGTTGAAGGGACAAACTCACTATCAGCAGCAAGGAGGGTCACAGAAGGAGCAGAAGCCATGCTTGGTAAAGTCAGTGAGAAAGAGACCTGGATCATGAGAAGCCTACGATTTTGGTTCAGCTCTTTATTACTTACCTCCATGTTGAGACAGAGAACAGAGAAGTAGAAATAGTGCTAAATAAGTCAAAGGGTGAAATTTAGGAGTAATTGTAAACTAGGTAAGATAGGAGGGGATATATTAACAATGAACATGACCGAAACAGGGTTTCTATGGAATAACTCTTGCTTGGTCCATAAATAAATAAGCTATTTATAAATAAACTATGATTTCCTGTTTTGAATTCCATTCTTAGCTTCTAGAAATCTTAAGTAGGGCTTTGTTCTTCCCTTTGCTTTAGTGATGGAGAGCTTCATGGTTGTCCTTTTCTCCCATCCACTGGGCTAAGAGTACCAGAACTAGATAGAAGGGAAATAATTTCAGAAATTAACAAAAAGTAAGGCAGTATGTCTTCATTTATGTTTCTCAGTGTAGATATTTGTCATTATTTTTGCCCTCACATGTTGATATTTGGAATCCTAAAAACAATACAATTTTGTATTCTCTATTTTAGAATTCCACATGAATGGTTTAAAGTGTTGGTGAAATGGACTGTATAATACCACAAAAGGACTTCTTAAAACCAACAAACTGATATTGATCAGTGAATTTGCTTCTTCAGTGACCTCTATGGGCAGAAATCTGAGTCACGTGAACAAGGAGTGCTCAGAATTGTTGAGATCTGTAAGCTGCTTTGTGAGCACATGAGGCTGTGTACCTGTAGCTCTGTGATGGTGGTTGACCTCGGTAGTGGGAAGGTTTCAACTTTTCTTCCATTTAAGAAGATTTTTTTTAATAATTATTTTTTGCTTTATTCTGTTCACACGTGACAGCCCAAACCCAACACTTGGTTTTTCTTTTTTGACTTTACTATTCTGCCACTACCTAGGTCAACAGTCTTCCTCCCAACAGTATATATGGTTTGATCCTCATCATGTAGATACAACACAGGTCCTCAGAGATCGTGGCTCTCCAGCACGAGGACCTCCGTCATCCCCTTTGACTGTCCTGCCTGTGCTGGGGCTCTGGCCAGGTCCTGTCACCCCTAAGGTGTCCCTAGGCCAGAAACACCAAGCAGGCTACATGTTACGTGCCAACTCTGAATAAACGTGGGGATTGCTTAGAGCCTAGGGTTGAGGGTAGTGAGGCAGGCTGTGTCTGGGGTTTTTCACAGCATCCATTACAAAGGGATGCTGTGCTTGATTAACGAAGTCTGCCACGGGCAGTGATGCCCTCTAGACCTGTCTGGAACGGGGGACCTTAGGGGGAGAGACTGCATGCCCGCCAGAGGCTGCTCAGACTGGGACAAGGTGTGTACTGCGTCCTTGCCTTAGGCGGTTGTTCTGCTTCCCAGGCTGCATTGTCTCACACACCAGGTGGCTGAGGAGGCATTCTGAAGGCCATGAAGGTTTAAGTGGCTTCCCTAAGGCTCTGGAAGGAAGAGAATAAGCCCCAAGCTAAAGGGTGCTTGGGAGGACAGCTCACACAGGCCCCATGGGGTCTGTAAGCTCAGGCTGTGCTGGCATTAGCTCCTTATCCTCTGGAGTCCCTTTCATCCAGGTAAAGGCAGCTAGCTGGATGACTATCTGAATGAGATGCAACTTGGGGGTAAAGACACTATTTTGTATGTGACACAGAAATAACCTTAATCTCTAAATAAACCTGTACAAAATTTCCAGTACAAACTAAAAAGGTTTACCTTCTATGCTACCAACAAACCAAAATGGAGTAAAACAACAGTCTTACTTTGAGTTCCAGCAAGAGGGCACACTGCTTGGAAAGCATTTGTCTCAGCAGAAAACGCAAGGGTGTGTGTAAAAGAATGTTTCTAGAAAATACCAAAGGCACCAAACAGAACCTTAACTTTGCCTTCCATTTCTCCTCGACGCCACTGCATACCCTGGGTGGGGAGGCTACTTCATCCAGCTGACTGGGAATGTCAGAGTGCTCCGTAAGGGTGTCCAAGTGTCTGTTGAAGTCCTCCACTCTCTGCTTGTGGGTTTTGGATGCTTTCTTTAGGATCCTTTCCATTTGCCGCTTCTCCTGCATTTTCTCAAAGGCCACCTGGGCCAGGGTTCACTTGTCCAGGCCGCACCGCTTCTCATCCTCGTTCTTTTTGTTCGTTCCCATAGTTTCCAGGAGTTTCGCCTTGTCTTTGTCCTTCTTTTTCTTCTTCTGCTTGGTCACACCGAGCTCTGCAACGCCTTTTAGTTTCAGGGGCCCCTTCTGAACCTGCTTGTAGGCCGCCATCATGCCGCTTCCATTTAAGAAGATTTAATTAAAGGCACATGGAACATTGGCTAATAGTGTATACAACAAATCTGGAATGAAATATTGGGATATTTCATACCTTGCATTTTGTTTTTGAGTAAAAGTCACATAGACTAAGAGTCACATTTATCTGAAGGGTGTCTTCTTATCAACTAATTTGAATTTGCTGTGGTCAGGGTCTGTGGAAGTCTTCATGGGATCATGGATTACACAGGACTGGAAGGGACTTTAAGAAATAAAGTAGGTATTGGACTGGAATTAAAAGAAAAGGAGTTAAGAGTTAACGGGGTACGATAAGGGTCTGATTTTCATCTAGATTTCACCTTCCACTCCAGAAAGTCCAAAGCCAAAGTGGCAAAACTGAGTAAAGCACACATATGGGAAATGCCTTTGCTCAATTTTTCCCTTGTTTTTTAGGAAGACCAAAATGATCTTTTGTACTCCAAGGTACTAACACTTGATATAGATGAAAATCTACATAAATCAACATATCTGTCTGCAACAGGTAGGTATTATTTAAATGCCTTTTAGGGAGAAAGAATAAGGTCTGAAGCTTGGCCATGTCTTTAGCTTCTTTCCCAATATCTAGGCTTTGCCATCCAGGAAAAATCCAGAGCAGTGTACTAAATCAAAGTAATTGATTGCTTTACCGAGTGGTAACTTGAAAGTTTAGAGAGTTGGACTTCTGTGGTTATTGTTTGTATAAATAATGTCTTTTATGAACCATAGTGATATGTGATAAAATCTCATAAACACCTATAGATGTACTCAAATCACCTTAGATTAGGTAGTGGACTTTTTTTTTAATTTTTATTTATTATTTATGATAGTCACACAGAGAGAGAGAGAGAGAGAGGCAGAGACACAGGCAGAGGGAGAAGCAGGCTCCATGCACCGGGAGCCCGACGTGGGATTCGATCCCGGGTCTCCAGGATCCCGCCCTGGGCCAAAGGCAGGCGCCAAACCGCTGCGCCACCCAGGGATCCCAGGTAGTGGACTTTTAATAAAACTTCTGCACATTTGCTTGTAGATTTCCTGGTTGATTTCTTAGAATCCTGGCAGCTTCTGAGCAACAGTTTTTTTCTAAGACTCTGAGGCAGTAGTTATATCATTTAAGAATCCAATCAGTAGTTTTATCCTTATTCTGGATACACTTTCATTATAAACAGTTGATGGAAATACACACACACACACGTGTGTGTGTGTGCATATACACACACAGGTCCGTACATAAAGCCATTATCCCTCAAACGTTTTTCATCTATATTCATAAGCCAAAACTGAGTACTATTGAGGAGCATATGGTTCTCTAAAAATCTATTAAGGAAAAATTTGGATTTAAGGGAAATAATTATCCATTAAATTCTCAAAACATTCTTGGAGCACCTGGGTGGCTCAGTTGATCAAGTGTCTGACTCTTGATATCAGCTCAAATCATGATCTTAGGGTCATGAGTTCAGGTTCTTCATTGGGCTCCATATAAATAATAATAAATATTATTAAAATAATAATAATAATAATAAAATAAAAGGAAATTCTTAGAACATTTTCAATCTAGACTTTACCCTTAAGTGGAAAGAATGGAGAAATTTAATATGTCCAACTTTTATCGTTGTTTTTCCTCTGTTCTGTGCAAGAAAACCCAACAGAATTAATGTGGTATTGGTGTTGTTTTCTTATTCTAGCTAGCTTACTTTAATAATATCACTTAATATTCTTTTCTTTTATACTGTTTCTGAGTTGTTCATGTACAATGAATGTATCTGTGTTGTGATTTCCTAGTTTCATGGAATGTACTATTTTATTTCTGGATATCTGATCATATTTAAATGCCTTAAACGTTCCTGGTCAAATAGTAACTTCTTTTCCCTTTAATATTCTGCAGAGGAATTAAGCAGATTCTTACAGGTTGAAATGTTTAAATATGTCTTCAGAACACTCATGGGAGAAACAGTAGCTCTGTCACATTTTTAGCAGCAAAACACTTAAAAGAAGTAGCTTTCCAACAAAACTAAACCTGCTTGTGAAGTCCACTAGAGATAATCCCATCCTAAATTACTTGGCTGCATTAGTACATTCGTATAAAAAAGAGCAAAACATAACAAGAAGGTAAGATAGTTGTGTCTGAAACACTTGAGGTACTGATATATATTAACAGACATCAGTTTCTAACTTGTGCTTTCAAATTATGAAAGGAAATTTGTTTGAGATGCTTTCTATCTCATTTTTGGAAAATTTAAGATAATTTTAGAATAGGTTAGATTTAGAATAGGTTTTTTTTTTCTTAGTTTGAAGAAATAGTTGAAAAAGTAAATAGGAATTGTGTGCCATGGCCTCTCCGCCATCAACTGGATCTCAGAAACAGCGTTCTGCTCTTCCTCTTGGCTTACAGAAACCAAGTTTCTGTACTTCTGCTGCTAGGTGGACACTGTGGGTGGACAGGGAGGGACAGAAGGAATAGAATACACAGATTTCTCTTTCTATTTCACTTTTCTATCATCTATCGGCTATGAATGACCAAGCCTTGTTTCTGCCCACGTGCAGCCCCCTGAAATGAAGCTGTAAGAGATCACCACCCCCTACCCCCCGCCAACATTCACAAATTGATAGCTTCTGGGTAACATTAGAATGTTTTAATTTTTTTAAATTCAACTTTGCTTTTTTTGTTCTTTGCTTGGTTTAAAGTAAACCTTGTATTCAAGTACTCGTCATACTTGAATACTGAATGATACACAAATCAAAGTGTATTATATTAATTGGAACTGATCACATCATGGGGAAAGTTGGCTGGGGCCTGAGTGGCAGTTTTAAATCCCAACTGTTTGAGTCCTTGATGAACATTGGTTTACTGAAAGGTGTTAGGACCAGGTTTTGCCAAATTCTAGAACTATTCTCAGATTGTGGTATGTGCCTTTATTCTGTAATTACATTTAGGCTGCTTCAAATCTTTATTACTCCAGTATTCAAGTTGTATAGTCACAGATCTCCCAGTTACTATTTCCTGCAAATTAATTGGCTACCTTCAAAGGCTGATGAACAGGATACCTCTTATTGATTGTAGTATTGAGTATTGTGTGACTACTGAGTAATAGCTCCTGCACCCCTCCCCACTTCTTTCTAATGCTGATTTTCTTTCAGGTAATTTAATCTTTCACATGACCATATGCTTTCCTAATCCAATTACGGTAATTTTTTTTTAAAATTGTATTTAAGTTCTACTTAACATACATTTGCAATATTGGTTTCAGGAGTAGAATTCAGTAATTCATCACTTACATACAACACCCAGTGCTCATCCTGACAGGTGTCCTCACCACCCATCTAGCCCATCCCTGCTCATCTCCCTCCAGCAGCCCTCAGTTTGTTCTCTGTCCTTAAGTCTCTTATGGTTTGTTTCCTTCTCTCTTTTTTCCCCCTTTTCCCCCCTTTCCCATATAGTCATCTGTTTTGTTTCTTAAATTCCACGTATGAGTGTGAAATCATATGGTATTTGTCTTTTTCTTACTGACTTATTTCACTTGGTGTAATGTGCTCTAGCTCCATCCACATTGTTGCAAATGGCAAGATTTCATTCTGAGTAATACTCCATTGTATATAAAAGAATGTGTATTCTACTTTGGGATGAAATGTCCTGAATATACCTGTTAAGTCCATCTGGTCGAGTGTGTCATTCAAACACTTGTTACTGTCTTTGTTTTAAAATCTAGTTTGATATAAGTTTGGCAACTCTGGCTTTGTTTTGCCATCCATTAGCATGATAAGTGGTGCTCCATCTCCTTAGTTTCAATATGAGGGTGTCTTTAGCTCTAAAATGAGTCTCTTGTAGGCAGCATATAGATGTGCCTTTTTTTTTTAAATGTATTCTGATACCCTATGTCTTTTGATTGGAAATTTAGTCTGTATACATTCAGATTGCTTATTGAAAGATATGAATTTCATGCCACTGTGTTACCTGTAAAGTTGGTGTTTCTGGTGATGTTCCTTTCTAGTCTTTGTTGCTTTTTTTTTTTTAAGGTTTTTTATTTATTTATTCAGAGAGAGAGAGAGAGAGAGAGAGAGAGAGAGGCAGGAGGCAGAGACACAGGCAGAGGGAGATGCAGGCTCCATGCAGGGAGCCTGATGTGGGACTTGATCCCGGATCTCCAGGATCATACCCCGGGCTGCAAGCGGTGCTAAACCGGTGGGCCACTGGGGCTGCCTGTCTTTGTTGCTTTTGATCTTTTTTCTCCCACTCAGTTCCTCTTAATATTTCTTGAAGGGCTGGCTTAGTGGTCTATGAACTCCTTTGGTTTTTGTTTGTCTGGGACACTCTTTATCTCTCCTCCTATTCTGATGACAGCCTTGCTGGATAAAGTATTCTTGGCTGCATATTTTCCCCATTCAGCACAATTATGGTAATCTCATTCTTCTTGGATGCTCATATTTTAGAAACAGGTATGATGCATTTCTGGTCAATGAGCTATGAAGTGGAATATTCTGGGAACTCAGGGAAAAACTTTGTCAACATTAAAAAAAGACAAAAAGACAGCATTTTTACTGGGTATCATTTTGTCACATATGGTGTAAGGTAGTTAACATAAGGATAAGCCTATATCCTGAATAATGCAATATAGAAAAATGGAAAGATCCTTGATGATGTTGAGGCACTGAATTAAGCAACCCTGTAGCTGCCTAACTGCAGAATTTTTCATATGAAATGATAAATTTCTTAAGATGTCAGCTAGTTAGGTCAGGATTTTCTGTTTCTTGTAGCTGAAATCTTCCTAATTAATACACTAGGGGAACTACTTCATTAGTGAATGATTTACAATTAAAAGATTTATCAGGTTATATAGAAAGGCTTTTATCTCAGCCTGTCTCACAGAATAAATTATCCTAGAAAGGAGAGGGAAAATTGGATGATGGTAGAAAGATAAAACAGAGTAAGGTTAAACAACAAAAAAGATGTGATAGTAGCTGAGACCAGGAGTCAGAATCTATTCTAACACATTCATTTATATTTAAAAAAAAAAATATATATATATATAGTGCATATATATATATCCTAAGCGTATGTGTATATGTAAATGTTTCCTCTAAGATTGTGCAGATAGTTCATATAGTTTGTGTTTCTGATGAATCTCGAGTGCTTTCATGTTTCTTAAATTGCTAAACCTAAATTATTAATGTTGTGTTTACTCAACAAAGTCCTCTTATCTACCCATTTATTGAGCTTAGCTTCAATAAACTTTGAACATAAATTAAAGGTTTCTGTGAACTAAGCTTCTCTTCTGAAACTGATTTATCATCTCAGTATAAGCAGGAACAAAGAATACTGGCTTAAGTAAAAGGCAGGTGGGGATCCCCTCCTCTAGCCATCTCTCTCCCACCAATGTGTCTCAGAGCCCTGAGAGTGGGGCAAAGCTCTTTTTTTTCTGGAGGGAGAACCCTCTCTGGCAGTTCCTTCTCAGTTGTTTGTGATCCACTAGCCTCTGGAAGGGGAAGAGCAAGATGTGCAGACTTCCTATGTTACTTTCCAAGAGCTTCAGCCTACTTGAAGAGTCAAGGAGAAGGATATTGTGGATCAAATAGACACAGATCCTGACTATATATTTAGAAATGCTCAGCATAGTTGGTTTGAATTTAGAGGCAAAGAGTTTTTTATATTGATCAGTTTCCTATTCCTTTGGAGGCAGGTATCTAATCTGTCCACCTGTCTGTCTATCCACGTATAGCTGCCTAGTTCAGCCTCTCTGGTATGTTCTATTCTGCCAATGAAAAGGAAACAGTTACACCATCACATCATTTGACAGGAACGTTATATTACAAGTTAGAAATCATAAAGGAGGGACAGAAATTTTTTTAGGATAAGTTAGATAAGTAGAAGATAACTTCTCTAAAGTCACATATGCCAGAAAATACACATAGGTGTTTAGAATCCTGGGGAGAGTATAGGAGGAAGGGTAACGTGTTGGCTAAACAGTGATGTGACATTAGCCTAGACCAAGACTGCTGACTCTGATCTACAGGCCAGATCCTACCTGCTGCCTGGTTTGTTTTTTTTTAAAGATTTTATTTATTTATTTATTTATTTATTTATTTATTTATTTATTTATGAGAGACATAGAGAGAGAGGCAGAGACACAGGCAGAGGAGAAGCAGGCCCCATGCAGGGAGCCTGATGTGGGACTTGATCCCGGGTCTCCAGGATCAAGCCCCGGGCTGAAGGTGGCACTAAACCGCTGAGCCACCTGGGCTGCCCTGCTGCCTGTTTTTGTATGGTACACAAGCTAAGGGAAGGTTTCAACATTTTTTAATGGCTGAAAAAAATTAAAAGAATATTTTGTGATACATGAAAATTGTATAAAATTGAAACTTCAGGTTCCATACATGGTTTTATTGGCGTGGAACCATGCCCTTTATTTATATATTTTTTTGTGGCTGCTTTTGATATAGGAAAGCAGAGTTGAACAGATATAATAGTCCTGCAACAAAGGCATAAATATTTACTGTCTAGCCCTTTACAGAAAGTTTGCTAACTTCTGACCTAGACCACTGCTTCTCAACCCTTAATATGTTTGTAAATCATTTGAAGATTTTGTGAAAATATATAGTTTCTGATTCAGTAGGTCAAGAAAGCCTAAGTGTATTTCTTTTTTTTTTTTTTAAGATTTTATTATTTATACATGAGAGACACAGAGAGAGAGACAGAGACACAGGCAGAGGGAGAAGCAGGCTCCATGCAGGGAGCCTGATGCGGGAATCGATACCCGGCCTCCAGGATCATGCCCTGGGAGGAAGGCAGGCGCTAAACCACTGAGCCACCCAGGGATCCCAGTGTCTGTATTTCTGATGAGCTGAGGACCACACAGTAAGTGGCGAAGCTCTAGTGCAGGATTAACACACTTACTGTTTAAACAGCCAAGTAATAAATGGTTCAGAATCTGTAGCCTATCCAGTCCATTTTTTACAGCTATGTACATCTGCTGGGTAACGTAGACATAGACAACATATAAAAGAGCAGGAGTGGCTGTGTTCCAATAAACATTTGCAGAAGTAGGCTTTGGGCTGGAATTGGCACGAAGATTTACTTTACCATTCACTGGCCTCAGCTGTTTAGTGTGGGTGTCCGTTAAGTAATAGACACAGTCCTACCCTCAACTTGCTTACTAGTTTTATAACATATTCCAGTAATGATGATAAAGACAGCAGTTAACTTTTATTGGATAATTATCATATGCCAGGCTCTATGTGAAGCACTATGAGCCATCTCTTATTTAATTACCCCAACAAATCCTAGGAAGCAGATACCATCATTATCCTTGCTTACAGATGAGAATACTGAGCTTCAGGAAAAAAAAAAACAAAGAAACAAACCTTAAAGCTGCCAACAGCAAATCAGTGGTGGGCCTGGGGTAAGGCATAACTCATGATTATTGAATGACTGTTGGATTATTAGATGATTGGATCAAATGTGTGCACTCATAGGAGTTCCAGAAGCTGGAGAACCAGACTGTGACTATACTGGCTTCCTTCATTGTGAGGCCTGGTACTCGAGGACCTGAACAGTAAAAGATATGACATCTCTTTAGAGGCAACATTAAATGTAGGAGTCAGACACTGGATGTTTGACTCAGGCCAGAGCTTTCTTTTTCATGAAAGATTTAGTACCTTCACTGCATGTTTTTGAAGTTAAGGCTCATAGATATCTCAGAAAGCACATTTTTCATATTTTTGGGTTTTCCATGCTCCAAAATGAAATTGCTTTACTTTATAATAACATGTTATTTTAGGCACCAAATAAGTATGGCATTTTGCCTTCCTTGTGTACTTTGGGATTTTCAATCATACAATAAATGTCCCTTCTAACCATAGTGACTGAAATTACATTTCTCCTTCCAATTTCTAGATTTTTTTTTCCCTTCCTTCTTAGCTGCAATTACTAACATAGAGAATAGACCTTGATTCTGGCCTAGAATATAAGATTACTTTTATTTGTCTTTACACTGTTATTTTCATGTAAATGAATGTTTTTAGGTAAGATGCCTATAACTACATTATAATAAATTAATAGGTCCCTGAGAGCAAACATGTTGTTAATAAAAATGCTTTGGAAAAAAACTTTATGGAGTCTCAGACACAATGTCCTTGGACTATAGATATCATATAAAGATGAATAAGTATGCCATTTTAAATAAACCACCTGTTGAAAAACTTTTATGTCATTGCTTTGATGAATAATAATAGGTTCCATTTTATGAGCAGTCAGTGTAGGTACAGGGCAAGGAGGAATATGTCAACATTTTCTAAGTCTTAAGAATCAATAATCTTGAGACGCCTAGGTGGCTCAGTCGGTTTGGCGCCTGCCTTCAGCCCAGGGCATGATTCTGGAGACCCGGTATCAAGTCCCACATCGGGCTCCCTGCATGGAACCTGCTTCTCCCTCTGCCTCTGCTCTCTGCCTCTGCCTCTGCATCAGAGAGACACACACAGAGAGAGACACACACAGAGAGAGACACACAGAGAGAGAGAGAGAGGCAGAGACACAGGCAGAGGGAGAAGCAGGCTCCCTATGGGGAACCTGATGCAGAACTCCATCCTAGGACTCCAGGATCATGACCTGATCCAAAGTCAGACACTCAACTACTGAACCACCCAGATGTCCCTCATCTATTTATTACGTTGTAACTCCTTTAGGTTAAGTTCGTCCAAGTGTTACTGGAGGTATAGCCACACTTCTACAGCTCAGCTTATTCAACTAAAGCCTGGTTATTGTAAAAAATCTATTATTTCTTAAAAATAGCTTAATTGATTACTGGGTTAATATAATAACATTTTACATTAATTTGAAAGCAAGGCATTATTTAAGGGTCCCAAGTTGTCTTTGTGTGGGACAGAGGGAACCAAAATTGTGTCTCCCTGTTACTTATGGCCCTCATGAGAAAAGCTGCCCAAACAATCATGAATATCCAGCAGGATATTTATGGGATTTCTAAAAAGATATCAGTTACTGGAGGAAAGTTTATTAAAACAAGCTGCATTTCTCTTCAGTGAATTGTTTCTTATTTTGAGGAATTATTTTATGCAGGTATCTGGTGCCACCACAGACCATGCATTGTGACTTGCTTATCTTTAGTCACTTTTGGCTTGTCTCTGTGTACTTGGCTGCTTTCCCCAAGTGTTGGCCAGGGCCTTCTGATATAACTGCCATTAATCAGGCAAAAGCAAATATAAACAATGTGAATCTTTTTCCACTTTTAGCCCATAAGTTAAAAGTATAATATCATAAATTTGGGGAAAATTAGACATAAACTGACATATTTATATACATGCTATATCTCACTGAATGAAAATCTAGGCTAGAAATTCTTTTTTAAAAAGAATTCTTTTGAATTGATTGTATCTTGCACAATGAAAGCTTGAAGTGACCTGAAAATGGCCTACATTCTTTCCCTAGTGTTCTTTTAGGCACCTGAACACACAAAAAAACAAACCCTTGATTGTATGGAAATGTTATGTCTTCTTGCGTTTGATTTTCAACTTGATACTTTGCATCATTGCAAGATTAGAAAATTTCCTGGAATATTGATTTAGAATGTTGAGCACTAAATTAGAATTCAGTTTTAAGATTTGAAACACATAGTGCAATTAAGGGGTTTAAAATTCTTGTACTTCATCTCTTGTAAGAGACCATTCTTTTATAAATTAGAGTGTTTTGTAAAATAGCAGCCAAAGGACATGGAGATGGAAGAGGAAAATAGAAAAACAGGAAGAATTATCCTTCTTTGTTCTGTTCAAAAACACACCCAAGAGAAATATTAAGTATAGGTAGTGAGGGAAAAGGCTGACTGTGCCAACTTACTAGCATTGATTAAGCAGTGCAAAATGTGTTAATATGGTGATTTTCAGATTACTGATAAAATATGTAACACAACAGGAGGAAAAAACCCACAGCTGTATTCTCAGTATCCAAACTATTGCTGCCAACATGAAGAAAGATTGTGCGTCATATAATATTCTGCTGGACTTAACTGTTGTTTAGGTCTGTGGGGATATATCGATACCTAGAACTATATGCCAGCATGTGAAGTGAGATCAACTGTGAAGGGCTTCTTCCTTTGCTTAATAAAACTCCTGGAATCTAACAGGGAACCAACCTGGAATCAGATGGCTATGTGAGATTTGCAATGCCTTTTTCATAGTGAAGAATCCAAACACATCCAGAGAGTGATTATATAAATATGCAGTTCATATAGATATACGGTCTACCCAGAGTTTCCTAGCAGTTTAAAAATGGTTCCGTAGATACGAGGGATAGACCTAGAGTCTAGAACTAGAGCTAAAGCTGGAGCTGGAGTGCTTTCCAAGACCACCACCAGTTCTTCATCCCTGGGAAAAAGGACAGAAAGGGGTGGTTCTCCTTGGCCCATTCAGAGATCTACTTGATTAGGATTCAATCTGGACTAGATCTCCTCATACTTTGACACTCTGAAGTTCTAGTGTTATAATACATGGCTTCAAATTATTCAGAATCAGTGAGACATGGTCAGGGAACTCTTGCATTTCTGTCCTTCCTGGTCACCTGCTGTTCATTGTATAGAGAATTCAGCATTTGCCCAGTGCCCTCCCAGTCAGTAAAAAGTGGTGGACACAGCCAGATCCACACCAATCAGCTTATATCCTATTCTTATGGATTCTTAAATGATGACACATTGATCAAGTTCATGAAAAAAAAAAGTTCATGAATATCACTGTTGCATGGAAACAGCAATATCTCTGGTATCTGGTACATTCTAAGAAAAAACATTTGTCATTTAACTTTTCAGAGTTAAAGTCACTGAAGTAGGATTTTTTTTTAAAGATTTTATTTATTTATTCATAGAGACAGAGAGAGAGAGGCAGAGACACAGGCAGAGGAAGAAGCAGGCATCATACAGAGAGCCTGACGTGGGACTCGATCCAGGCTCTCCAGGATCACGCCCTGGGCTGCAGGAGGCGCTAAACCGCTGCGCCACTGGGGCTGCCTTGAAGTAGGATTTTAATAAAATTAGTACTGTTATAATGTCTACGTTATACAGTTTTACAAAGATACTTGATTTCTTCAATATAAATTTACAGAAAAATTATAAGTAATGGTGATGATGTGAATCAAAGAGGTAACAGTTCACTGATCTGGAGGGCTTGCCCTGCCTGAACTAGAAGACTTTGTTCTTTTTCTTTTTTAAGATTCTATTTATTTATTCATGAGAGACAGAGAGGCAGAGGCTTAGGCAGAGGTAGAAGCAGACTCCCTATGGAGAGCCCAATGTGGGACTCGATCCCAGGATCCTGGATCATGACCTGAGCCATTGAGCCACCAAGGTGCCCCTGGAAGACTTTGTTCTTATGTGTCATATGGATTGTAGACAAGTGATCTGGAGGGCTCGAATCTGAATCTGCTGCCATAAATTTGGTAGTGAGTTTAGAATATTTGTTTAAAGCAGTTATTTAAAATGAGACAACATTTACAAAGAGATATTAGAACTGTGGTTAAAGTTTCTGGAAAACCATGGAATAAGACAATTTAATGAACAGAATAAATAGTGGGGATTTGGAATGATGTTTTCAAATCGATAACAAGTGGCAGAGAAAAATGAGTTACCAATTTTGCAGCTATGTGGAATGAAACCGCACTTTCTGTGATCCACATTTCATATCAGAATTGTTTAACTAGCAAAATGATGAAATGATTAAATATAAAACCATGAAGTTAAAGCTCGAGAAAACTTTGGTCAGAGATGTTTCTGGAATGAGCCTTCAGCTTTCATAGTTGTTTCTGTTCTGTTGGTCAGTGATGAAATGTGCTCTAATCAACCTACTAAATTATCCACAATGGAGGGTTTACTTTGGTGGTTTGAAGGTATCTCCTTTCAGAGCTGTGATTCACAGAGCAGCACATCCCTTAACAGCTCATTTCCTCAGGGATACTAAGCAAGAGCCACACCCAGGAAAAGAGAAAAGTTTAAGATCTCTTCCCTTACTGTGAACCCTTTCCATGTTTAAACACAAATGACTCTCTTATTTGCAGTCTGGCTTAAACTGAACACTGCCACAAAGGCGCTAAATACTTCCTATGCAGAGACCCAGGGTCCATTTTTCTTTTTTTTTTTTTTTTTTTTATAAATTTTTATTTATTTATGATAGGCACACAGTGAGAGAGAGAGGCAGAGACACAGGCAGAGGGAGAAGCAGGCTCCATGCACCGGGAGCCCGACGTGGGATTCGATCCCGGGTCTCCAGGATCGCGCCCTGGGTCAAAGGCAGGCGCCAAACCGCTGCGCCACCCAGGGATCCCCCCAGGGTCCATTTTTCATCAGGAATATAAGAGCTGTCTTTACCAGCATTGTCTTTGCCCAGATGTGAAACTGAAGCCAAAATGAATGAAACAACTTTATTTTTCCTATGACAATTTAGATGGAGAACACTGTAATAAGTTGATGTACAAACAATATTAATATGTGTTGGTTGCCTATTAGAAACTGCCAAGAGTTCAGGTCTTATTTACTAAAGCATGGTGTCACTATAGGTCTCAATCTGGTCCTTCCTCTGTCTTGGAAGTCCTCCCTGGCCATCACAGTTACCCAATAATGTTGGGCCTGGGAAGCTGTCTCCTCCTAAGGGTTTTTTACATTTTAATTGGTGTTTATTCTAATTTCTATTGATTTGACCATTGCCTTCTGACTTTTTTGTCTTACTTCAGCAGAGTAATGTCAAATGACTATGTAAATATACATATTTCATTTATATAGTTACTTATAAAATAATGTGTTCTTCGGATGTCAAATTGCCGTATTAGCAGAGTTAACTCCTCAGAATAGGTAGGACAGCAGGAAGAGACTAGAGTGAATGGAGAAATTCACTAACTTACTGTGTCTGAGTAAAATGAATATATATCTTTGAAGGACATCATTTCCAACTTTAAAAACAGAGAAGCCTAATCTAATGTGATTTGACTGGCCCATATTTTATTTATTATTTATTTATTTATTTATGATAGTCACACACAGAGAGAGAGGCAGAGACATAGGCAGAGGGAGAAGCAGGCTCCATGCACCGGGAGCCCGACGTGGGATTCGATCCCAAGTCTCCAGGATCGTGCCCTGGGCCAAAGGCAGGCGCTAAACCGCTGTGCCACCCAGGGATCCCAGGCCCATATTTTTTAAGTTTAGTAGTCAATTCCTGAAATTTTGAAATTATTAATACAAAAAATAAACATAAAATATTTTAGAAGGCTTTTTGGTCAAAGTTGTATTATATAATAGGCTTTATTTTCCTTGGCATATTATGAAAAAGTCAATGAATAGCTCTGACCAATGGTGTACTTATACTTACTGGTAAATATTTATTAACTAGCCTGGAGATGGGGTTAGAGAAGTCCTGATTCATAGCATTTGACAATTAACATGATGTAAATACTCTCACATGGGGCCAGTTTCAAACTACTCCTGGGATGTCAATTGGCTTGAAAACATCTTGAAAGTTTTTTTATTTTTTTATTTTTTTTTTATTCATGGAGAGAGAGGAGAGAGAGAGAAACAGAGACAGGCAGAGGGAGAAGCAGGCTTCATGCAGGGAGCCCGACATGGGACTCGATCCTGGGACTCTAGGATCATGCCCTGGGCTGAAGGCGGCGCTAAACCGCTGAGCCACCCGGGCTGCCCTGAAAATTTAATAATTAGTTCTTACAATGCATAATGAGTCCGCTCCAGCATATTGGCCAAGGATGAATTTATACAAACCGTAAAATGATCTTCATAACTTAAGAGTTTGTCAAATCAGTTATCTAATGTGGACGTGGAACCTTAAATATTCTGTCTTATGATCCTCCAAATACCTCTAGAAAAAAAAAGAAAACATAGTAAGGATAAGAATGGGAAAGTTCTACTATGTTTGCTATACTTAGAATCTTACACCAAATATATTGGAAAAGTGTATTAAATGGAATGAATAGTTTAAGCCTTTGAGATAAATAAATGTGCCTCTAAAATAAAGATTTTAGTATTACTTGTAGCATGTTGTTAGAAGTATAATATCAAAAAATGGCCATGAATAAATGATTTACTGCCAGTCACTAAACCTTTTCCTTATATTACTTTTTAATTTATATTCTTGCATTGTGTCTTCTTTGGTATCCCTTTTCCCTCAAATCAGTTTCTGTGCATCAGTGCCAATTTATTTCACCAAAACAAATATCCCTATAAAAGCTCTTTATCAGCTAGACTGTTTACAGTATATAACTAAATGATTTTTCCCCCCTCCTTCCCACCATTCTTTAAATTAAAAGAATTAGAAGGATGTTGCTAATCCTGTGCCAGAGTTTGGAAATTATACGAAAAATAACCTCTGAATAATCCCACCTTACCTGGAAATATTAATAATTTAGGGAAAAGAGACTTAGTTGTTTAATCTGCCAGAATGAAAAGTTACAAGTAAAAGCTTCTTAACTTTATTCATTCCTTTCAGCATCTCAGGCCTGGGACTCAGAAGGTCTATGTTGGTTAAATTCATTGCTGCTTCAGAATTTTTTTAATTGGCAGCTGATAAGAAGTGCTTTCAAATAAATTTATTCTAACATGGTCCTTGGGTGTGATCTTTTCTTTTTAGGAATAGCCAAGAAATAGATTTACCAAAAAACACAATCCAATAATCTTTACTGAGTTGTCATCTTTTTTTAAAAGGGCTTATATGAGCACTGGGGGTTATATGCAACTGTGAATCATTAAAAACAACATCTGAAACTAATGATGTACTATATGTTGGCAAATTGAAGTTAAGTAAAAATACATAGATAGATGATAGATAGATAGATAGATAGATAGATAGATAGATAGGTAGATAGACTGATATTTTTAACTTGCCTAGTCCTCTCTCATCTGTTCTTGTTTGCTCAAATACAGGAGAAGCATAATGGCAATGCTCTAGTACAATGAAGAAGAAATGAGGTTCTAAAGAGTGATTGGATCAGAGAAAACTTAGAAAATGATATTTCTTTTTCCTTGGCTTTAAGAGGTCTATGTACTCATATAGGTAAAGCAAGTGGAGGGCTTTGCTTTTTTAAAACTTATTTTGTAAAGCCCTGGGGACTCTCCCTTTCCCAAGAACTCAAGGCTCCAGAAGGGTTGCTTTTAACCACACCATGCATGATAATTTTTCCTTCTGCCTCCAAGGAAATTCTTAATCCATGCTCTTCCTAATCCTTCTGCATTGGCTGTTTGTCAGTTGGAAACATTGACAGGTCTCATTAGTGAGTAGATATTAAAATAACACATTTGTTTTAAAAAGAAAAACAAACATATACATCTTACAGAGGTCACCAGTCACACAATGTACTGTTTGGAAATTTCCATTCACTTTTTCTATGTATGGAAAGATTAAACTCTGATTCTTTAGGGAACTGTTTTTCAAATTACCCTATTAAAATAAAGCACCTCTGTATCTGTAGCTACTTTGGTGGAAAAAAAAAAAAAAGCTTTTGCCTCTTGGTGGATGTTAGAAGGAGATCATGATGTACCTACAATGTAAATTTGTTAAAAAGAAGGTAGGGTAAGCTGATATACTAAACTGCTAAGTACTCTCCCTACCGTGAAACCTTTGAACCTATGTTTTCTCCTGGATACAAACTTCCTGAGAACTTTCTTATCTTTGAAGGCTCAAGGACAAGTGTAAAATGAGCTTATCCTTTTTACTTGAATTGAATATCTTGGGCACTTAAAACTATAATCTCTATAGTCTAAACCCTTCCCACCAAAACAAGCAGTAAACCAACAAACAAACTACGCATCCAGGGAGATTACTAATCTGGTGGCTGATAGGTTATGTGATTTTGTTGCCTTTAATTTTCTTCCCAGATTTCCTTCTGTAGCATCCCTCTTTATTCTGTAATGCCTTTTGAATTTCTGCTTCTCTCTGAAGTATCATCAATTAATGAAATATTATGTAAGTTGGTAACAATTTGATCCTCTCTACTCATATTTGCATTAAGCAACAGGATTCCTGAAGATGGAAGACTTCCTTCGTCCTCCCTTTAAGGTATACATATAACATCAAAACTACTTGTGTCTTCCACTTCTCAACCCCCTGCTCACCAGGAATGTGAGGAAAAAGTAGAAAAAGGACACTCATTTCTAAGAGATTGCTAGTTCCTGATCTGAGCCTTTGCAGACTTCAAAAGAGAAAATACTATAATTGAGAATATTCTTTTCAAGAAGAATGTCTGTTTTCTAGGCTTACCAATAATGGAGATTAAACAATAGAGAGCAAAGGTAATTCTAAGAAGAATGGTGGAATGATAGGAAACAGAAAAAAGAAAGGCAAATAAATAGTTGCCTTTGTTCTATGGATTTGCTTAAATATTTTACAGCTCTGCCCCTAGACTCCTCTCTGATGCTATCAGGGCTAGCAAAAGAGCTAGCCTAGGTAGCTATAGGCAGATCAATAATTAAACTCTATTGAAAAGCCTCAGAAAGTAACAGGCAGAACCAAACCAAAATTACCCAAACATTTAATCAAGTGAATTTTTCTCAATTTCTGTTCTGAGTAACTATGTCATTACTTAAACAGCGTATTTCTTTGTATCATTAGTGTATGTTTGATTGCATCTCTCCATTGACTTTAATCTTCAAATATGGTGTTTCTTTAATTTAAAAGGGTTTCCATATTCCCATCCCTTTATTTTCAACAGACTTGCTGCTGGGAGAGATGAACTGTTGCCCTAGAAACACTCAAAACATCAATTTCCCTGGAGCAATATCTCACTAATCTCAGCACTCAAATCACAATGTTTAGTTAGAGCTTGCTCAGTGAGTACTTGAGGGTTGACTAAATGACTATTAAACTTCCCAGAGCAACCAAAGTAAAAGCTCCAAAGCAGCAGATCACCCATGTTGGAAGACAGCTCCTTCCATTCAGAGATCAGTTTTGTCAAGACCACCTAGAAGACACACAATTACCATTTACTGAGGGTAACTGCAGAATAGTAATCCCATAAGTACCATGGATATAACGTATATATAATTTCCTGATATTTCCTAAATGTGGCATTTGGTGAAAACATAAGGTAAGTATCCATGTGTATATATGCATGTGCTTGTGTCTGTGTGTCCTCCTTGTGTAGAATCCTTTGATTTGCTTACCCTCTCACTTGTTGACTACCTTTCTTCTCTTCTTTGTTTACCAACTCTCTTGGTAGAAGTTTGGCAATTTAGTTTATGTATCTTGAGGAATGCAGAGAGGACAGATTTAAGGACTTGAGACATATTTCCGAAGTGTTTGATTTTTCAGGACCAGAATAAGATTAGGTGTTTGACTCAGGGATTAGATCATCTTCTGACAGAAAGAAAGTGGTAAGAAAGTTATAGCTTCGAGATATGCCTGCAAACTAACACATCTGCTCAAAAACAATAGTTTACAAACAAAAAGACATAACACTGTCAACAGCGACAGAAAATAAAAATTTGATTCATAAACCAGGAGTCAGAGATTTTGTAGGATACCAGTAAAATTCCCATGAGTTGCCAAGGGAAATGCTATTTCATCAGTTTTGAAATGACTTTCCACTAGACCATTGACAAGTACTTCCAATGCCGGCTTCCAGTCTAGCTTAGTGGAACATATTACTCTTCTGTGAAGGTTTGAGGGACTGTGTACAGCATTGCTGTTAATATTCCCATTTCATGTGTGTAACTGGGGTATGAAGGGTTAGTCTGTTTCTGTGGGCTTGCAGAACTCTCTGAAGCAAGAATTTCCAGAGGAATTACAGAAGTATGATTATATTGAAGCCTATTTAAAAAAACTGTATAATATTTTGAAACATAAGTTAATTGGAATTTTGGGCTGTTATCATTTATAATTTAACTTGAATGTCTGAAAATAATTCATAAGTAGGCTTTACTTTCTATAATTGAGGTTTCCATGTAAAATATGTTTTATTTATAACATGCTGTACCTTATTTTTTTACATGGTTACTAACCATGTACCTTTTGAAATAGTTATGATTTTAAAAATGATAATTCTGAAAGGTCTATTTCTATGCCTAGGAAAATATTTGAATACTCTTGCTGTGTCATTTAATTTTGTATTGACTCCAGTTGCTGGTTGCAATCTATTTTCTTCCAGCCAGTGGCCACCTTTTCTAAGGTGCCTTAAATCCATATTTTATTTAAAATGTATGCTTTCAAAGGTGATCATCCACTTTAAAAATAAGAAACACCAAAAGTAAATGAGGATACTAAGTCCTTTACTCCATTGAATATTCAAGCTAGAGGGAGTGTGTGGGGTCCTGAAGTCAGGGCTCCTCATCTTCTCTTTTTTAAAGATAAGGATGCTAAGCCTAGTGAGATGGTGCAGCTTGCCAAGGCCACACAGCTAGTTAAGGAGGAACCAGCACTGGAGCCCACATCTCTTGGCTTGCAGTTGAGACCTTCCCCACTATATTTCAAGACCATATTTAGCAAAGATTAAAATGCTGAAATTTTCTCTCCACATCTGTATTTTTCAGTAAATCAATCTGGGACATGAATCATACTCAACCATTTCCAGTGTTTATCTGAAAAGTCCTAGAGCTCTGAACATTTTGGGGTTTGCCTTTCATTAGCTACAGTGAAAATAGTGAAAGAGCCAGTCCCACCTCCTGTCCTGAATATACTGTTCCTCTCTGATATATTGGGTTTGCAGCTGCTTTTTGAGCCTCTCTCTTGAGCACCATCCTCTTAACCTTATTGAAAAGTTATTGGGAATTTGGGAATCAACTGAAATATTTCATAGTTTACAACAATGCAATTTAATGTTCACCATTAAAAATCACAAACATAATGATACTCATTTATAGTCTGCCTTCCCTCTGGCTATTATTAATAATTTAAATAATGTTAAGGTAGTGTTTCAAAGGAATATTTCCATTTTCACCATATGTGATATTTAACATCTTAATGCATAGAAGTAAAGGCTTAGGGGGATCCCTGGGTGGCTCAGCGGTTGAGCGTCTGCCTTCAGCCCAGGGTGTGATCCTGGAGACCTGGGATCGAGTCCTGCGTCGGGCTTCCTGCGTGGAGCCTGCTTCTGCCTCTGCCTGTGTCTCCACCTCTGTCTCCCTCTCTGTCTCTCATGAATAAATAAATTAAAAAAGAAGAAAGAAAGAAACGCTTGATTCAAGGAATTTTGCTTCTTCAACCAGTAGGAAGCGCATGAACTGAAGTATTTGTATCTGCTTTACTTCCCTTGAGGACCAGAATAATAGTAATCACATTTTTCCTGAGTGCTTACAAGCTGCCAGGTCTGGGAATAAACACTTTATGTGCATCATCTTATTGAATTCTTATGGCTACCCTGTGAGATGGTTATTATGGACCCCATTTTAGAGATGAAGTAACTGAGGCTAAGGGATTAAGATCACAAAGTTGATAAATGGCAGAACTGTGGAAAAATCCAAGCAGTCTCCATTCAGTTCCCAGCTCTGTTGCAGAATATAAAACCCTCTGGGGAGGGGACAACTTCCTAGGCCCAACATTATTTGGTTGCCTCTGTGATCATGGAGGACCTCCAGGAGGGGGTAATGATCAGGTTGAGACTGAAGAAACATCATGGAATAGTGATTGAAAACCTGGGCTCTAGACAAACAGTGTGCTGAGGCTGGCATCCCTGCTTTGCTACCTACCAGGCTTTAGTTACCCTGTCTGTATAATGAGGTATATATTACTACACATGTCTGTAGGTCTGCTGTGAGCACAGGACGAGGTAATTCATGGAAAATATTCTACACAACGTTGAGCATGTAATATACACTCAGAAAAGCTTAGCTATACTTACACTTGACTGATAACAAAGAAAAATTCCTATCCCATTGTTCATATCTCCAAACCATAAAAATACCCCATGAAAAAGGAAGATCTGAAGAGTGTCTGGGGGCTCCGGGTGAGAGCTTTCATTCTTCTTTGAATAGCTCAGATGTCATTAAGCCTTGCTCACAAGAAAGTAAAGCAGCCAGGCAGCAGTTATGATACGATAACAAGCGAAA
Organism: Nyctereutes procyonoides; assembly: GCF_905146905.1. NCBI lineage: Eukaryota > Metazoa > Chordata > Mammalia > Carnivora > Canidae > Nyctereutes > Nyctereutes procyonoides. Next base: position 94,023 of record NW_026575109.1, read on the forward strand.
ACAAGACAAAACATCAACCAGACATAGCCCTAACCTTGGAAAAGTCGAAGAAGAGACTACGTAGCCAGGGATACTGTGAACAGAGGTGCACACGGGTATTACAAAGTGCACTGTTCTTGGGAGTGAGGCATGGGGTCTTGGGTAGAGACTAAGGAAGTACTATATGATAGCATCCTGGAGATGATAAAGCACTTGTTATGTGAAACACACGAGGCAGACAAGTTGTTGAGTCAAAGAAGCTGTTCTCTGCACCTAGGATATTTAATATGGCAAAATTTCTGGGATAGGAGTTGCAAAATAAACACACAGATCTTTCCTAGCACCAAGGAAGGTTTTTGGCTAAAGCATAGAATGGGATGGGAGTGGTTGGGCAGGGTAAAAACCTAGTGTGAAGAGTCCTAAAGAATGTGATTTGAGTATGGTTTAGAGTCAAGGTAATTTTCAAACTACTAGAGGTTTAAAGAAGAAGAGTTTACGGACTGTGTTTCTCTTTCTCCCTCTTTCCCTCTGACTCTCCCTCTACCCCACCACATTTCCTGGTTTCTGTATCTGGAATACCTCTCTATCCTTCCTCTCCCCCTTCCCCTCCTGTTTGCTTAAACTAACTCCTGCAGTCTCAGGTCTCAGTTTTAGGTCTTTCTTAAAAAGCCATCCCTGAGGGATCCCTGGGTGGCGCAGCGGCTTGGCGCCTGCCTTTGGCCCGGGGCGCGATCCTGGAGACCAGGATCAAATCCCACATCGGGCTCCCGGTGCATGGAGCCTGCTACTCCCTCTGCCTATGTCTCTGCGCCTCTCTCTCTCTCTCTCTCTCTCTGACTATCATAAATAAATAAAAATTAAAAAAAAAAAAAGCCATCCCTGACCATAGACTGGGTTAGGTCCTTTCCTGCCTATACTACTAATATCCTCCTCTTACCCCTGTGAAGTTTGTTTTCTTTATGTATTGCTTTGTAACAAATCACCACAAATGTAGCAGCTTGAAACAAAATTTATTTTCTCACAGTTTTTGTGCCTTAGGTATCCTGGACACTCTGCTCAGGAACTAAGGCTAAGATCAGGATGTTGGCCAGCTGTGTCTTCATCTGGAGACTTGACCGCGGAAAATTAGGCTTCCAGGCTTCCTTAGCTTGTTGGAAGAATTTGTTTCCTTGCAGCTGTAGAACTGAGGTTCCTATTTCTTTAATAGCTGTAGGCTGGGACCTACTCTCAACTCAGGTCCTTACCACGTGGCCCTCTCTACAACATGGTAGTTTGGCACTTCAGGGCCAGCAGGAAATCTGCTAAAATAGGAGCTTATGTAACATTACATAATCATGGGAGTGACTTTCCCATCATATTCACAAATTCTGCCCATACTTAAGCGGGAGGGGATCATACTGTGTGTGTATACCAAGGGTAGGGGATCTAGGGAGTCATCTCAAAATTCTGCCATTTTTGCTTTATGACTGAGACATCAGTCATCTCAAAATATCCTTTATCACATTGCATTATAATTGCCAAATTGCTGAGATCCCAGAAGGACTATCTCTTGGTGGACCTGGCTTGTGCTTTGCATAGTGCTTGGCAGATACTGGACTCTCAGTAGATACTTGCTCAGTCACTTAATAAATGTTGACAGTTGAGTTTGGTGCTTGGCAGATATTGGACTCTCAATAGATACTTGCTAAGTCACTTAATAAATGTTGACAGTTGAGTTTGGGTGGTAGAAAGCATGTGCCAAAAGAGAAAAAAAATCTTAATAACCAATACTTTCAGTAGAGTCTTAGGTGAAAAAATGTTTCTGAATGGTAATGAAGGACAGAGAAATTTTGAACTAAATCTGGAATCTACAGAATCTATTAATGAGGTGTTAGGGAGCAAGAATTTTCTGTTCCCTAGTCGGTCATTCTAGGTGGGCTAAAATCAAATTGACATGAGACAGATTAATAAAAGAAAATAAAATTTAATTTCCTATGTATGGAGAATCCACACACTTGGAAATACCAAAGATAGTCAAACCAAGGAAGGTATATATATGTCATTCTGAACTAAGAAAAAAGAAATAGGGATCTGGTACTTCAAAGGGAAGGAATGCAATTCTCAGGAAGACATAAAAGAATTAATGTTTGGTAAACTGTTGTTTACCACTCAGAAACAATGGGACAGAAAGGACTTTGATCAAGCAGGCCCTGCTATGTTCTTTCCTGTCTACCGTATCTAGTTTGTAGTGTACTGTAGTTAGCTCTGATGATAGCTCTCTTCCTGGAGCAGGGTGTCTACCAAACTATTTTAGTCAGGTGTGGGGGAGATGAACTTTTCCTGAATCTTCTAAGTTTTGATTACTTTTTAACTCAAAGTAGCTGTCCATCCTGGGGTGGTCTCCCTTTTGGCCCCTAAGAGGATGGTACCAGAATTGTGGTGATGGGGAAACTTGACACTGTATTTTTGGAGGGGGTGATTAAGTGATGATACTCAGTCAACACTGTTTCATTGATTGTGTTGCATGTGGTGTTGAATAAGTAAGAATGAACAGTTCCCACTAATTTGCTGAAGTGTAGAAGACCGTCCATGATAATCATTGCTTAAAAAGATATTTCAGCTTTTCCTTTGATCGAGGCACAAGGATAAATACTACTGAAGAGTATCAGGGCTGAACCAAGAAAATATAGGAAATTTAAAGCAGGAAATTGGTTTACTCAGTGATGGGAATGCTGAGAAGACAAAGAAGGGACCGTGAGGCTAACCAGAGATCAGTAACCCCAGGAAGCCTCTACCATCTAGGATTCTAAAGGGAGGAGGTGATCACATAGGAGCGTGGAGGCCAGGGTTATGGAATTCATATGATAAAGGAAAACAAAACACAAAAAAGAGTCAATATATAAAATGTTCCTACCAAGTAAGAAAAAGACAACTAACCAAATAGAAAAGTAAGCGAAAGTATTAGCAATTCACACAGCAAAGTAAGATAATATAGTTCAGTTTTCATAAAGCAAGACATTAAACCACAGTCCTCCATGTATGATTTCTGAAATGGAGAGAAATGTGAAAGGTTGCATAAATGGCTGGCTTCTTACATTGGTTACTGGAAGGGAGGAGTCTGGAGTGTGGTATGGATGACTAGGGAACAGGAAAATAAAAGAAAAAGGAGTACACAAGAAAAGTTTAAAGAACACATTCAGCATATACATGGTCCCATTCATGTAAAATTATTGAAGTATATGTCTATGTATAGGTCTGTGTATATACTACTTCCACCGCTCCCACCCAAGTCCAAACATCAGCTCTTCACATGGATTCCCTTTAGAATCTTCTTTCTCATTTCCCTCTTCCATGTTTGCCTTCATGCAGCACACTGCACACAGCCAGAGTAATTCTTTGAAAAGCTAAAATCAGATCCTTCTCTGATGAGTAGTCATGATAGTACTCTCTGAGTACATGATAGTACATCGTAGTACATGATAGTACTTTCCATCTCAGAGTAGAATCTGGCCCCTGTAGCTTCTCTAACCTCAGGTCATTCTCTCCCTTTCCTCAGGACACTCCAGCTACACTTATCTTCACTATTCCTCGGATGTGCTGAATGCCATGTCACCTTACAACTTTCATACTTTTGCAATCCCCTTTGCCATCTCCATATTCCTGCCCTCTCCTCCATACTTCTGCTTAAATGTCACTTCTTTAAAAAAGATTTTCCTGACAACCCTACCCAAAATAACATCTCTGACACTAATACCCTTCTTTACTTTTCTTTAGAGCATCTATTACCACCTGACATATGACTAGAATATAAACATCTTGAGGACATACGCTTTGTGTCCCATGGCACATAGTAGGCACTCAAAAATTATTTGCTGAATAAATGAATAAATGGAGATATTCGGGCAAGGATAGTCACCAAAATATTAACAATTATAGGTTTCAGGTGCTTTTTGTTTCTTCTTTATAATCTTCTCTATTGCTTAAGTAGCAAAATTCTTAAACATTATTTTTCCTCATTGACAAATCAGAGGATTTGGCTTGTTTATAGGAGTCTCTGATAGGTTTAGATGAAAAACTTTTAAGGAAAAATGAACTTATTATGTTTCCTCTTAGAAATACAGGGTTATTAATAGTCTCTGTAGCTTTCATTTTCCCACAGAACCTCAAGATGTTACTTAGCTATTGCTTTATTTTCTAGACATGGGTAGGAAGTCATATATTCAGGGTCCTAGTTCCTATGCTAGCATATGTGCCTTGCATCTTCCTGCTTATTGTAGTGGAGGTAAATGTATCTTGTCTGTGTCAAAAACCAAATCACTAGTGTTTGCTGTAGTACTTAAGAAAAAGGAGATTGATGTTTCCATTTACTTTGAAGTTCATAAAGAAAGACCAAGTTAGGGGATTCCTGGGTGACTCAGTGGTTTAACGCCTGCCTTCAGCCCAGGGCGTGATCCTGGAGTCCCGGGATCAAGTCCCACATCAGGCTCCCTGAATGGGGCCTGCTTCTCCCTCTGCCTGTGTCTCTGCCTCTCTCTCTCTGTGTGTGTCTGTCATGACTAAATAAATAAAATCTTAAAAAAAAAAAAGAAAGAAAGAAAGACCAAGATGGATTAATGGATGAATAGAGAGTTGGATAGACATAGAATGAAACAAGATAGTAAAATATTAATGTTAGAATCTAAGGGGTGAGGGATGCCTGGGTGGCTCAGTGGTTTGGTGCCTGCCTTCAGCCCAGGGCATGATCCTGGAGTGCCGGGATCGAGTCCCACATCGGGCTCCCTGCCTGGAGCCTGCTTCTCCCTCTGCCTATGTCCCTGCCTCTTTCTCTCTCTCTGTGTCTCTCATGGATAAGTAAAATCTTAAAAAAAAAAAAAAAAAGAAGAAGAAAAGAAAAAGAAAGATCTAAGGGGTGAGTATATAGGTCTTCACTGTGAAATTCTTTCAACTTATAAATATTTGAAAAATTTCACAATAGAATTTCTGAAAAATTAAATGGCTAGATATAATGGAATTTAGTATAATATTCAAGGTTACTTATTGCTTTTTGATGAGAGAACAAAAAGAAATTTAGATATTCTGTTGAAAGCATTTAACAATATTCTTAGAAATAATAAATATTTTAGTCCATGTATTTTCTTACTTAGATTTGTGGTCATGTTAACCACATTTATTTAATTGGGAAAAGTCCATTTTGATCATTTGGTAATGTAGTTTCATCACGTATCTTTGGTACCTTAAGCATGTATAGAAGAAGCAGTGAGAGTCTGGTCTTTTCCATTAATTAGGGCTTTCAGAAGCTTACTGAAAAACACCCTCTAAACATGACAAGCATGGAGAGCTGTTGCACTGAACTACAATTAGCTCAGTTAATAATAGCTTTTCCAGGAAAAGAATTTAAGGACTGTGCAGAACCAAAAAATCTAAATTAAGCATCATTATGTATATCACTTCAGTGTGTTCTTTGCTTTTCATGTGATAAATAGGCAGAAAAGTTTGTCTTGATGCTAAATACTATTACCTTCTAAACCTCTAAAAACACATTCATTCATTTCAATGTGCCACTCTGTTCATTACACAGAAGCCATAGAGAGGCAGGGACAGAATTTCAACTCATGGTCTCCCCCTCCCTTTCCCCTGATCCTCTGTCTCTGTCTCCTTCTTGTTCTTTACCCTCTTCTCTCTTTTTCTTCCTCCCTCCCTCTTCCTTGTCCTCCTAGCCCTTCTTTTCCCCTTCTTGTCTCTTTTTCTGTTCCCTTTCTCCTTCTCCCTTAGGCTGCCAGAGAGAGGCAGTAGGCCATTGCTACACACTCATTTCTCCTCTAATAAGACTATGCTGAGTTGGAGTGTGGAGAGATATTAGATTCTCTATTTAAGATATATACATATCTATCTATCTATCTATCTATCTATCTATCTATCTATCTATATATGTATTTCTAATTGTGGGTTATACTTTTCAAATTCTTTTTTTTTTTTTGTTCTGACTAGGGCTCTGATTTGAAAAGAGACGTATTTCAATTTCAAACTGTAAATACATTTTTAGTCAGATTCCCTTTCTATTATAATAGTTTTTGCTTTATATGGTTAGCACCTGTGTTGACTGGTACATTCATACAGTGCATTCTTTTGTGCCTTTTATGAGGATATGACTTCCCTTTTTATCTAGTTTAGTGCTTTTCCCTGTCTATTGAATTTAATATAATACTTAAGTTATATATTGTCTGATATTAACCTTGCTATTCATCTTTTTTACTTTGCTTGGATTTACCTGGTATTTTTTTTCCTATTTATTTTCAGTTTTCAAATTACTTTATATTTAATAATATTCTCTAATTTCTTTTTATTAATCCAATATGACTGACTTAATGGAAGCATATAGTCCATTAACATTGAGCATATTGACTGATTGATCTGCTTTCCTTAATTTTTTTCTTATTTTACATTATTGTTTGCAATTTATTCTTATTTCTCTGGTTTATTCAACTTACTATTCGTTTTATTCCCCTTTACCTTACTTATGTACCCTCTTCTGCTCTAAGTCAGACACACATTTCTCTCCTACTGTTTAAAAGCAAGATATATATATATATATATATATATACATATATATATATATATATATTTAAACCCATACCTAAAGGAACTATACTGATTCACAGAAGATGAAGTCCAAGAGGACAGGATGAAGAAATTAAAAACTTCACTAGACCTATTTTATCTCTCTTGTTCCTCCCTGCTTTCTTCCATTTTTTCAGTTTTATTGAGGTATAACTGACAATAAAACTGTGATATATTTAAAATGCACAATGTGATGATTTGATGTACATATTCATTGTGAAAAAAGAGAACAGTTGTCTCCCTGCCACCCCCCACCCCCTGGAGGCTTCCCTCCTAATTATCATAACACTCATACTAATAAGATGAGTCCTTCAGCAAACTTTCACTTGCTTCTTTTCTGTGTTTCATCCCATCAGAATGAGAGGTTTGGAATGTGGGTTTTTTAAAAATTCGTTGTTTGTATATTCATTCATTCATTCATGAGAGACACAGAGAGAGATGCAGAGACTCAGGCGGAGGGAGAAGCAGGTTCCCTGTGGGGAGCCTGATGTGGGACTGGATCCCAGGACTCCAGGATCACGTCCTGAGCCAAAGGTATACACTCAACCACTGAGCCACCCAGGCACCCCAAGGAATTTTATCACCTAATCTCTCCACTCTAATCCAACTCTGCCACCATCTTCAACTTCTGGGTTTTGCTGAGATAATTAAATACTTTTATTCTAAACCGATTCCACTTTCATTTCAAGAATTCTTATTTAGTACTTTTAAAAACACATTCCCAGACAGTCTACCAATATCTATTTAGACTTAAATGTATATTTAGATTGTGTGTGTGTACTCTACTAAAATGCTCTTCAAGTTTTTTGTACAACTTGTCATAAATCTGTCCAGCAGCTCTATTTCACTGGATACCTATATCCTTTGATCTTGATCTTTCTTTTTCATATTGTTAATCTAACAGGTGTTATTTTTCTTGATGTAGACCTGGGTACAAATATTGAGGGTTCCCTAAGTGATGGGAAGCAAAGCATCACCTGCCTAACTCCCTGGGGAATTGTATAGAAGGTAGACAGCTAGACTATCTAGACAGTAGAGAGAATCTTCCTGTCCCTTTTTCTACTCATACCTTCCTGCCCTCAGAAAAAGGGATGTTTAGCCTTCTAGATATGCTCTTTCGCCTTTGTAGGGGTCAGACTAAGAACCCTTCACAAGAGACCAAGTCATCCTTAGATGCTTGGAGTGTACAGAACTTTGAAGCTATCCCTAGTATTCATCAAATGCAAACTTAATCTTGAGTCTCTGAATTTGGCTTTCAAACTCATGCCTCACCCATGTTGGAAAAGGCCCCACATTTTCTCCTCTGCCAAGATCTTTTCAGAACTCAACATCTTACTTATACTCAGTGGCTCACCACCACCAACTGCTGCTTGGCTCAAGATAGACAAATATATTTAAGCCAGAAATGGATAGGAAATAAGACATTCAAATTTGATCACTGTTGTCCCAGAATTCTCTTAAAACAGATTCTAGCTTTTAACAATTAATTAATTTTATACATCATTAGAATGTCTTCAAAATGGGGACGTAGAAATGAAAAGGATCAGGATTTGGTCGTGTATAGATTGTGAGAAGAGTTTTTATTGACTGTCCAAAATTCCTACAGGAACCACCACCCTTTCCCTCAGCCAGTTCATGCAGTTTCAGCCTTGGTAAATTGAACTATTAGTTAAGGATATTTGTTTTGCAAATAACAGAAAAATATAATAAGGCTTATGTAAAAATGGTATTTATTTGCTAGTATAACCATCTTGAGATAAACAGACTTTGGGGAAATTAAATAGAGATATATTGAACTTTGGGTAGCTGGATAATTACTTCTGTCATCATTGACTGGTTTCTGCTTAGCTTCTATTCCTTCTGTGGCAAAACTCTTCAAGACTGCAAGACGTCTGCCAACAATTCCCAGGGATAGCGATCTTGGTCACATCCAGTGGCACAACGTATATCTTCCCATTAGCTATCTGAGAAGCCCCCAGAAAACATCACATTCCTTATTTGGATCATATGCAGTAATGGACAAAAATCTGCCTCCTCAGTGGCTTGCACATAGATCATCAAAGTTACATACATGTGCTAACATAGAGACACAGTGTCCACCAGTCTTCTCCTGTCAAGGTCACCAAAGATTTTTTTTTCCTGCTAAATCCAGTGATCAATACTCAGTCTTCATTTTACTTGACTTATTAGTATCATTTGACCCAATTGATCATTCCTGAAACAGTTTCCATTGCTCCCATGACTTTGTTCTACTACTTTTGCTCCTACCTCACTGAGTGCTCCAGTTTAGTCTCCTTTGTTAGTTCTTTCTCAACATCCTAATACCTTATATGCCAGAAGACTCTTTAGACCTCTTCTCTTTTCTGTCTGTACTCACTGCCTTCATGGTCTCATCCAGTTCCATAGTTCTTAATATGAGCTATACAAACTATGTATAATCAGTATCATCATCTTCATTAGCAGAATATACCAAACTAGCATTATCATTCTTATCACTGTCAGAGAAATGGTATCTCATTTACTCCTGACAGAACTTCATGATTTAGATTGAGTTATTATCTCCATTTCACAGGTGAGAAAACTGAGACTGAAGACCACCTCACTCTGGCACAGTCACAAAGTGGTATAGAGCCAGGCCTTGAATCTGGATAGGTGATTCCAGAACTTTTTTTTTTTTTAAGATTTATTTATTTATTTTGGAGAGAGAGAGGAAGAGAGAGAGGGCAAGAGGATGTGATTGGGGGCAGGGACAGAGAGAGAGAGAGAGAGAGAATCTTAAGCAGACTTCCTGCTAAACACAGAGCCCAACACGGGGCTACATCTCACTGTCCATGAGATCATGACTTGAACTGAAATCATGAGCTGGACGTTTAACTCACTGAACCACCAAGGCACCCTCAGAACCATTCTTAACCACCATGCATTACTGCCTCTACAGCATCAATAGCTTTTTGATGTGTAAAATCTCTGAAAGACATTCCTTTGCTCTGCATGCCAGTATCTGACATTATGGTGCCCTGCTCTTAGAAGGTTGTTTCTCTGTTGCCAAGGATTTCCAAAATGTTAAAGTTTCTGTTGTTTCAAATGACTTCAAAATTTTTAGTAGTGAATTTTCTTGCTACCAGGAATATTTTAGAGGCCAAACTGCTAGTGATCCTATTTTCTTAAAAGGAAGACTATGAACTGACATTAAAAAGAAGTCTAACAGGGACGCCTGGGTGGCTCAGAGGCTGAGCATTTGCCTTTGGCTCAGGGTGTGATCCTGAGAGTCCAGGATTGAGTCCCACATTGGGCCTCCTGCATGGAGCCTGTTTATCCTTCTGCTTATGTCTCTGCCCCCCGCCCCCCGTGTCTCTCATGAATAAATAAATAAATCTTTAAAAAAAGAAGTCTAACATACTCTTTGAAACTTTTTTTTTCCCCCTGGCTAATGCCTTTTTTATTTTTGTCTTTCTCCACCATCTTTCTGGAATAATACCCTTATAAAATAAAACATAAAAAATTGAATAAAATAAATAAAATAATAAATACATCAAAAAATAAAATACCTTTGTTTTATTGCCCTCCATTTAAAATCTGAATTCTAACTTCCCAATTCCACTGAAATTACCACTAATTTTTACCTCAATTGCCAAACCAATGAACATTTTTCAGTCACTACTTTACTCAGGTTTTCTGTAGTATTTAACAGTGTTGATTATTTCTTCCTTTCAACTATTTTCTCACTTGAGTTCCATGACAACATAATCTGGATTTCTTTGTATTTCTGTGACCTCTTCTTTAGAGCACCCCTTACTTGAATGTATGATTAACTTTGTTTTTCTCCAAGGTTATTATTCCTCTTCTCATTATACTCTCTCCCTGGATAATGTCATTTGTCTCTGGGTATAATTTAAAAACAGATAACCCTAAATATGTACCTTCAGCTGGAGGTCTTATAAGTCCCTTAGTCAACATCCCCGGAGCTGAGCAATGTGGTTCCCCTTTCTTCACTCTGAAACAATTCCACTTTTCTTTTCACTGTCTGCATTAGTGATATGCCACCACTGCTATCCGAAGTCCATAACATTCTAAGCTATCCAGTGCTTCCTTTCTTCTCTCACCTTCAATACCCATGTGCTCACTCAAGGGATCTGTCAGGCCTGTCTTCTCTGCAGCATCACCAGTAGCCTTGTGTTAGTTCAAGCACGTCACCTCCAGCCTGAACTATAATAATATAGGCTGCTTTTTGATCTTCCTGATTTCAGTCTTGCCCATGCAATTTTTTCTTTTTGTATGTTGTTACTGGAGTGACCTTTCCAAATTTCAAATCTATGTTCTCCAGATGAATTACTTCAGTGACTTCCTGATGCTTAAAAGAGGAGGTTCCAGCTTAACAAAATCCTTCCTAATCCATTCCCAGCCTACTTCTCCAGCCTTATTTCCTCCTACTTCTTACTTCTTTTTTTATTTTTTAAAGATTTTATTTATTTATTCATGAGAGACACAGGCAGAGGGGAGAAGCAGGCTCCATGCAGGGAGCCCGATGTGGAACTCGATCCCGGGACTCCATGATCAAGCCCTGGGCTGAAGGCGGGCGCTAAACCACTGAGCCACCCAGGGATCCCCTACTTCCTACTTCTTGCCTTCTTCCTTCTCTTTCTCTTTCTCCTTTTTTGATCCTCTTCCCCTCCCCTTCTTTTTCTTCTTTTTCTCTCCATACCCTCCTTTTCTTCCTTTTAGCATTAAATTGTTTGTAGTTCTCTAAAGATGACAAGGTTGTTTTATAGGTCTAGGCCATTTGAAACACTTTCACCACCCATTGAACTCCTACTTATCCTACGAAGGCCAGTTTCCATATTATTCCTTCCAGTTTCTCCAATCTGAATTCATTATTGCCTTCTTTGTAATACTTTTGTAATTTTCCTGGACTTTAGTATACATAAAGCTCTCTAGTTAACAATTGTTTGAATTCTGTGGCTCCATCAGATTGCAAGTTTCTTAAAGGTAGTAATTCTGCTTTTATTATCTTTTTTTTTATTTTTAAGATTTATTTATTTATTCATGATAGACAGAGAGAGAGAGAGAGAGAGAGAGAGAGAGAAGCAGGCTCCATGCCGGGAGCCCAACGCGGGACTCGATCCCGGGACTCCAGGATCGCGCCCTGGGCCAAAGGCAGGCGCTAAACCACTGAGCCACCCAGGGATCCCCTCTGCTTTTATTATCTTTTTATTTCCTATTAGAATGTTCAGCATATAACAGGCAGCATTTGTTGAGCTGGCTTAACTGAAACCATAAATTAGACAATTTCTCTTGGGATATTAATAATTCTTTTGGAAATGATATTATACATTTTAATATCACCTTACTGTGTACTATGCATTTTTGTGCAACTTTCTATTAAGCCTAAGCAATTTTCACCATAAATTAAGCATATAAGGAATCACATCTATTATTCCATGTCAGTAAGATAACCATTTATTATTTTTAACAAATTACATATGTTATTTTGTGCTAAAAATCTGTAAAATTTTCCAAATGGAAAAATCATTTGTTTTCTCATAGAAATGACAGCAAAGGCAGTGCCATCTGGGATAACATTAATAGCTGAATCCAAATAAATTTGGTTACATCATTCTCAAAGAATTTAAGTCTCATATTCTTGAGTCATCTACTTTTGCAGTTTCAAATTTATGACACATATTGAGATAGATTATTTAATAATGACAAAAGAATTATTCTGATTGTTATGAGAAAGAGCTCAGCTAAGTTTAGCTTGCATTTATTTATTTACTTATTTATCTATCTGTTTGTTTGTTTATTTAATATTTTAATTTATTTATTCATGAGAGACACAGAGAAAGAGAGGCAGAGACACAGGCAGAGGGAGAAGCAGGCTCCATGCAAGGAACCCGATGTGGGAGTTGAACTCGGGAATCCGGGATCACGCCCTGAGCCAAAGGCAGGCCCTCAATCGCTGAGCTGCACTCAGGCATCCCTAAGTTTAGCTTTTAAAAACAAATTTAAGGGCAGCCCCAGTGGCACAGCGGTTTGGCGCTGCCTGCAGCCTGGGGTATGGTCCTGGAGACCTGGGATTGAGTCCCACATCGGGCTCCCTGCAAGGAGCCTGCTTCTCTCTCTGCCTCTGTGTGTGTGTGTGTGTGTGTGTGTGTGTGTGTGTGTCTATGAATAAATAAATAAAATCTTTAAAAAAAATAAAACAAATTTAAGAGTTGTATAAAATGAACCTTGCAAATTCATCTAATCTCTTGTATAGTTAGAGCATACTCAAAATTAATTGATACAGACCTCGTCTCCCAGTAGTTCTGTTCTTCTGTTTTGTCATTTCTGTTGAACTTTTAAAACTTGAACAAAATAGAATATGGTCATGGAAATGTAGTTTTCCATTAATGAAGAAGATTTATATCACATGCTAATTTTTCTCCCCTTTAAAGCTTGGTTATGATGGGAAATGCTTATAAAATTAACCCCGATGTAACTATTTTTGTCTTACTTCTAAGTCATAAGTATTTTTTTTTATCAAGGAGAAATTCATATAACATAAAATTAACCCTACTGAAGTGAACAGTTAAGTGGCTATTAGTACCTTCACTGTATTAATGCAACCACCACCTCTGTCTAGTTTCAAAAAATTTTTATCATGCCAAAAATAAAGCCTGTATACATTAAGCAGTTGCTTTTCATTTTTCCCTGCCCCAGATTCTGGTGACCATCAATCTGCTTTCTGTTTTTATGGATTTAACTAGTCCAGATACTTTATATAAATGTAACCATACAATATGTGGCCTCTATTCTGACTTTTTTCACTTGGAATAGTGTTTTTGAGGTTCATCTCTGTTGTAGCATGTATCATATTTCATTTTTTATGACTGAATAATCCATATTATGTACATACTGCAATTGTATATCCACGTATCCACATTTGGGTCATGTTCATTTTTTGGACGCTGTGAATAGTACTTTTATGAATGTTCATGTACAAATAATTGAGTACCTATTTTCAATGGATTTGTGTATTTTTGATATAGGAAGAATTAGCCAGTCTCCTGAATTTTGGAAAGCTGTTTGCAAATTTGACTGAATGTAGACAATTTCTTATCTCATATCTCAGGATGTATCTGACAAAACTAAATTCCAAAGCTTTGAGCCCTTTTTTCTCTAGAAAATAACTATTCCTATTCCTGGTAGGGGGTGGTGTGGGATACCCAGGACTGAGTCATGGGGAATTAAATTCAATTGTTTATATTTGTTGAATTCTAGATAGAAATAATTTCTGTATGTATCAGTACTATATTCTGTGGAGTATAAAATAAATTTCACACAAAAAATAAATTTCACTTTCAAAAATCTTGTAGATAGTGGGACAGATCCTCACATAGCATACTACAAAAACTCTCTGGGATGCTGCTCTTACTAATGTTTGCCCGGGATGCTGTGGAACAGGAATGAAGAGCATCTAATCCAATATGGTCCTTCAGACTTCCCAGAAGTGAAATATGAGCTCTTTCCAAACATTATGAAAGTATAGATTTCCTGAACCAATTCTTCCACCTCACCCCTTAGAGATAGATATTGTACAGTTCCTTCCTGAATATTTTTGTGTAAGGAAAGATACATTTGGATTGAATGTATAAAGACAAATATATCTTGAGACAGGATCAGACTATACATATTGCTTTGTGAAATGCTTTTTTATTTAACTATTGTGATATCTTTTTTTAGCATACAAATAATCTGAGACTGAAGATGTATGAGTTAGCCTGGTTATTTTATACAATGACAGTAGCATGGGTAAAGTTATAGAGATGGGAGACAGGGTGGCATATTCTAAACCTCCAGATAACTTAGTTTTTCTGCATAGGGAACATGAAACTGTATAGGGAACATGAAACTAGCATTAAAACTTGATAGAGTTGAGGGCAGCCCCGGTGGCTCAGTAGTTTAGTGCTCCCTTCGGCCCAAGGTGTGATCCTGGAGACCTGGGATCGAGTCAGGCTCCCTGCATGGAACCTGCTTCTCCCTCTGCTTGTGTTTCTGCCTCTCTGCATTTCTCATGAATAAATAAATAAAATCTTTAAAAAAAACTTGATAGAGTCGAAATAGGAAAGATTAATATGTCTAGACAATCTATAACTAGATTTGAATTATTTTAGGATTATCAAACTTACTTTAAAGGCCTTTGAACTTTCCTTCTTTACGTGTTGTGTTTCTTTTTTAGGTTCTTAGTGAGGCTTCATTTAAAACAGATTTTAGCTTTCCCCAGGAGCAATCATTTCATCTTGTTTACCCAAGTATGGCCCTGAATTGTGTGCAGTTATCTGAAACTTTAGTTAACACTGATTGCGCAGTGACTATATAACTAAAACACTGTGGTAAGGTCCCAGGGACAAACAGATGTATAAGACAACATTCATATCCTAATGGGATAATAGTCTAGTGGAATAGATAGATAGATAGATAGATAGATAGATAGATATTGTACAGATATTTTAGAACTATATGTCACAACTCTTAGCTCCAGACTGATGAGGTCAGCAAAGTATTCTTGACATAAATGAATACAAATTATCTAAGATAAAACATGTGGGCAGAATATTTCAGACAAAGCATCAAACAAAGTAAATATTGTTAGGCTTAGAAAACTGCATGCAGGGCAACCCAGGTGGCTCAGCAGTTTAGCGCCGCCTTCAGCCCAGGGTCTGATCCTGGAGACCTGGGATCGAGTCCCACATCAGGCTCCCTACCTGGAGCCTGCTTCTCCCTCTGCCTGTGTCTCTGCCTCTCTCTCTGTGCCTCTCATGAATAAATAAATAAAATCTTTAAAAAAAAAAAAAGAAAACTACATGCAAATTTTGTCTTTTTAGAGTATAATATGGCAAAATATGTTAGAAGAGAGAGGTGAGGAAGTGGGGGTCCTAGTGTATGGTGCTAAAGGGAGTATACTTGATTCTTTGCTAGATGAAAAGCCACTGAATACACTAAATGTGATAGATATGCTCAGGGAGTGTAGATTTGAGGAGGGCAGATTATGGGTGGGGAGACCTGTTAACCAGCCATTACAGTGGTACAGTTGTGAGAGATTATAGAACTGAGAATAAAAGCAATAGATGCAGAAGGGATTGGGAGGAAATGGGCTGAATTAATAAACATTTTAGAAGTAAAATGAGAACTTAATGGTGTAAGGAAATAATGCTGACAGAAGAGGAGAAACAATAGATATGCCCTAGAATTTTACTTTTGGTGGACTGCCAAAAGTGCTAGTGCCATTTGGTGAAATGTCTGTGCTACTACTTAAAAGATCCAAGAGAAGATAAGAAAATTCAGGAGGGGGGGCTGTAAAATGGTGCATGGATTTTGTCCGTAAGGAGCAACCAAATCTTTTAATGGACATGTGGTTCACAGTTTGAGGGTAGGCTAGAGCTGGAAAGCATGTTTTAGAAATGATCCAAAGGGACTATTGAAACCATGACTCAGAAAGAATATATAGGATACGAAGGATACAGTAGTTAGCTTATGAAAAAGAAAATATAATTCTGTAAGAATTACATAACAACCAGAATTTTAAGGTAGAAACAGGAGTGAGTGGTGTAGGAGTCAAGAAACATGGCAGTCAAATGACATAGGGAAGTTCATTTAAAGACTGAAGCCCAAAAATATCTATTGAAGCCTCATGGGCAGAGGCAGCAGAGGCAGCAGGAGGACCTACTTGTCATCTTCCCTCCCTGAATCTCTTCTTCAGCCCCCTACTTGCCCCAGGGAACCAGGGTGGACTTCTCCCTCCCCTAATGCTCAATACTGAGCTTTGGCTTGACACATTTTCCCAATGGTCCCTTCCTCAAACAAGGTAACCCTTTGATTTCCCCCTCAGATCTTTCCCCTCTCTCTTTTTAAGGCCACTTGGAATTTTTAAAAAGCAGCAGCATTGCCTGGTATTGGGGGGCAGAAAGGGCTTGTGATTTCCCAGAAGGCAAAGTAGGAATAAAGCTGGGGTGGCAGTCATCTAACCTACCTAACCTTCCTGCCCTGGGATTTCCTAAGAGTGCCCAGGGCCTAAGTCAGAGGGAGCCCTCCCAACCCATCACCATCCTGGAGGAAGGTTAATAAGGGGATGGGATAGGGAAATAAAGAAGCATATTGCTTTGCTGAAAAAAAAAATTGTTGAGAATACCAGAGAGCTTTTGTTTATATGTGTTTTATTTATCAATATTTACTGCATTAGAAATTAAAATTGATAAATTAAAAATATTTGTTTATTAATTTTAAAATAAAAGTAATAAACCCATTACATATAACCATAAGTAACATATTTTAAAAGATGTATGTTTAAAAAATAGTGAAGGGCAGCCCTGGTGGCTCAGCGGTTTAGCACCACCTTCAGCCCAGGGCGTGATCCTGGAGACCAGGGATCAAGTCCCATGTCAGGCTCCCTGCATGGAGCCTGCTTCTCTCTCTGCCTGTGTCTCTGCCTCTCTCTCTCTGTGTGTCTCTCATGAATAAATAAATACAATCTTAAAAAAATAAATAAAAATAAATAAAAAATAGTGAAAATATTGGCATTGTTTTCCATATTAGAACATCTACTGCCTTCTTTTAAAATGGCAACTGGATTCTCATTCTACTTATGCATTTAAATCTTTTGCAGTATGTTGTTTTGATTGAAATACATGAAGAAAATCTGGCTGCGTATAAATCTGTACCTGGAAAAGGGAGGATTTGATGGTCACCTGAAAGAGTTTCAGGGACCCCTAGTTGTTTTCAGACTGCATTTTGAGAATGACTGATGTAGATGTAAGTGCTTAAAAAGCTTTATTCCCATAAAAGGTAGATGAGGATAGAAAGAATAGTGATAACATCTACACACTTAAAAAAAATTCATTATATATGTTCCTATTGTCAAATGTTATTTTCAGTTTTCTATCAGATAACATATCAAGTCTTTTTTCAGTTTAATTGAAAAGAAATGATTTGAATTTGCAAAAGAATTTGTTACCTAAAGTCATTTATTCTTTCAATATTTGGGAAATACACCAAAAGTGTCCTTTGAAGAGTTAACAAATGACAATTAATCATAGTATTACTCTTCCTTTAAGACACACCCTATTTTGCCTTATTTATTTATTTATTTATGAATGAGAGAGAGAGAGAGACAGAGGCAGAGACACAGGCAGAGGGAGAAGCAGGCTCTATGCAAGGAGCCTGAGGTGGGACTGGATCCTGGGCTGAAGGTGGCGCTAAACCGCTGAGCCACCTGGGCTGCCCCCTATTTTGCTTTATAAGATGGGAAGGGTTGGAAAAATTGAAGTATTGTCAATTTTTTTTTTAAATTTTACTTATACGTGAGAGACACAAAAAGAGAGCTAAAGACATAGAGGGAGAAACAGGCTCCCCATAGAGAGCCCCATGCGGGACTTGATCCCCCTGTCCAGGAGCCAAGGCAGGAGCCAAAGGCAGACATTCAACCACTAAGCCACCCAGGCATCCCAAGTGTTGTCAATTCTTCTTTTCTTTTCTTTTCTTCTTTTCTTTTTTTCTTTTCTTTCTTTTCTTTCTTTCTTTTTTTGTCAATTTCAATACAACTTTGATAGTAAAGTGTGTCAATTTAAAATGTTTGAAGGGTGCCTGAGTGGCTCAGTTGGTTAAGTGTCCTTGGCTCAGTTCATGATCCCAGGGACCTGGAGTAGAACCCTGCATTGAGCTCTCTGCTCAGCAGGGAATCTGCTTCTTTTCTCTCCTCTGCCCTTGCTCCTTCTCTCTCTCTCTTTCATTTATTTAAATAAAATCTTTAAAAAATGTTGTATGCAGTGACAATACTGTGTATGTGTGTGTATTCCTCTCCTTGTTCCACCCCTACCGCTTAGTCGTTGGAGTTCTAGTTAGTTTATTCAATTCATTGAAAATATCAAATCAGTCATCTAAATCAGATTTATTCCCTTAAAAAAAACAGTAAGCTCAAATAAATGTGTTAATGTTCTTACGACAAGCATCTCATGTGAGAATTCTAATTCTTATTTAAAGAAATGAATAGTTTGAGAGTCCCAGATGAGTCTTTGTGTGGGGTCATGTATGAATGAGTTTATAACCCAGAAATAAGTTTCCCTTCTTCAATATTTCTCTTCAAAAGTCCTTTTGCTCTACTTTCGCAGGGCTGTCTTTTAAAAGTATGAATTCTTAGAAAAAAGTTGGCAGATGGGGATAGCTACTATGAAAACAGTACAGCAGGGAATCCCTGGGTTGCTCAGCGGTTTGGCACCTGCCTTTGGCCGGGGACGCGATCCTGGAGTCTCTGGATCGAGTCCCGCATCGGGCTCCTGGCATGGAGCCTGCTTCTCCCTCTGCCTGTGTCTCTGCCTCTCTCTCTCTCTCTCTATCATAAATAAATAAATCTTAAAAAAAAAATAAAGAAAACAGTACAGCAGGAGCAGCCTGGGTGGCTCAGTGGTTTAGTGCTGCTTTCGGCCCAGGGTGTGATCCTGAAGACCTGGGATTGAGTCCTGCTTTGGGCTCCCTGTGTGGAGCCTGCTTCTCCTCTGCCTTTGTCTGTGCCTCTCCCTCTCTGTGTCTCTCATGAATAAAAAAAAAAAAAAAAGAAAACAGTATAGTGGTTCCTCAAAAAATTAAAGATAGAACTATCATTTGATTCAGCAATTCCACTTCTGGGTATATATACAAAGGAAATGAAGTCAGTATCTCTAAGAAATAGCTGCACTCTCATGTTATTGCAGCATTATTCACAATAGCCATCATATGGAAACAACCTAAATGTCCACTGATGGATGGATAATGGATAAAGAAAAATACATATACACAAAGGAATATTATTCATCCACAAAAGGAAGAAATCCTGCCATTTGCAACAATAGGGATGAACTTTGAGGACATTATGCTAAATAAAATAAGCCATACACAGAAAGACAAATACTGTATGATTTCACTTATATGTGGAATCTAAAAAAAGTTGAGCTTATAGAACTTGAGGATAGAACATTGGTTGCCAAGCACTTGGGCAGGGGTGGGAGAATGAGGAAATGTTGCTCAACAGGTACCATTTCTGGTTATAAGATGAATTGTTTTAGGAATCAAATTTATAGCATGGTGATTATAGATAATATCATGGTATTGTCTACTTGAAATTTGCTAAAACAGGGTTTTGTATTCTCACCCCATCCCCCCCATACACAAGGTAACTATGTGAGCTGATGGGTGTGTTAACTTGATTGTGGTAATTTTTTTACAATATATATGTATGTGAAATCATCACGTTGTATACCCTAAATATATAAAATGTTCATTTACAATTACATCTCAGTAAATTTAGGGGGAATAAAAGAGTTGGTGGGCAGAATAATAATGATCATCATTGTGACCATGTCACTCCCAGATATATTGGCCAAATAGCACAGGTTCCCACCAGTATTTTATATTAACAGAAATTTCTAAAATATAGGGACAACTCTCAACTCCTGCTGTGGGTTGATAGTGACTCAATTAAAGAAGGCTGCAGTAGCACTATTCAGATTTTGCTTTGAAGAGTTTGCCTTTCTGATGGTTTTTATATCCTATGAAATGCTCCATATTAAGATTTGGCATGTGTGATAGGTAGGCTTTTCTTTCACGAAGTGAGAAAAGGGTGATTTTGAAAAAGGAGTGAGAAAGGAGAACTGGCATTCATGCCTTGATTTTAGGTAGGTTTTCAGACAGATAGTTTTGGGAAAGGAGGCCTGGAAGGGGAAGATCTGGTATCTGAGTCTCTTAAAACTAATTTTGCCCATTGTTTCTTGGAAGCTTTGTGTGTACACCCAGAATACATCTACCATAGTTTGGAGAATGCTATTACACAATACAGACATGATTCTTGACCCCACTGAATTATATATTATGTTATGGGAAAGGGAGACAGGTAAAACAGACAAAGAAAAACTAACCCACCATTACAATAGTGTGTGATAAGGGAAGTATGGGCATTATGAGGCTATCAATGAGGGTCTTCCAAGCTGAGTGGGTGAGGGGAGTGTCAAGAGAGTCTTCTGCAAGAAGATGACATTCAAACTGAGACATGGGAGATAAGGACAATTTAGCCAGGTTGAAGAAGGTGGAAAGGAAGGAAATAAGGGTGTGCACAAAACACAAAGGCCAAGAAAAATAGTTCAGTGTGGCTGTTAGTGGAGAGGGAAGGAGTAGGAGCAGGTGCACAGACAACAGCAGGCAAGGAAGAGGATGGAAGACAAAGTGGAGGCCAGCCTTAGGAGGGTCTGCAAGTCATATGCAGGACTTGGAATTTTACCTGGGGTAAGTGGGAGCCCCTGGTTAGGGCAGGTAAAGGAAAATCATCATATTTGTGTATTCTCACATGATTGCACAGGGAGATGACAAATCCTGAGACCAGCTATTACTCAGTACATTCTTATTTAAAGGTTTCAGCTTGTGTTTGTTGTTGTTTTTTTTAATTTCTTGGGAGTTTTCCTTAGGTTTCCTTAGGATAATTTTTGTAATAGAAAGCATTCCAATCATCATTTCACAATATCACATACTTTAAACTATGGCAAAAATAGCAGCCACAGAACAGAGTCTCACTCTTTTATCTACTGTGTGGGCTGCAAAACAAATTTCCCTATTCCTTTAGGGTACAGAAATCTTCTATTCTCTTTTGAAACATTGATCTAGGGGACAACTGAATATGCAACATATTTTACTAAACTTCAGGTCAATCTTAATAAACTTCAGGTCAATCTTAATATGGATTATCTCTCAATTACTGAGACTGGATGCACAACATTATCTGTGAAGCACCATCCTAGGCACTGCAGTAACTTTTAATCCTCATTAATCCTCATATCACAGGAACACTAACCTGCTGTCTAGACAAAATTGATAATTTCTATAAGGATTCTTTAAAATTTCATGACCCTTATTTAAAATGACAATAAAACTGTTTAGAGAAAACCCTAAAATTAATAGTTTTCTAGTCAAAACTCATTCATGATGTGCATATTGTGAAGAGTTTTTAAAGATGGTCACTGAATTAGCTAATGAAATTAAAATAGAGAGATTTAGTTTATGCCACTGTTTCCTGATTGACCTGTATGAAGTCATTTAAATGCATATTTACTAGGGTACCTGGGTGGCTCAGTCAGTTAAGTGACTCTTGGGTTGATCTCAGGTCATGATCTCAGGGTCTTGGGATTGAGCCCTGCGTTGGAGGTCCCCACTGAGAGTCAGCTTGAGATTCTCTCTGCCCCTCCCCACTACTCTCTCTTTCTCTAAAATAAAATTTAAAAAATAAAAATAAATCTTTAAAAAAAGTGAATACCACTAGGTTAAATAAATAAATAAATAAATAAATAAACAAATAAATAAATAAAATCTGGGTCTATTTATTCAGTGCAATGAAAGAAGGAGAAATAAAAGAATACCAGTTCCCCTGATTTTGCACCCTTGGTCAGAGGGCGAGATATTTTCATGAGTTAACTATAATCTTTTGGGATGGATGTAGCTGGTAACAGATGCAGTGTTAGGGATTCCAACTGCATCCTTCCGAGGATCCCTATTCCAGCAAAAGCCAACGGGTGAAGTGGCTTTGTTGTTTTCTCTGAATGAGGAAGACATACACTGCAGGGTCTTTGACCAGGTCTTCATCCTCCTTCGGTGATTCCTCCTATGCTTCTATAATCCAGAATGGAGGCTTGCTCCTGACTGGTCTGTCCTCTCTATTGCTGCTTCATTAAAAGAGGGAATTCCATTTCTCTCAGGTCCTACTCTCTACATCTAGGTTGCTAGTACTATGTATTCACTTGGGAAACAAAGCTTAGAAACTGTTGGAACTGAAACATCCTGGCAGTCAGGTCAGCAGGCTCCAAGAACAAAGTTGGTACTTCTTTAATCCGAGTTTATGAACACACCTGATATTTATTCTCCTTTTCTCATCTCCTAGCATGAAAGAACTACAAAAGAAACCCTAAGAAATTCTCTACACATTTATTGTTCTTCTTTTGTTTTTTTTTTTTTTGTGGCTATTAATTAAAATCTCTTGAAATAGCATCATTGACAATGTAGATTAAAATACAGTCATCCCCAGATCAAAGGGCAAATAGCGCAGAATATTTTTCTTTGAATTGATCCTTAAAAAAATTTTTATTTATTTATCTATTTATTTATTTATTTATTTATTTATTTATTTATTTATTTATTTATTTATGACAGGCACACAGTGAGAGAGAGAGAGAGGCAGAGACACAGGCAGAGGGAGAAGCAGGCTCCATGCACCGGGAGCCCGATGTGGGATTCGATCCCGGGTCTCCAGGATGGCGCCCCGGGCCAAAGGCAGGCGCCAAACCACTGCGCCACCCAGGGATCCCTCCTTAAAAAAAAAAAAAAAAAAAAAAAAAAGATTTATTTATTTGAGAGAGAGAGCAGCAGGAGCAGGGGGAGGGGGAGTGGCAGAGGGAGAGAGGCAGACTCCCCACTGAGCATGGAACTGAGATGGGGCTCAATCAGGCAACTCTGAGATCAGGACCTGAGCTGAAATCAAGAGTCAGACACTTACCCGAGTGAGTTACCCAGTTGCCCCTCCACGCTTCTTTAAGGTATTGAAAGTGTATGTGAAGAAATTATAGTTGATAAGATAAAAATGGCTTTACTAAAGCCATCTTTGTAAGAATTTAGGGACTGATATACAGGCAATAAATGGCCTTTCACCATACTGCATGTTCATCTATATGAAATCTGAATTAATAGCAAAATATAAGAAAAATGAAGAGAGATATTTTATGGAATGGTAACAAATAGCTTGAAAGGGTATCTAACCTGATAGACTCATCCCTGTCTATGCTGATTTTGTTTACAGTCTTTGTGTCATAGGTCATTTTTGGCATCATCTGGTGAAATCCCCTCTCTGCCTTCCCTATGACCTTCTGGGTTTGTAATTCTTGGTGTCTACTTCCCTAGAGTGGCATTGGATCCTTCAAATACGACAGAGCAATTACTCTCCTGAGCTCTCCTGGAGACATGGCTCTAAGGTTTGGTTTGATGTTCCCATAAGTGGAAATGAATTCTGTAAGAAGGCCTGTAGTCTTGCTCTCTATAGTTTAATAGGTGGTCTCTCCATTCTTCACCCTCTTCTCTAATTTCTCTTATTAGTAGTTTATTCCCGAGAGACCCCCAATTAGTTAGGGGCTTTCTTCTTGCATGCTGTTTTTTATTGGAAATAGTCAAATCAATTCCATTGCACAAATATTTACTAAGCTAGATTGAAGACACTATGTGGAGTGCCACAGAAATCCTGAGATGGGTAGATGGGTAAAACAAGATTGTTGACATGAAAGATTCTATAATTCTGCAAATGATTGTTTTTTAGGTAAATGACTTAATATAGAGTAAAGTTAGTGCCCTAAGTTTCATGCAAATTGCTAAAAATAAGGCAGAGATCACATCTGGGTGAAAAGATGAAGAAAGCTTAATGCAGTGAGAACACAATGTTTGAAATTTGTCTACATGAAGGAAGCAGTAAGAGCAGTGATAGGTACTGACCTCCTTTGGTGGATTATCTCATTTAAAGCTCAAATTTAGACATGTAAGAATTATATCCATTTTAGAGACTATGAAACAGAGGATTTGAAAAATTAAGTAATTTGCTCACAATTACATACCTGAAGAGTAGGGATTTGAATGCAATGAGTCCAAAGCTTGAAGCTCTTCTTTCCACCATGTTGAGCTGTCTTTAAGTGACAGGAAGGAAAGAAAGCCTTAAAAGGAAGAAAGCACAGGTTCTATTTAGAGAGGCAACCAAGTTTGACTGGAACATGTGGAACATGAGAGAAAGCAGTAGGAAATAAGATTGAGAATGTGTGCCAGGTCTGTATATTAGAAGGATCTTGAATACCATCAGGGCGAAAATGTTAATATGGTTGGTAGTGAGGACTCTTTAAACGTTTTAGAGCCACAGAGTCAAGAGATGCAAATAAGGAAGAATAATCTGTTAGGTTTGCCCAGGATGGACAGGAAAAGGGAAGACCCTCTCCCTCTTCTGTTATGGAACTTCAGTTGAAAATAATAAGGGCATAAGCAAGGTGGAGGAAGTGAGGATCAGAGGAGAAAGAGAACACAGAAAAATTTTGACTTGAAGACTGCAGAATTTAAGGGATGAAGAAAGAAGAGTTGAAAACAACTCAGCAATTATCAACAGGAAAGTATGAAAAAGATGGAATTCCTATTACCTGCAAATCAGAGTAGGATCTCCTTTGGGGAAGAAAGTTATTAAATTGGTTTAGTATAAGCTGAATTTATGGTTCAGATAAGGTAATAACAGCCAGTAAAGAGCTGAGAATATGAGTCTGAAGCTCCAGAAAGAAGCCTGGGATGGGGGTGTATATTTAGGGTGTATATTTAGGGTATATTTAGTGGAAATGAGGATTGAGATTGGGAAGTGAATAGGATCTTGAGGAAAGATCCATACATGAGATGAACCTGGAAAATAAAGATGGTTAGGAAGCAGTTGGTTATTAAACTCTCTCAAACATAATATAAACACTGTATCTGAATTCTTAATCATCATGTAAACTCTGCAAAGGCAAAACTTCTTCCATGCTTATGGATGTTAGCTATTTGCTAAAAGTACACACTCTAGAGTACACCTTTCAACTGATAACTCTGCTTCATTATTTAGCCATCTTCTGAGCCTCATCTTTACTGTCTGCTTTCATAAAGATTTGTGATATCAAGCATAAATATGAATCCTCTTGAGAGTAAAGCATATTTAATATATATACAATGAATGAAGTTCATCAAAGATGATTTTACATGTTTTGACTTCCTATGTACTGATTTCAAAGCACCTTAAACTTATTTCAGCTTGTTAGATTAAAAGCTCAAATATATATATGTGTGTGTGTGTGTGTGTGTGTGTGTGTGTATGCTTACTGACAGCAATGAGCAAAGTATTTGGTAGAAATGATATAAAAAGGAACTTTAGAGAATCATGGTAAAATATCATAATAATAAAAATATAGTTTAGATATTTTTTCTTTGATGTGCATTTTTTTCTTTTAAATGTGCTATTTTAAATATTAGGACTTGGTGACATTAAGAAATACAACTTGGTGGAAATATATTAAACATATAATTTAGATGTGTGAATTTATATTTAAAGAAAAATATTTGCTTTTTAAATTTATTTAGCATCTAAGCATTTATTGGGAGATCCTTTATTATTATTATTATTATTATTATTATTAATTTTTAAATATTTTATTTATTTATTCATGAGAGACACACAAGAGAGAGAGGCAGAGATGCAGGCAGAGGGAGAAGCAGGCTCCATGCAGGGAGCTTGACGTGGGACTTGATCCCAGGTCTCTCCAGGATCATACCCCGGGCTGAAGGTGCCAAACCGCTGGGCCATTGGGGCTGCCCAGATCCTTAGTTATTGTATAGGGACATATGGGGTTCTGAGGCTTAAAACAACACTCACAATACAAATTCAGTGGAGGCTATTCTGGTCTGCCAGTGTATAGCTTCATGTTTCTGAAACCACACTAACTGTACCACAGCTTATGCCTCTCCTCTAGTCTATTTTCTAGCCTCTTCTCCCAACCTTGGATTATTTGGCTTGTCAGCTCAATTCTTTGCAACATCTCCTCCTTCTTCCATAATTAACATCTTTCTGAATAGCTTTTACATTTGGCTTTTGTTGTTGAAATCTAATTAAGAGTTACTGCTAGTTAAATATGAATTATAAAATAAAATTAATCTGGAATTAGTCTAAGTTAATGAGAAGTTCAGATTCGATCTCATTATTTTTATTTACATTCAACTTTTCAAGATTATAACTATTCTTTGTCTTTAAAAAAATCTTAAAAAAAAAAATCATCTGGGGACACCTGGGTAGCTCAGCAGTTAAGCGTCTGCCTTTGGCTCAGGTTGTGATCCCGGAGACCCAGGATCGAGTCCCACATCAAGCTCCCTGCATGGAGCCTGCTTCTCCCTCTGCCTATGTCTCTGCCTCTCTCTCTGTATGTCTCATGAATAAATAAATAAAATCTTAAAAAAAAAATCAGTGGTTCTTAAAGAATGGTTTCAGACTACCAGCATCAGCGTCACCAGGGAGCTAACTGGAATTACAAATTTTTAGGCCCCACTGTACACCTACTGAATCAAAAACTATGGGGTTGGAGTCTAGCAATCTGTAATTTAGAGCCCTTCAAGTAATTCTCATGCATGCTAAAGACTGAAAACTATTGCTGTATATGATTTCTATCATTGGGGAAGATGGAGACATATGATCTAATCCCATATGAGCTGTTTAAATCAAGAATCTCAATTTTATACTTAGAATCACTTAATACTCATGGCGAGGTGTCTGGGTAGCTCAGTTGGTTAAGCGTCCAACTCTTGGTTTTGGCTTAGGTCATGATCTCATAGGTTGTGGGATGGAGCCCCACATCCAGCTTTGCATTTGGTGGGGAGTCTGCTTGAAGATACTCTTCCTTTGCCCCTCTCCCTGTTTTCATGTAGGTGCTTATGTTCACATTCTCTCCTTAAAATAAATAAATAAATCTTTTAAAAATACTCATGGCAAGCTACATGATACACCAATTTAATCAGAATCATTAAGATGTGGATTTTTTAAACATTCCAACTGTAATATCCAGGTTGGGTTGAGAGATGATTGCTTTAAGTCATCAGTAAATCTTCTAGCCAGTGCTACAGATAATAGAATTCTAGTACCCTTTCACTTTGTACTGTTTTAGATCTGACACATTTGCTCGATGTGCTCTAGGACTTGTTGGGATATATGTCTCATGACTCACTCCTTGTTGGGTATACCAAGAATGCAAGGCCATGACTACTCTTTACCCAGACCATTTCTTATGGTTTTATTTTCAGGGAACATCCTTGAGGAAGGAAATACTGTTTTCTCTGTAGCTGTACCATGAGTAATAGTCTCTTATTTTTGACCCACAAGTCTCATATCTTCTGTCAATATTTGTGTAATAGTTTCAGGCAAATTTACTAGCTTGTAAATAGAGTAAGATCAAATCCTAGATCAGTAGTAATCCATACCAAGCTATTCTCAGTACTCCAGCCTATTCTGTTAGATCTTGCTCTTTAGACCATAGCTGGGCATGGATTCCAAATTTACTCCTATATTTCATTCTTGCCTATAGGGATTCTCCCTCTTGTTACCATTAGCTTCAGTCTACTCAGGATAGGGCTCTCCTAATGGCAGCCTGTCAATGTCTGCCTTGGGCTACAAACAAGGCCTCACTGAGCCTCAGAAGAGGACCAAAATTTATTTTGTTAAAGCATACAAATCTTCTTTGTATTAATAATAATGATATCCTACATATGTATAACATGTTAAAACTATCAGTGTACTTTCATAAAGATCGTCTTATTTGATCTATTTTTCTTTCTTTCTTTTTAAAGATATTATTTATTTATTCATGAGAGACACATAGAGAGAGAGAGAGGCAGAGACACAGGCAGAGGGAGAAGCTGGCTCCATGCAGGGAGCCCAATACTGGACTCGATCCCAGGTCTCCAGGATCACGCCCTGGGGTGAAGGTGGTGCTAAACCACTGAGCTACTCAAATTGAACACCAATAAAAAATAAATTTATATTAAAAAAAGAGAAATTCTTTAGATATACTAAATAAATAAACAAACAAACAAACCACTGAGCTACCCGGGCTGCCCTTTTATTTCATTTTTAATAACCAGTCTGGTATCTTGCCTGTAACAGGCATGCATTATTTATTTCTTTAAAGAAATGAGTGAATATGCTCATGAATATAGAAATAGATGAAGAGAGGAAAAATAAAATTCTGTGTTAAAAAAAAAAAAGAAAATTCTATGTTAAGGTACATAGATAATGTACCTTACCTCGTTGATAAAAGTACCTGAACTATATTAACCATACTTTATCATCAGTCTCTTTGTGATTAACATCATCAGAAATTGTATTACATGAATTCATACATTGTGTTGTTTTGTTAGAATGATTTATTTTCATCTCCTTAAAGAGCCTCCATACTACAAAGATAAAGGTATGTTATCAAGACAATCTACAGCCTTTGTTGATTATCTGCCTTAATTAATGTATTGTTTTCATTTTGTCCTTTTGGATTGTCTTCTTATCTTGTCTCTGATTTGTACCATTATTCCTTCTGGCAACTTGCTGATAACATGCCCCGAGAAGGAATGAGGATGACTTGTCTGCTCTTTAAGCTTATCAGTGCATCCAGACAAATCAATCCCATCCCTCCTGCTACTCAGGGACACCCAGCTAGGCTTGGTTACTCTCATGGTAGGGCCATCCCCTAAATCACATTCAGAAGTCGTTTCCTGTTGCTTGGGAGCTAAGCCTGGGAGGAAAGGGAGATTTTAGGAAATGTGAATCTTCAATTAACCTACAGCATAGTGATGAAGTTTTGGAATATAGGTGAGGTCCAGAGCCAACGACCAAGAAAGAATTCTTGAGATGTCTTTGGTGCAAAATGGTGGGTTTATTAAAGCAGGGGACAGGATCCTTGGGCAGGAAGAGGGAGCTGCCCCATACTTGTGAGGGGTGGCTAATTATATACCCAGGAGTTTGGGGAAGGTAGGCAAAAGGGTGTCCCAAAAGGATTTTCATATGCTAAGGAGGACCTACCAGACACTGAAGGCCTTGACTTCGTCAAGTTAAAGATTGTTTTTCCCTCCAGCTAGGCATTACCATTAAGACTCCTGAGGAATGTCACAGGTATCCCACCCTGGGTGGGGGTTATATGTGAGATAACAGCTGTGCTTTGTCCTCAGCTAGCCCTGCTCTCTCATCAGTAGAATGGTTTGAAGAGAATGGACAAAATAAAGATTATCTGGCTTTAGCTTTGCTCTCTCTGATTTATTCTCCACCTCCCAGCTCTGCCCTTGGGTGAGTTTGGGTATCCTAGAGGGGCATTAAAATTATAGGATTATTATTAAAAATAAAAAGAGGAGTAGAGCAATTAAACAGTTCGATTAATAAACACAGTCTTATGTCTCCCTTTACTGTCAGTAGGAGAATTTTGCTTTCCATGAATAACCTAAATAAATATGTCAAGTCTTTACTTGATTTTTTTTCCACATCAGAGAGAAAAGCAGTGAAAGGCATTGAATGGGCTTCTGAGGAGTCCAGCTGGGAACCCTGTCTTCAACCTCCAGCCTAGAGGCAGGTAGTTTGCTTCTACTTAGGAAGCAAAGATTATGCCCATTGACTTCTAAGAACATCTCACAGGTTTAAAGTAAAAGCGACAAGATCATCGAACATTTTCAGACAATATACTTTGCTATTTTGTTGTTGTTATACATGGAAATCAACAAGAGTTCAGATATCTTTAAAAGTCTTTAAGTTGCCATTGGAAACCTGAGTATTTTTGAAAAATATAAAAACATGCATTTTGGGAATATAGATTCCATACTGAGAAGGGGCAGGATGAAAAAGAGCTAAGTATTGTCCTCACTATGGTGATCATAAAATGATCATTTTTTGATTGACTAAGGGGATGTCATTGAATCATAATTTATTACTAATAGGAATTGGATTTAACACAAAATCATGTGGAACTGGTGAGAGGGAGTCTTTTTTATGTTAAACTTTTAGGAAGATAATCTCACCAAAAAAGCAAAGTGAGATTATCTATTTCATCTTTCCCATTGATGCAGTATGAGGCACATCAAAAGATAAAGGGTTCCAGAAACAAATAAACAGAAAAGAAGGATGATTTTAGACCTTGTAGAGAAACCCAGAGAGCCTTCAGGCAGAACAAAAAGAGAAATTGAAAGCCATATACCTCACAACTAGAGGTCCCATTTCTTACGTGTAAGCAGCTGCAGCAAAAATTTACAGCACATATTGGATGGGAGGAAAGATCATTAAATTCTATACCACTAACAACAGGTTTCAGAAGCAACAGGAGTTGTTTATGGATAATCTTTAAATAAAACTGAAGCTTCGAACAATTGCAGTTGGATAACCTAAGAATATTTGGTATTTATTTCAATTCCTGATTTTAAAAAATTATAGCAAGTCTCATATGAGATATGAATAGTGTGGAATACAGAGGAAGTTAGTTTACAGTAAAATGCCTGGGTGATAAATAATGAAAAATATCATTTAATTTATGGATCATTTTCTTATCTCCTGCCTGAAGTTAAGAGTATAACTTGTTCATTAGCTTGAAATAATTGAGTGAAATCACATAATATTATTTGTAAGGTTTTGGCCATCCATAATCATACCCAGTTCAACTTCACTACATAGTTTTTTCATTCCATAGCTTAGATCCAGTCACTATCCATGTTTAACTCAGGATTTTATAAAGTAAAGAAAGAATTCCTTTAAATATTTTAGTTATAGGAATTGAGTAAAACCAGCTGACAGTTTCAATCAAGATTTGTACTGACAGAGGTCAGAAGTAGTATGTCATCCCCCAACTCTCCTAAAAGTAGGGAGGAGCCTTGAAAGGCTATTTCTCTTTGGCTGTGGTGTTTCCTAGTTTAGCTTTTCTCCAAGCAAGTTGTATTTGCCTGTGTTTGAAAGGCTGTTCTCTGCATGTTCTTTCCTCATATCTTATATAATTACCATTTTAAACGATCAGTTTCCTATTTCACAAGATATATTGTGTTATAACAATATCTTTGTGTTTTAAGTACTTTAAACAATTCTCATGTCCTCAGTGCATAATTAAGCATGACTTCCTGTTCAGTTTTGATGGTTTCTGAAATATTTTCCTTAGAACTGAGATAAAATGTTTGTAATCGTTCTGTTTAAAGTTTTTTTTTGTTTTTGTTTTTGTTTTTTTTTTTTTTTTGTAAAAATCTTTATAACTTGTATAGGGGGAACAACAACAACAACAACAACAAAAAAAAACGGTGTTCAGAATGTTATGCTCCATGGTAAAATATGCTAACTTAAAGAGTTTGTATCAAAGATAAATTTACAGAGCATCAGTCATATTTACCAGCAAAGTGCCACTGGTAAATTTTAATTTCAAAAAAAGTAACAAACTGAAATTTTAGAATAAAAAGTATTGAGAGTTGATGTCTGAGAAAAAAGATCTATGGTATCCATGAACAACTTATGTCTTCAAAAGAAACAGAAAAATAGGGGGAATCCCTGGGTGGCGCAGCGGTTTGGCGCCTGACTTTGGCCCAGGGCGCGATCCTGGAGACCCGGGATCGAATCCCACGTCGGGCTCCCGGTGCATGGAGCCTGCTTCTCCCTCTGCCTGTGTCTCTGCCTCTCTCTCTCTCTCTCTCTCTCTCTGTGACTATCATAAATAAATAATAAAAAAAAAAATTTAGAAACAGAAAAATACATCAACATTTAACCAAAACTAACTAAGCAGAGTGGGACTTTTTCAAGTTAGATATCGGTACTCCTTTAGACTCTTCAGAATTATTGAAAATCACAGAGAACATCTATTGTTATATCTCTCAGTATTTATCACATTAGAAATTAGAACTGAGAAAATTTCAAATACAAACATAAAACAATAATACATTTCTTTGACAGAATGACAGTTTTATTCCATGTCGTGTAGCCTCTAGAAAACCCTATTGTATGTTCACTTATGAAAAAATGAGAATGAAAAAGGCAAATAATATCTTAGCATTGTTAAGAAAATATTTTTTAAAAAAATATATTTTAAAAAAATATGTATTTATTCATGAGACACACACACACACACACACACACAGGCAGAGACACAGGCAGAGGGAGAAGCAGGCTCCATGCAGGGATTCCATCCCGGTTCTCCAGGATCACACCCTGGGCTGAAGGTGGCACCAAACCACTGAGCCACCCAGGCTGCCCAGAAAATATTCTTTTTTTTTTAATAATAAATTTATTTTTTAATTGGTGTTCAGTTTGCCAACATACAGAATAACACCCAGTGCTCATCCTGTCAAGTGCCCCCCTCAGTGTTTGCCACCCAGTCACCCCCACCCCCAGCCCTCCTCCCTTTCCACCACCCCTAGTTCCGTTTCCCAGAGTTAGGAGTCTTCCATGTTCTGTCTCCCTTTCTGATATTTCCTACCCATTCCAGAAAATATTCTTAATGAAGCCTCTGATACGGTCTTGAGGATCCTCAGAGACCATATGTCAGTCTGTCAATGAAGCAGAAATCAAGATGTTTGGATCCCTAGTAGATATGTAATCAAAATGCCATGGGGATACAGAGAAGGGGAGTAATTTGTATCAGTTAGTGTTAAAAATTATTATCATGCTCTTGATATTAATCTCCAACTGAGTCTAGATTACAATAAAAAGCAAATAGTTAAACTAAATAAAGGTACTAGTTTTTGCCCAGTAATTCAGTTCATGAAATGAAGGTATTCCCCTGCCACCTGGTGGCAATGTATCCTAATTATAGGGATTGAAGAAGTTTTTAAATGGTGCACAATTACAGTGCATCTTCAGTGCAGATTCAGAACTGAATGTGGAATCTATTCATCAAACACTACAGAATTATACTTGGAACCTCTGAAACATCCCAACTTACAATAAACAGTTCCCTAATGCAGTAAAAGCAACTACGTTAAAACCAACCATATTTTAAAGAACCAATAATTATGCAGAATTCTCTCACTGCGTTGAATACAATTGGTGCTCAGTATTTCAGTGTGGCAAAAAGAAGAGCTTTCCTCGTTTTTCTCTAATGCATTTTCTCAAGCCTAGGGAAAAAAAAAAAAAAAGCAGTAAGAGGGATCTGTAACCTGACCGCCATCAGATTTTGTGCACTCAGTCTAGGGGAGTTGAGAATATGCCCTAAAGAAGATCAGGATAACGGCCTCACTGATTCACACTCCATTTTGGAATGTATGTTGCTGCTGCAATGTGAAGCTGTTTGGCACATGGATACCTGAAAAGAGAGAGATGGGAGTGTTGGAGGGCCAAAAGAACTTTGAGCCTGATAAATACGATAGGTTGATATGGGTTTACGTAAAGCTACTTTCCTTCCTCCCCTCTTTATAGTCTAAAACATTATGTTAATTGTACTGTATTTTTCAACAGGACCATAAAAATAGTTTTTATCTTTTTACTGGTTAGTCTTGAACTTTTGTGAATCAATAACTCATGATTTTTGTAAACTTTTAACATTCTTCTCAATACTTGCAAGTATGATGTAGCATAGTGCTGTGATCATCAACCTGGAGATATGTGTCTTTCCAAGATACTTAAGCGTGATTGGTTTTTAGACAGTAAATTTCCTTATACTTTACTTCCATGTGTAGTTTTCCCCCCAAATTGATCTGCTTGGAAACAAGCCTGTATTCAGAAAGGCTCAAGTTCCACTTTATAAAAGGTATACAAAGTCCTCACTTATCTTATAACTAAGGAACATTGCCTGAAGGGTAAACCTCTCTGGATGCCTTAGAAAGGGGAAGCCTTCTGCAATGATTAATCATGCTACCATGAACCTATAGGATTTTGAGTCTTTCCAGAGTTCTATATATTTCTGTTAAGGATAGAGCCTGGGGTGGAAACTGGTACTTTTGGTAATTAAGAATGGTGAATTCAGATATGTGGTGTAGAAGGTAAGAAAATAATATTAATTTTAATTTAAACAACTTTGTTTCTTTTATCTCCTGACTTTTTAAAGAATTGATGGCTTCTGAGGAAGAGTCCATTGAGGAAAAAGTAGAAAGAGCATCAGTAACAAATTTTAAGTGCTTGAAAATGGCCTTTTCTAATGAAAATCCTTTTCCACTCCTAATGTTATTCTCTAGTACCTGAAAGCACTGAAGAACAGCCAAAGGATATAGAGTAAGAAAACTTCTTAAAAATATATAATTTGATGTGTTCTGAAAATATCAAAATTTTAAAAATATATTGGAAAAAACTCTGGATAAAACTTCAATGTGGTTTCTTTCAGATTTAATGTATATTGTTCACTAAAGTAATTAAAATTTGCTTTTTTAAGTCATGTCATGTAAGATTTATTCTAATTACCATAAATTCTCACTTGATAAAAAATATTAAACATTCTCTGTGTTTTATTATTAAACTATAAAATTAGACACTCGCTGTTAGACCAATTGCCGCTGAAAGAAGCTGACACCAAGACCTAGTAAGGGAGGGTACAGGGGAAAAACTACTCTGATCTCACTCCCCACCCTTAGACCTGATGATTGAGCCTCTCATCGGCTAAACACAAGTAAGGCCTCCAAGAACATTGAATAGAGTGAAAAAGGGTGAAATGAGGATCCAGAAGATCTGGGAAATGTCCAAAAATTGAGAAAATGCATAACTCTGATAATTGTTTATCTTAGCTTTGGACCTTTAGAAAGTGGATCTGAAATCAAAGATTAAAGACTTGTTGGGTGGCAAGTCTCCGTGGTGTTTCTGTACATCGGTGACAGCTTTTGTCCAAGATTATATTTTGGGAGATGTCTGTGTAGCAAATAGCCTCGAAAGATAGGGATAGTGTCAATTTTGGGAGGAAAATGCAGATTTTTTTTTTTCTGGTCAAGAAAATAAAGATAATGTGCCTCCATGGGAAAATAGACACGTTTCCTAGCAGTCCCTTTAAAATATTGGGAGTTTCCAAAGCTTAGAGTTTCTCAGCAGTTTACACACAATACCCCCACATATCTTGGTGGGCAAGGAGAGCCAACATAAACATAAAGTACATACTGCCTGCTGTGCTATGAGTAACAAAGTCCTTTATCTGACTTGTGTCTTCTCTCAGCATCTGTGAAACTGTGGCAGGCTCACTTGTTAGCTTACAATCCGGGGTGAAATCTCCAGCCTTTCACAGTTCTTGATAGGACACTTTATTTGGGAGGTACAAGCCTCAGGCAGTGAAGGTAAGGGAAAAGAAGGGAGGGAGGTATATATGTGTTGCTATACTGGTTACCATAGTGAACTGCAGAGAGACATTAGCATTCATAATTTACTCTGCATTTGGGACTTTCCTGGAAGGACTTAAAGAAGAACATCAACTGCGAGTAGTCCATAAGAAAGAGAGAAAAGCGGGGGATATTTTCTCCTTGGCTCCCTCCAATCTGCTCTTCCCTTTGATCAAGGTTTACCTGCATAAAGATCTCCTCCATACTTCTTGGTTGCATCTTGGTAGCTATTCAGGAAACTAGGCCCCATAACTTGAAGTATGATGTTTCATCCAAAGATGAAAGTGGAGGATTGGTCTTTAAGTAAAATGCTAACAAAGACAGTACAAGGAGGAGATGGACAAGAGAATTGCAGAAGGAGCATAAACTTTATATTTCAGTGTAATGAATACAGACTCATTTGGGTGTCAAACAGTTCCTGATTTTTGCTTTCCATAAAGTTGAATGGGAACCTAGCTGAGTTTCAGCTGATTATTAAAAACAAAAACAAAAAACCAACCCTTTGTACTAGATCATTACATAATTTTTTATTTGTTTTGAAACTGGAGGAGTTAAAGGAAATGGGTGCCAGTGTTCTAACAAAACCCCTTCTGCTTCTATCTACTTATTTGTGTTGGTTAATGTACTTAGTATTTCTAATTATAAAAAGAAAAAATAGACATGAATCCATTCGTAATCTTGTTTATTTACAAATAGCTGAACTAATTGGGAAAAAATAACCCCATTCAGCTTATTAATATCTATACTTTTTAATAAAATTTTTAAATTTAATGGCTATTTAGTAAAATTTATAATATATATTCTTTTGATTAATTATGAATTAATAATAGTTGTAACGGTAACTCAAAAGCCAGAAGGAACTTTAAATTACTTGAAGTCTTTTGGTCATAAGAAAGAAAACAAATTTTAAATGCTTTTACATATTTTTGGTGTAGGAAAGTATGGTAAAATGATCAATAAAAGGCTTCCAACTATAAAATACAATATTATTAGGGAAATAATCTGTGGAATGGAATTGTGTGGTCAAGTAAAAAAGAGAACTATATCAATTTTCATAGTTTAACAACAGTTTATTCATATATTTTTAAGGTGGGTATCACATATAGTATATGATATATATAATACTATTTTTTCATTTTTTATTAAAGCATAATTTACATGTATTAAAATTTATCCCTGTTAGTGTATAGTTTTGTGAGTTTTGGCAAAAGTAAAGAGTCACGTAACCACTTCATCATGGAAAGCAAGGTGTAGAATAGTTCCATTAGTCAAATTTCCCCAGGTTCCTACCCATACCACCAGGCCCTGGAAACTACTGATCTGTTCTGCATCAGATAGTTTTGCCTTTTCCAAAATTTCATTTAATGCGATAATGTAATATGTAGCCTTTTGAGTCTAGTTTCTTTCACTTAGCATAATAAATTTGAGATGTATCCATGTTCTTGTGTATATCCACAGTTCATTTCTTTTTAGTGCTGAATAGTATTCCATTGTATGGATGGACTATAGCTGGCTTATTCAATCACCAGTTAAAGAACATTTAGGCTTAAAAAAAATTTAGGTTGGTTTGAGTTTTTAGAGACCATGAATAAAGCTTCTATAAACATTTATCTATAATTTTTTGCTTAAACATTGTTTTTATTTCATTTGGGTAAATGCTGAGCAGTGGGATTGCTGGGCCATATTCTGAGTGCATATTTAACTTTATAAGAAACTGACAAACTGCTTTCCAAATTGACTGCATTGTTTGCACTCCCACCAGCAATGTATGGAGGTCCAGTTACTCCACGTTCATGCCAGCGGCACTGAGTATTATCAGGATTTGCTGTTGTTATTCTTTGCATTCTGGCAGTTTATATAGTGATAGCTCAAGGTGGCTAGTTCGGTTGAACATCTGTTCACATGATTGTTATCCATTTATATATTTTCTTCGGTGCGATGTCTGTTCATGTCTTTTGCCCATTAAAAAAATTGGTCATCTGTTTATCATTGAGTTTTCAGTTTTTGTATATTCTGGATTTAAATCTTTTTATCAGATTATGATTTGTATTTCTAGCAAGTTCCCAATTGCTGCTAATGCTGGTGTGCTGTCGGGAGTAGCTCTGATCTAGCATTCTGCTTTTAATATCTGTAAAAACCACCTGGAGTGGGACTCAGTAGATTTGGGGTGGAACTGAGATTCTGCATTTCTTTTTTTTTTTTTTAATTTTTATTTATTTATGATAGTCACAGAGAGAGAGAGAGAGGCAGAGACACAGGCAGAGGGAGAAGCAGGCTCCATGCATCGGGAGCCCGATGTGGGATTCGATCCCGGGTCTCCAGGATCGCGCCCTGGGCCAAAGGCAGGCGCCAAACCGCTGCGCCACCCAGGGATCCCGAGCACTGGGTATTATATAAGGATGGTGAAACACTGACCTCTACCTCTGAAACCAATAATACATTATATGTTAATTGAATTTTTCTTTTATTATTTTTAAAATTTAATATCAATTTGCCAACCTATAGTATATTATTAATTTCAGATATAGTTTTCAATAATTCATCAGTGTATATAACACCTAGTGTTCATCACAAGAGTGTGTGTGTGTATATATATATATACATATACACACACACACTCTTCTTTATCTATTCATTTATCAAAGGATATCTCAGCTCCTTTCACAGTTTGGCTATTGTGGACATTGCTATTATGAACATTGGGGTACACATGCCAGTTCATTTTACTACATCTGTATCTTCCCAGTAGTGCAATTGCTGGGTCATAGGTTAGCTCTATTTTTAACTTCTTGAGGAACCTCCTTTTCTAGAGTGACTATAGCAACTTGCATTCCCAACAATAGTATAAGAGGATTCTCCTTTCTCCACATCCTTTCCAACATTTATTATTTCCTGTAATGTTAGTTTTAGCCATTCTAACTGGTGTAAAGTAGTATCTCAATGTGGTTTTGATTTGTGTTTCCCTGATGGCAAGTGATGTGGAGCTTTTTTTTATGTGTGCCGGTCATGTATACGTCTTCTTTGGAGAAATGTCTGTTTATGTCTTCTGCCCGTTTCTTGACTGGATTGTTTGTTTTTTGGATGTTGAGTTTGGTAAGTACTTTATCTGATATATCATTTGCAAATATCTTCTCCCATTCTGTAGGTTGCCTTTTAGTTTTGTTTACTGTTTCCTTTGCTGTGCAGAAGCTTTTTATCTTGGTGAAGTCTCAATATTTCTTTTTTGTGTTTTTTTCCCTTGTCTTTGGAGACATGACTTGCAAGAAGTTGCTGAGGCCAAGGTAAAAAGTTTGCTGCCTGTGTTCTCCTCTAGGATTTTGATGGATTCCTGTCTCACATTGAGGTCTTTGATCCATTTTGAGTTTATCTTTGTGTATGGTATAAGACAATGATCTACTTTCTTCTGCATGTGGCTGTTTAATTTTCTCAACATCATTTATTGAAGAAATTTGTCTTTTTTCCCGTGGCTATTTTTTCCTGCTTTGTTGAAGATTAGTTGACCATAGAACTGAGGGTCCATTTCTGGGTTCTCTATTCTTTTCCATTGATCTACGTGTCTGTCTTTATGCTAGTACCATACTGTCTTAATGATCACTGCTTTGTAATATAGCTTGAAGTCAGGCATTGCGGTGGTCCCAGCTTTTTTTTTTCCAACATTCTTCTGGATATTTGGGGTCTTTTCTGGTTCCATACAAATCTTAGGATTATTTCAACTCTGTGAGAAATATCCATGGTATTTGGGTAGGGATTACACTGGATGTGTAGGTTACTATGAGTAGCATGGACGTTTTCACAATATTTATTCTTCCAATCCATGAGCGTGGGATGTTTTTCTCTTTGTGTCTTCCTTGATTTCTTTCATAAGTGTTCTGTAGTTTTTAGAACACAGATCATTTGCATCTTTGTTAGGTTTATTCCAGGTATCTTCTGTGTTTTGGTGCAATTGGAAATGGGATTGATTCCTTAATTTCTCTTTCTTCAGTCTCATTGTTAGTGTATAGAAATGCATTTCCGTGCATTGATTTTGTATCCTGCCATGTTGCTGAATTGCTATATGAGTTCTAGTAATTTTGGCAGGGAGTCTTTCAGGTTTGCCACATATAGTATCATGTCATCTGAGAAGAGTGAGAGTTTGACTTCCTTTTTGCCGATTTGAATGCTGTTTATTCCCTTTTGTTGTCTGATTGTTGAGGCTAGGACTTCTAGTAACTGTTGAATAACAGTGGTAAGAGTGGGAATCTCTGTCATGTTCCTGACCTTAGAAGAAAAGCTCTCAGTTTTTCCCCTTTGAAAATGATGTTTAGGCCAGCCCCGGTGGTGCAGTGGTTTAGTGCCACCTGCAGCCCAGGGCGTGATCCTGGAGACCTGGGATCGAGTCCCACATCAGTCCTACATGGAGCCTGCTTCTCCCTCCTCCTGTGTCTTTGCCTCTCTCTCTATGCCTATCATAAATAAATAAATAAATCTTAAAAAAAAAAAAAGAAAATGATGTTTACTGTGAGCTTTTGGTATATGTGGTATATGGCTTTTATGTTACTGAGGTATGTTCCTTCTATTCCTTTTTTCTTGTTACTTTTTTTCTTTTTTTAGATTTTATCTATTTATTCATGAGAGACACAAAGAGATAGAGAGGCAGAGACACAGGCAGAGGGAGAAGCAAGCTCCATGTAGGGAGCCTGATGTGGGACTCAATCCCGGGACTCCCGGGATCACGCCTGGAGCCGAAGGCAGGCACTATATAACTCCTGAGCCACCCAGGCATCCCTTGTTCCTTGGATTCTTAAATTTGAAGAGTTTTGATCAAGAAAGGATGCTATATTTTGTCAATTACTTTTTCTGCATCAATTGAGAGGATCATATGGTTCTTGTCTTTTTTTTAATTAATGTGATCTGTCACATTTATTGATTTATGAATGTTGAACCACCCTTGCATCCCATGAATAAATCCCACTTTGTTGTGTTGAATAATGCTTTAAATGTACTGTTGGATCCTATTGGCTAGTATCGTGGTGAGTATTTTGATATCCATGTTCATCAGTGATATTGGTCTGTAATTCTCCTTTTTGATGGGATCTTTGGTTTTGGGATGAAGGTAATGCTGGCCTCTTGGAACAAGTTTGGAAGTTTTCTTTCCATTTCTATCTTTTGAAATGGCTTCAGTAGAATAGGTATTATTTCTTCTTTATAAGTTTGATAGAATTCCCCTGGGAAGCCATCTGGTCCTTGACTCTTGTTTCTTGGGAGGTTTTTGATGACTGCTTCAATTTCCTTGCTGGTTATTGGTCTGTTCAGGTTTTCTATTTCTTCATATTTCAGTTTTGGTAGTTTATAAGTTTCCAGGAATATATCCCTTTCTTCCAGATTGCCTAATTTGTTGGCATATAATTAATTATAATACATTCTTTTTTTATTTTATTTTATTTTTCATTATAATACATTCTTAAAATCATTTGTATTTCCTTGGTGTTGGTCATGATCTCTCCTCTTTCATTCATGATTTTATTAATTTGGTCCTTTCTCTTTTCTTTTTGATAAGTCTGGCTAGGGGTTTATCTATCTTATTAATTCTTCCAAAAACCAGCTCCTAGTTTCATTGTTTTATAGTTCTGGTTTCTACTTCATTGATTTCTGCTGTACTTTTTATTATTTCTCTTTTGCTTGGTTTAGGCTTTATTTGCTGTTCTTTCTCCATCTCCTTTAGGTGTATTGTTAATTTGTGTATTTGAGATTTTTCTGATTTTTTTGAGAGAGGCTTGAAATGTACTTTTCTCTTAAGACCACCTTTGCTGTATCCTCAAGGTTTTGAACTGTTGTGCTTTCATTTTCGTTACTTTGCATGAATCTTTTCAATTCTTCTCTAATTACCTGGTTTGACTCCTTCATTCTGTAGTAGAATGCTCTTTAACTTCCAAGTGTTTGAATTCCTTCCAAATTTCCTTTTGTGATTGAGTTCAAGTTTCAAAGCATTGTGATCTGAAAATTTCCAGGGAATAATCCCGATCTTTTGATATTGATTGAGACCTGATTTGTGACACAGTATGTGGTCTACTCTGGAGAAAGTTCCTAATGCATTTGAGGAGAATGTATATTCTGTTGCATTGGGATAGAATGTTTTGTGTATATCTATGAAGTCCATTTGGTCCAGTGTGTCATTCAAAGCCTTTATTTCTTTGTCGATTTTCTCATTAGATGATCTGTCTATTGCTGTGAGTGGGGGTTTGAGGTTCCCTACTACTACTGTGTTATTATTATATGTGTTTCTTTACTTTGGTTATAATTGATTAATATAATTAGCTGCTCTCAAATTAGGAGCATAAATATTTACAATTGTTAGATCTTCTGGTTGTATAGACCCTTTAAGTATGATATAGCGCCCCTTTTCATCTCTTCGTACAGTCTTTGGTTTAAAATCAAATTTATCGGGCAGCCCCGGTGATGCAGCGGTTTCGCGCTGCCTGCAGCCTAGGGTGTGATCCTGGTGACCCGGGATCTAGTCCCACGTTGGGCTTCCTGCGTGGAGCCTGCTTCCCCCTCTGCCTGTGTCTCTGCCTCTCTCCCTCCCTCCCTCCCTCTCTAAATAAATAAATAAATAAATAAATAAATAAATAAATAAATCTATCTTAAAAATAAATAAATAAAATCTAATTTATCTGATACGAGGATTGATATCCCAGCTTTCTTTTGAGGTCCATTTGCATGGTAAATGGTTCTTCACCCCCTCATTTTCAGTCTACAGATACCTTTAGGTCTAAAATGAGTCTCTCTTAGAGAGCTTATGGATAGTCTTGCTTTTTTTTTTTTTTTAATCTAATCTGATAACCTGTATCTTTTAACTGGAGCATGTAGCCCATTCATGTTTAGAGTAACTATTGAAAGATACGAATTTAGTGCCATTGTATTACCTGTACAATCCCTGTTTCTGTGGATTATCGTTTCTTTCTGGTCTGTGTTACTCTTGGTCTCTCTTCGCTTACAGAATCCCCCTTAATATGACTTTCAGGGCTGGCTTTGTGGTCATATATTCTTTCAGTTTCTGTCTGTCTTGGAAGCTCTTCATCTCTCCTTCAATTATGAGTGACAGCCTTGCTGGATTCAGTATTCTTGGCTGCATGTTTTTTTCATTTAGTATACTGAATATACCATGCCAGCCTGTTCTGGCCTGCCAGGTCTCTGTGGAGAAGTCTGTTGTCAATCTGATATTT
This sequence comes from Nyctereutes procyonoides, assembly GCF_905146905.1. Lineage (NCBI taxonomy): Eukaryota > Metazoa > Chordata > Mammalia > Carnivora > Canidae > Nyctereutes > Nyctereutes procyonoides. Next base: position 136,667 of record NW_026575109.1, read on the forward strand.
CTCCCTCTGTATGTTAGGAATCTCTTTCTGGACCTGCTTTCAGGATTTTCTCTTTATCTCTGAAATTTCCAAGCTTCATTATTCTATGTCAAGGTATTGATCTATTTTTATTGATTTTAGGAGGGGTCCTCTCTACCTTTTGGATATGAATGCCTGTTTCCTTCCCCAGATTAGGAAAGTTCTCAGTTATGATTGCCTCAAATATATCCCCTGCCTCCCCTGCATTCCCACTCTCTGTGCCTTCAGGAATTCCAATAATTCAGATCTTTGTTTTTTTAAATAGCATTATTTATCTCCCTGAGGAGCCTCTCCTCATGGGCTATTAGTTGTTTTTCTCTCTTTTCCTCAGCTTCCTTTCTTCCATCAACTTGTCTTCTATGTCACTTTTTCTCTTCTACCTTATTTACCCTAGCTGTTAGAGCATCCATTTTATTTATTTTTTTTAATAAATTTATTTTTTATTGGTGGAGCATCCAGTTTAGACTGCATCTCAGAGTATTTTAAATTTTGGCCTGATTAGATCTCATTTCTGCAGTAAGAGAATCTCTAGAGTCTTTTATGCTTTTTTGAAGTCCAGCTAGTCACTTTATAATTGTTATCCTGAATTCCATCTGACATTTTACTTAAATTCATATCCATTAGATCTGTGGCAGAGAATATTCCCTCTTGTTCTTTCTTTTGTTGTGAATTCCTCCTTCTAGTCATTTTTTCCAGTGAAGAATGGCTGTATGAGTCAACAGAACTAAAATTTTCAACAACGACCCAAGCAAAATACACACTAGACAAATCTGAAGAGGTTGCCAACCAGGAAAGAAAAGAAAAAAGACAAAGAAAAAAACACAGACACACAACAACAACAACAACAAAAAAAAAAAAAAAAAAGAAAAGAAAGAAAAGAAAAAAAGGGGGAGGAGAGAATATAACTTCAGAGTGGACAAAACAGGGTGATCCACTTGGTCCTGAGTGTATTTTGGTCTATATGTTAGAAGATACTAAATTCTAAAGTTATAAAGAATGAAAAAATATATATATATATACACAAAAATAAAATTGAAGAGTGAAAGGAAGCCAAAAATGAAAAACATATCTATAACATGTAATCATAAAATATGAAAGTTAAAAAAAGATTTAAAAAGAAAAAGTAGATTAAAAAACTAGTTGAAATGTGAAAAAAAGAAAAAAAAAGGAAAATTTTGAACTGAAAGACCAGCAAATCGTAAGAAAAAACCTTGAGTTCTTTCTATTTATTATTTTACCCTCCCACTGGAGTATTCCAGTCCTGGTTGGTCAGTAAACTTGCTGTTCCCGTGTTCTTCCAGCCAGTCTTCTGGGGGAGGTCTGCTGTGCTGGTTCTCAGGTGTCTGTGCCTGAGCAGAGTTGCCCGCCCCTTGCCAGGGGGCTGGACTCAGTATAAGCTGTTTGCTGTGTGTGGCTTTTGTTCCCTGAAGGCTTTCCACACCACTTTAGAGGGTGGAAATAAAAATGACTGGCCCCCATCTCCAACCCCAGAGCTGAAAGATCATGGTGTATGCCAAACTACAGACTCCTATGTTGCCCACCTACTCACATCCTCCAGGGGGAAGACGGAGGGACACTGATTTGTGTGATTTGCAGGGCTCTGGCAGGGAGAGCTTCCCCCGCTAGTGCATGCAACTGCACGCCCCCTCCTAGAGGAAGAGGGTGACCCTGTTTCTGTCCATTGCAGGAGTGTTCACAGAGAGTGTTCATCTGGTTGAGTGTGCACCCGCTCTGCCTTTCCTGGAGGAAGATGGAGGGTTGCTGCGTTCCCATCCTTTTCAGGGGCCCAACACCCAGAGCAGTCACCCGATCCAGCCTTGGTTTGTTGTTTAGGGCAAAACAAGCTAAGGGTCCCCTCCCTGGCTCAGTCATTTAAAGCCGTTTCCCTGCAGCAGTGCTTGGAATTCCTGCCAGCTGAGACACCCCTGTTCTTTCTGCACTTCCAGGGATATTGATACCCCACTGTCCCACCTTTAATTCTGCCCCCACTTCACCACTGAGTATCTTTCAGGCAGGGAAGTCTCTCACAGGAGCAGATTTCTAAAGTGTTGTGCCCAAGATTGCGAATCCGAGAAACCACCAAGGAGCCGACGCCGATGCAAGTACATGAGGGTTTATTTACAAGCTCGAGCTTGGGTCCAAGTATACTCCATACAGCAGAGCAGGGACTTGAACCCCGAAGTGGGTTATAACTGGGTTTTTTATGGGCTGGTCTAGGGGATCTTCAGAAGGGGTGGAGGAATTTTTTCCATTCCAATATGGGGAAAAGGGTGGGGGAGTTTCTTTTTTTTTTTAATTTTTATTTATTTATGATAGTCACAGAGAGAGAGAGGCAGAGACACAGGCAGAGGGAGAAGCAGGCTCCATGCACCAGGAGCCCGACGTGGGATTCGATCCTGGGTCTCCAGGATCGCGCCCTGGGCCAAAGGCAGGCGCCAAACCGCTGCGCCACCCAGGGATCCCGGTGGGGGAGTTTCTTAAGATCTGATAAGGGATTCTCTGCCGAGGGCATTCTGAGCTTTATTGTCTTTCCGATATGGGATTCTCTGCCTAGGACAATCTGCAGTTTTTCCTGTAAAAGGAAAAAAAAGTTCAGCACTTATTCCCAGGGACCTAAGATGGCTGTACTTGTGCTAATGCTAAACTTGAGGTGGAATGGCCTTAATTTTTCTCGGCCTCCACATGAAGGACCCAATTTTGAGCTCCAGGGCCCTATCACTTTCCAGTACCAGCTTACAGAGGCCCCTCCACACCCCCACACCATTTATCTTCCAGTATGGCTCCTCTGTTTCTCTTCTCCACACTCCTACCTTGCAAAAAATGGTCACTGGTCACTTTTCTTTTTGTATTGTTCCAGCCATTCTTTCCTTACTTCTCAGGTTGAATTCATAGGTGTTCAGTATGATTTGAAAGTTATCTAGCTAAATAAGGGGACGATATGAAAGGAGGATCCCTACTCTTTTGCCATCTTGCCTCTTCCAATTAATTTAATTTAATTTTTTTTTATTTATTTATGATAGTCACACAGAGAGAGAAAGAGAGAGAGGGAGAGACACAGGCAGAGGGAGAGGCAGGCTCCATGCACCGGGAGCCCGATGTGGGACTCAATCCTGGGTCTCCAGGATCGCGCCCTGGGCCAAAGGCAGGCGCCCAAACTGCTGCGCCACCCAGGGATCCCCAATTAATTTAATTTAAATAAAATTTTAAAAAATGAATCTTCCAAACCAGGAAAAAAAAATTACATTGGCTATTTGGGATCTTCTGTGGTCCCATACAAATTTTAGGATTATTTGTTTGCCTTCTGTGAAAAGTACTATTTGTATTTTGATTTGGATTGTGTTAAATCTGTAGATTGCTTTGGGTAGTATGGACATTTTAACAATATTAATCCTTCTGATCCAATAGCAGGGCATATCTTTCCATTTGTTTCATTTTCATTTTCTTTCATCAGTGTTTTATTGTCTTCAGAGTATAGGTCTTTTACCTCCTTGGTTAAATGCATTCTTAGATACTTTATTCTTTTTGGTGCAGTTGTTAATGGGATTGTTTTCTTAATTTCTCTTTCTTCTACTTTGTTACTGGTGTATAGAAATGCAACTGATTTCTGTATATTAATTTTGTATCCTGCAACTTGTATCAAATTCATTTACAATTTCAGGTTATTTTCAGAGTTAGTTGTAAAGATGTACTGTTGCCTCAGTATGTCCATGGGATGAGGTGAGCTCAGAATCTTCCTCTTGTGCCTTATCCCTCTCTCTGATCTGACCTGGAAGGGATTTGTATGAGTATGGAGAGCCAGGAATGGCAAATGGATTCAAATCATAAACTTGGGAGTAATCTGAATCTCATTCTCTTTGTAAAATTGTGTTAAGAACACTAAACATGAGCTCTACCTCTGAACAAATTTTTAAGTGTATAATACAGTATTGTTAATTGTAGGCACTGTGGAACAACAGATCTCTAGAACTTACTCAGTTTATTTACTTTTTTTTTAAATTTTTATTTATTTATGATAGTCACAGAGAGAGAGAAAGAGGCAGAGACACAGGCAGAGGGAGAAGCAGGCTCCATGCACCGGGAGCCCGACGTGGGATTCGATCCCGGGTCTCCAGGATCGCGCCCTGGGCCAAAGGCAGGCGCTAAACCGCTGCGCCACCCACGGATCCCCATAACTTACTCAGTTTAGATAAGCAACACTTTATTTAAACAATTCTCTAGTCCCTCTCTACCTAGCTCCTGGCAACCACCGTTCAACTTTCTGCTTCTGTAGGTTTGACTATTTTAGATATCTCATATAAATGGACTCATGCAGTATTTGTCTTTCTGTGACTGGCTTACTTCACTTAGCATAATATTCTTCAGATTCATCCATGTTGTTGCATATGGCAGGATTTCCTTTTTGTACTAAGGCCAGATAATATTCCATTATCTCTATATACCACATTTTTAACCCATTCATTTGTTGATGGATATTTAAGTTGTTTCTATAGCTTGGCTATTGTGAATAATGCTGCCATGGACATGGGAGTATAAATATTTCTTCAGATATTTATATATCACTGTATCTCCTGATTTCAATTGTTTGGATATATACACAGAAGCAAGATTGCTGGATCATATGGTAATTTTTAATTTTTTGAGAAACCTTCATACTATTTTCCATAGTAAGTGCACTATTTTCCATTCCTATCAACAATGTGCAAAGGTACCTATTTCTCCCCAAGCTCTCCAATATTTATTATTTTTTGTATTTTTGATAACAGCTATCCTAACAGGTATGAGGCAAATGTGATTTTGATTCGCATTTCCCTAATGATTAGTGATGTTGAGCACTTTTCTTTTGTGAAATATCTCTTTAATTCCTTTGTTTATTTTAAAATTCAGTTTGTTTGTATTTTTGCTATTGAGTTGTAGGAATGGAGTAATCTAGTTCTGAATGGTAGTTAAAATGGAGTTCCTTAATGAAATCCCCAGGGAGTACAAAAGAAAGAAGAGCCAAGGGCAGTATCCAAGAGGCACTCACATTTAAAAGAAAGACTAAAGGGGGAAATCTGGTGAAGGAAAGTGAGGCATTTCCCCTAATAGGGTAAACTATTTTAATTTGAAATCCAGCAGGGAGACAGTATCAGACTGAAGGAGTTTATTTAAAATGATTTCTTTCAATATTTAATATATACGTTCATACCTTGCAGGCTGTAAAGTATTTCTCATTTTCCTAATTCTAAGGTAAAATGTAATTTTAATTTAATGTAGGTTTAACTGTTTGGTTTGTGAAGGGTCTTTCATGTTCTGTCTCTTAAGAAAGTCTTTAATTACTTCTAGATTGAGAGCCTACCTAGAAAAATTATGATTTCTTCCCTTGCTCCTGAATCTGTATTTAATAACTGAATGTCTGCAAATAGTACCAGGCAATGCAGTAATTATGCAATTACTAAGGGTCATTGTTGGTATAAATATATTTCATTTAGATGCAAACTTTTCCTGCTATATTATAGACACTTCATAAATACACTGATCCATGTTAGAAATTGGTACAGATTTGTCATATATTGATACCAATAGTTTAGAAGTAGCCTAAAAATATTATTTTGTCATTTGCTTCCCAGATGACAATAATTTCAGGCATGTGTTAGGCACTTGATCTAGTTCTGCTCCAATCTCTGTTTGAAAATTGTGTCTATGCAACATAATTCGCTACAGGATAGATGTGTTTATTTTCTGGATAAAACAGAGCACTGGGCCTTGCCTTAAAAGACCTGAAGTTAAAATCCTCCTTCTTCTGTTTCTCAGATGTTATACTGGGCAAGCCAGTGAAGTGTATTTCAACAAATTCTTTGCTAAATTTCTAGTCTTACCAAGTACTAAAAAACAAAGCTAAATAAAATATAATCTTAGAGAAAGACAGACATACATAGAACATTTCAAAATAATTGTGAGAGAGGTATGTGCAGAGCCTAGGTGTTTGACAGAGATCTTTCTCTTTCAGCTTGAGGAATAAAGGGTGAGCAGCTATTTCTAGAGGTGTCTGGGATGATTCTTTTTATTTTATTTTTTTACTTTAAAATTAAAAAAAATCAATTAACACATAATGTATTATTAGTTGCAGAAGTAGAGGTCATTGTTTTATCGGCCTTCTATAATACCCAGTGCTCATTACGTCACATGCCGTCCTTAATCACGCAGTTACCCCATCTGCCCACTTCCCTCCCCTCCAGGGACCCTCAGTTTGTTTCCTATGATTAAGAGTTTCTTATGATTTGTCTCCCTCTCTGATTTCATCTTTTTAAAATTTTTTCCTCTTTTCTCCTATGATCCTCTGTTTCTTTCTTTTTTTTTTCCTAAAATTTTATTTATTTATTTATGATAGACACACAGAGTGAGAGGCAGAGATGGAGGAGGAGGGAGAAGCAGGCTCCAGGCCAGGAGCCTGACGCGGGACTCGATCCCGGGACTCCAGGATCGCACCCTGGGCCAAAGGCATGCGCCAAACTGCTGAGCCACCCAGGGATTCCCCTCTCTGTTTTGTTGCTTATTAAATTCCACATATGAGTGAGATCGTATGGTAATTGTCTTTCTCTGATTGACTTATTTCACTTAGCATAATATCCTCTAGTTTTATCCATGTCGTTACAAATGGCAAGATTTGATTTTTTTTTTTGAGGGCTGAGTAGTAGTCCATACCACATCTTCTTTATCCATTCATCTGTTGATGGACATCTGGGCTCTTTCCATAGTTTGGTTATTGTGGACGTTGTTACTATAAACATTGAGGTGCAGGTACCCGTTTGGATCATGACATTTGTATCTTTGGGGTAAATCCATAGTAGTACAATTGCCGGGTCATAGGGTAGCTCTATTTTCAACTTCTGAGGAACCTCCATACTGTTTTCTAGAGTGGCTGTACCAGCTTACATTTGTCTGGGGTGATTCTTAAGAGGTAAACATGTGTGGCAGTTTTGGGGGATGGGGAAAAGTTGTTGACTGAAAGGTCATAAGGTGGTTACTCAGCCACAGAGAGTATAAAGGCAATGCTAAATGAACAACAGGGTATGCTTGGGGAACTCTGGGCATTTTGTATTACTTGAAAGTAAAATATGAGATGCGGAGTCAGCTACAGAGGACTTCATAGGCCAAATGAAGTGTTGGGCTTCGGAATGCACTTGAAGGGACTGGTTAAAGTATGTGAGAATAGCAGTCACAGTCAGATTTGCGCTGGTGGCAGTGTGGAAGGTGCTTTTGAAAGAAACAAATCAAGGCATTTTTAGTGCTTCAGTGAAGCATGATAAAGGCTTGAATTTGGGAGATACTTGAGTCAGGGAAAGGAAGAGCATAAGAAAGAGTAAGGAGGTATTTATTTATTTATTTATTTATTTATTTTTTTAGGAGGTATCTATTTATGACAGTGCTTGCTGAACTAGAAAAAGCATAGCTTGAAGAGTGAGAAAGACCTGAACTTGAACCTACCTTCATCATTTAAGGATTTGAGCCCTTGGCAAGTATTTCCTGACTTTCTGTATTTATGAAAGTGAGGGTGACACTGCCTTGTCTTATCATGGAGATTAGATACAACCTAAGGCACCAGAAGTCATGCTTAAATGTAGGATGTCAGTAAATGATTACTAGTATTACTATTTACTTGATATCACTTAACATCTCTAAAACTCAGACTTCTCTCCTACAAAATTGTAGGTTTGTTATGATGTTACAATGAAGTAGTGTTTGTTGATGATGAATAACCTTTAGATAAATGGTGTTTTCAGAAAAAAGAATGTTTTCCCTACTTGAAAGAAAAATAGCTTTGGACCTCATTTTGAAAAAAGACTATTCTTATAAACAGTGTAGTTTATTGTTTTATTGAATGAACGCAAATAAGTGAGAATATTGTCCACTGACATGCTAATAATGAGCATCTTTGAGATTTAGCTCTATGGAGTTTTACATTATAGTGGTTAAGAATATGAGAACTGAGGGGTCAGACAGATGGCTTATTGTATGTATCTGATTAAGTTAACTTATCTCTTTATGCCTCAATTTCTTGATTACTAAGTTGTTAAGTGGCTAAACTTCCTAAGATATTTGTGAGGATTAAATTAGAAGTTACATATGTAAACTCCTCTGCTGTATGTTTGGGTACCAGTCCTTGGGTTGCCAAGGATTTACTAAATAGTGACCAATTTTTTTGCAGCACAATGTTCGAAAGAGTGACTTTATAGGCACTAACTTATTTAATGAAAAAAAAAAAAAAAACAACTTCCAAAGATGGGCATTACCTTTATGCCCCATTTGCAGACTTAGGAATGTAGACTGAGAGGTGGGATTTCATTTTTCAAAATCACATAGCAAGGAAGCTAGCTATAGAGCTGAGAATAGAATAGTTCCTTATATTCAGTGTTGCATTTCCTGAATCTGATGTATACTCCTACTAGGGCCTATGCTGGTGTCTCTCTCCCCTCACCCCAACCCAGCCATGTCTTCCTCATCCCCAGGGTTGTAGGACAGTGTCTGCTTAAGCACAATGCAATCAAGAGCTTTAACACAGACTGTCATTTTATGCAAGAGCTGGATGCTGCTCCCCATTGTACTGAGCCAGTCTGCGGAGGGTTTCAGCTCTAGTTGGATTCCCCTTCCCATGAATAAGTGGCACTGTCTGACAATTCCTTACCTCCTATTTGTACCAGGACCTGCCCAACTTAGGTGTATATTTCTGGGGTGAAGGAATTTTAGTGATGTCCTCTGAGGGTCTTATATTCCCCCCCCCTTCCACCAACCAAAACAGCCTCAGCCTATTTCATATGAGCTGATAGGCTGTAGACTTAATTACCACATGAAGAAGGTCATGGGTTTCTTATTGATGATGGACAGTGTGCAAGCCCTTTTCAAACCAAGCCATAGACAGATATATTTATTATAAATGATAATAATAATATCAATAAACAGGGTGGAAGGTAAGAGCTGGAAGTATCTTATTTGTGAATAGACATGCTCATGAATGGAAAGGCTTTATTAAAAAAAAAAAGGCTCTGTTTCTCATGTGTCAATTCTACATGCCTCTACAGATAAGGACAAGTAGAGAAAACCATGAAATTTGATTTGCTTTACTTTTTTTTGATTTAAGGATTTATTTACTTATTTATTTATTTATTTATTTATTTATTTATTTATTTATTTGAGAGAGGGACAAGGAGAGAAAATCTGAAGCTGACTTTGCACTGAGTACAGAGCTGGACATGGGGCTCAATCTCATGATCTCATGACCACGAGATCATGACCTGAGCCAAAGCCAAGACTGAGACACTTAGCCAGCTGAGCCACCCAGGAGCCCCTTGATTTACTTTTCAAATAAATATATGTTTATCCAGCTCACATTCAAAAGAAATGTGTGGGAAATATCAGAAAGGGAGACAGAACATGAAAGACTCCTAACTCTGGGAAACGAACTAGGGGTGGTGGAAGGGGAGGAGGGCGGGGGGTGGGGGTGAATGGGTGACGGACACTGAGGGGGGCACTTGACGGGATGAGCACTGGCTGTTATTCTGTATGTTGGGAAATTGAACACCAATAAAAAATTAATTTATTAAAAAACAAACAAACAAACAAACAAAAAAAAACAAAAGTAAGCCTTGGGCAGCCCGGGTGGCTCAGCGGTTTGGTGCTGCCTTCAGCCCAGGGCATGATCCTGGAGACCCAGGGTCGAGTCCCATGTTGGGCTCTCTGCATGGAGCCTCCTTCTCCTTCTGCCTGTGTCTCTGCCTCTCTCTCTCTCTCCCTCACTGTGTCTCTCATGAATAAATAAATAAAATCTTTAACAACAAAACGGGATCCCTGGGTGGCTCAGGGGTTGAGTGCCTGCCTTCGGCCCAGGGCATGATCCTAGAGTCCCGGGATTGAGTCCCACGTCGTGCTCCCTGCATGGAGCCTGCTTCTCCCTCTGCCCGTGTCTCTTCTCTCTTTCTCTCTGTATCTCTCATAAATAAATAAATAAATAAATAAATAAATAAATAAATAAATCTCTAAAACAAAACAAAAAACAAAAGTAAGTGTTGGAATAGCTACTGAGGATTTCAATGAAATAGAAGTAACAATTTCCTGATCTTAACTTCTCAAATGCTTTTTGAACTCCTTCTCATATTCCCATGATTACATAAAAAGCCTTATAGTCTGGACTTCCCCTGCTTCCCCCTCTGGCCACCTCCTCTGGCTACCTTCTCTGGCCCTCTCAAGCTGCACGGTCTCTCCCACACAGGACTGTACCGGTGGGAATATGGCTCGTGGACAGCAGAAGATTCAGTCTTAGCAGAACAATGCCAAAAAGCAAGCTGGACAAAAGATGAAACAAGGATATGACTAAACGGCTGCTGCCAAAGCTGCCTTAATATATAGCTACACTGTTTGTAGGACACAAATGCCAGCCTCGAAGACCTTCAAGCAGCACATTGAAAGCAAGCATCCTAAGACTCCACTTCCTCCAGAATTGGCTGATGTTCAGGCATAAAGTTGTTTACAGGTGAATTCATGACACCTTTGACTTTTTTTTTTTTTGACTTTTTTTTAAGATTTTATTTATTTATTCATGACAGACACAGAGAGATTGAGAGGCAGAGACAGAGGCAGAGGGAAAAGCAGGGACTCGATTTCCAGTCTCCAGGATCCCGCCCTGGGCTGAAGTCAGGTGCTAAACTGCTGAGCCACTGGGGCTGCCCACCTTTGACTCTTCTACTGTCTCAGACCTTAGGTACAAACCTGCAGCTGCTTTTCTAACAAGCTGTTGATCAGCAAAAATAAAGGGGCTACATAAACACTCATTTTTATGCTGTTCCCTTTTGAGCTTCATGCAAAGACAATTCTATCTTCATGCAAAGTTGATTCTGATTTGGAAATCTGAAAATGAGTCCATCCTTGTTATAAAAATTTTTTTACGATTGTAATTATATTGATGTTCATATTGTGTAAAATAACTCATTTAATAAAGTAGTACTTTGATTTTACAAAAAAAAAAAAAGCCTTATACTCTGAAGTTTTTTAGGCTTGGGGGACTCTACACTTTAAGTGAATCACCATCATGATTTACATAGCAATAATTGCCATTATGGTTTTATTTACTTTTCCCTGTTCATTTTTGTGAGGATACATTGGTGAAACTACAGATACGTATCCCTAATTGAAAAAGAAAAGTTAAATTGATCTTGAAAAAAATTGCTCTGTGTTTCTATTTCTGTCTTCACTTGTGGTGCCAAAGAGGTAGGTTGTAAGGCACAGATGCCCTGGGTGGTGGTCTTTATAGACATTATCCATGCATTCATTGGGTTTAAAGGGAAGTAGCTTTGAACTTCTTTAAATCCAGCCGGAACTACACTAACTCATGAATAAACAATATCATGTGTTTTAGTAAAATATCAGCTATCATATCCATATGTGTTTTTCTGAAGGCTTTTATGTAGTGGTTTTGATTCTTATCTCAAAGTCAGTTGCTGCATTTCATTAAGTAACTGCCACAGGCTCCTGCCTAAGCAAAGCATTTTGGTGACTCTGTTACTAATAAGCAAGATTTAGAAACCAAACCAAACCAAACCAAACCCAAAACTAGCCATCAGTCAAGTTGTCACTTGTCTACTCTTTGAAGAAGCAACAAAAGAGTTACAGATGGATCATTATTTACAGTTCCCTGACATGTCCTAAGGGCTTGACTGGATGTTTTCTACAGTGTTACCACTACACAGCATTTAAAACTTCCTCTTAAAAGAAGCTCCTGCTGTTTCTTCTTAGCAGGTGGCCCATAGAACTGTAGGAGTTGGTTGATCACATTTTTCTCCATACCAGGGCCGCTGCTCCATGTTATAAGGAGTAGACTCAGAGGAGGAAAAAGATTTGTGCCTATATGTTTAGGAGTGGTGCAGGGCTGTCACACTTGATTCCTTTCTTGTCCTCCTAGCAAGACTGAACATGAGTCCTTGTCCACCAATGATGGGTGGCCACCATCTTTCCATTCCAGGGTGATTGGCCCAGATGTCACCTCCTTACAGACAGTTTTCCTGACCATCCTCTCCAAGAAGTTCTCCCTTACTACTCACTACCATTGTGTTCAGTTATTTTCTTCATCCACCTCCCACAAGTTTGTGTATGAATACCTTTTAAAAAATGATCCATCACTCCTTTGGGATTGTAACCTCCAGAATCCACATCTGTTTGGCTTATTGCTGTTCATCCACAATAGCACATTGTACAGAGCAGGCACTCAATAAAAGTTTGTTGAGCAAGTGTGAAATGAGGAGTTTCATAGAACTGACATACCCCATCTTGGGTCTTTCTTTACCTGCCTTGCTAATGTCACCATTCATAATAATTTTTAAAAATTAATTAAAATAGTGTGTTACTTTAGTAGACAAAATTTTCACCTTTTTTTTTCTTTTTTAAACAGCTGGCATAGAGTTCCTTTTGGAAAAAGAACTTCTCCTCCAGAAAAATACCTAAATAGTCTACTTTGGTTTAGGATAGGAAAGACACCAGGGGGTATGCTCTATACTACTAAGATGAAACAAGTTGTTAGAGAAAATGCTTGGTATAAGATGTTACTAGTAATCAGAGTTGGAGAAGGGAGCCGTGCATCACAGTGGGACCCTGGAACCTTTAAAAAAAAGTGTTAACCAGTTAAGAGGTGAACACTTTCTCATGGCAGGATAACCACAGTCTTTAGAAAGCACAACTGTCTAAAATCTGGTTTTAAGTTATTAACATTCTCTGGCATAAATCACTTTTATAGTACCAAACTTTGGAAAAGTCTGCTGTGTGCACATATTTTGGGGAGAAATTTTGGGAAAACCAGGGAAAAGCAGCCATGCCCAACCTTGGTCACTGTGGAAGTAGGAGCTGAAACAGCTGCAGAGATGACAGGTGGATATAAGTTAAATGTAAGTGGCCTTTTTCAAGTTGTACTTTAAGTTTATACCTTGAAAACATTTTTGGTTGGTTGGTTATGGACTTAAGTTACTTATGCACTGAGTGCTGCATAAAGTTTCAGACCCATGTATATATACATAGAATATAGTCATTGGTTAAGAATAAAATGTTTGGTATTTTTAGTGGCATGTGAATACAAAAGCCGAAGTGTGAGTTATGATTTCTGTTTTTAGTGGTAGGAATTCTATATTCTCTGTCAGCTGTCTGTAGAAATTTGTGGTGACCACAATCAATTTCTCAAGGGAATGCTGGAGAATCCTAAGCTATACACCTTGTGAAGGAAACTGGCCTCCTGCCTTGGCTGGGGGGAAATGGTGAGGCCATGAGAAACTGGGGTCTTCCATGGCAGGCCAGACTGCACCCAGGATTTCTCTGGAAGAAAGGGGGTTCTTGGGTGATTTGAGGGTTCTCTTTGGGACTTTAATCTCTGGAGTATTGGTTTTTTTATTTTGGTTGTCATTGAGAATGTTGCTTACAGGTCTGTACCTTTTTCAAAGCCAGCCAAGTCTGGAGAAACACTTGTTAAATATAAAATCCAGATGATTAAGGGCATTTGCTTTTTCTCACTACACCAAATACGCAATTAAGAAGTGAATGTCAGGTGATGGACTTTCGAAAGAATTATTGATCATCCTTCCTTAGGATGTAAAAGTCAGTAACGAAGACTCAAATTTGTTTTATCTTTTTGGTTTAAAAATTGTAGGATGGTAATAGCTTATTAAAATATATAAATCCATAAATGACCATTTATTTCAAAGCCACAAGTAAAATTACACTTTTGCTCATGTAAAACGAATCTCATTGTACTCTTACAGTTCAGTGCGCTTGATGGCTTGATGGCTTTCCCTCTTAAACCTCAGAGGGGAGAAAATTCTCTATCATTTTGCATAAAAAGTGTCTTCTTTGAGATGCCTTAGTATGTGGGCATAACATAGAATAAGGGAAGCTTCCCAAATGGCTTTAGAGCAGGTTCATATCTGGTTCTTCAGCCGAGTTTATATTTATGTATTTTCTCTTGAATTACTCAGTATTATTTCAGTAGTCCAGTGTCCCTAAATGTATTTCTTCACTAGGATCATTTTTGTGTTAGTGATCTTCGTGGAAAAATATGTGTGGGAAAGTAGCAATGCTTTGAAGTAAAAAACACAGGCTTCTAATGATGGAATCAGGCACAACTGGATTGCCTTTGTCATGCCACTTAACCTTTATGAAAATTATTTTGTTCGAATGTAGAATTGGATTTATTTCAGGTGACTTTTGCTGTATAAGGTCTTGTGGTTTAAATGGCGATTACGAGTACATTTGGAAAGTTGAATAGTTAAATATGCACATTAGCTCTGGATATTAGTTTATTCATATTTGTTTATCTGCAGCTCTCTCTGTATAAAACATCCTTCTCTTCCTTGTTTGTCTGTTTATTTAATCTCAAGTCCTTGAAGGTGTATTCCCACACTGTGGTTTGCAGGGGACCTGTCCTGACTTCCGGGTCTCTATTATATGCTGCTGCTTTCATGTGTAGTTTCTTGCCCTAACACATGATGCTGTAATTCATCCCTGTCTTGCCCATTTCCTCCAGTTGTCTCTGAGCTCTGTGAGGGCAGCAATCTTATTTTTTATTGCTGCATTCTCCATGTCACAGGCATCATTCTGATACACAGTCAGCCCTCAATAAGTATTAATTTAATGATTACTTATTTATTGATTTTCCAAGTGTTATTTACTTTTCTGAGGAAATAACCACTTATGTTAAAAAGACTTCACAGTGGGCAGCCTGGGTGGCTCAGGGGTTCAGCGCCTGCCTTGGTCCCAGGGCATGATCCTGGAGACCCGGGATCAAGTCCCATGTCGGGCTCCCTGCATGGAGCCTGCTTCTCCCTCTGCCTGTGTCTCTGCCTCTCTTTCTCTCAGTATCTCTCATGAATAAATAAATAAAATCTTTTTTTAAAAAAAAGACTTCATGGTACAATCATGTGCCTTATTTCTGACTTTATGATATGCTTTTAATAGAGGAATGATGGATTATTTATATCAAACAAAAAAGAGAACTTGGAATTCCTGTCTTCAGAGAATTTTACACAGAAGGAAACTAAGATCCAGAGAAATTAATAATTTTGTCTGATGTCATGGAGCTTGTTAATGCTGTAATGACAGAACCAGTATTTCAGAGAGGGAGGCATTGTTCCAAGGTAAATATTTATGGGTTTGAGGTCTTCATATGTTAAATTTTGGTTTAGCTCTTTGGCTACAATGCATTGGCTAAGAATTTGACTTCTCCAGTCCTTGGTTTCTTCACCTCTAATTTGAAGAGACTGCTCAGGAAACAGAGTGAGGACAGAAGACTGTTCTTGTGATAATTAAACAAATTAACCTGTGAGTATGTTTTGTGCAGTTGTGTAGATCTATACAATAGTAGCCATGACTTCTCAGTCTTATGATTCTTATGTAAGAGCTCTTTTAATTATTTACTTTCTGTAGAAATCTGTTTTTTTTAAGTTTTATTGAGATATAAGTGACACATAAGATTGTGTCGGTTTAAGGTGTGCAAGTGCAACATAATGATTTGATATGGGTATGTATTAAGAAATTATTGCCACAGTAAGTTTAGAGAATTTTTGATGCTGCCTCTGACTCCAATGGAAAACACTTAATCAAGTTTTTGAATTACTATTTATTTCTTGACAAGTAGGTGTGAAAACTCTTCTTGTTTTAATCAGAACCCTTGCTATTTAGTTATTCAGTGCCCCTTGCAAACACCTAAAAAGGAAACATCTACCAATTTGATTTGTATCTGTTCTTTCTCTCCTTCCTATGAATTTGATTTTCCAACCTTTAGAATGTTAAATAGCACATAATATCTTGATTTTGACCAGCAAATAACTAGTTGACATTTATGAATTCCTTCTTAATTAAAGATAATTATAAGTGCTTCTTTTCTTTTTTTTTTATAAAAGATTTTATTTATTCATGAGAGCGAGACAGAGACACAGAGACACAGAGACATGGAGACACAGGCACGGGGAGAAGCAGGCTCCATGCAGGGAACCTGACATGGCACTTGATCCCAGAACTCCAGGATCACACCCTGGGCCGAAGGTGGGCACTAAGCCACTGAGCCACCCAGCCACTGAGCCACCCAGGGATCCTGGTTATTTTCTTATGTTAAGAAGCGAACTGGGAATATTTTTTGAACCATTATTTTTGCTATACTGAAATAATGTTGACATTTGGTTATCATGCTAAACTATTCTGAACACTTTTTAGCCATCAGAAATCTAATGCAAGGGAGCTTGTGCTAACTTTTTAGGACTGACATTCAGAATTAAGATTTATTATTTATCACTGGTAGGGATTATACTAAAGGAAAGAAGAGAAGTCATGAAGGGAGTGGAAAGTCTGGCTTGAGGCAAAGTTGTGAAGCAGATTGGGTTAATCATAACTGTTTTCTCAGGTTCCATCAGTCTTTTACCCATACTTTCTTTTTTGGACACCTTCTCTGCAGAAACTTCTCTAGTAGGTTCTTAAAGCCATGCTGCTCTGATTATCTGGAGCTGGTTACAGCAATGCCTTCCTCTTTACTATAAAAGGTAAGAGCAATTTCTTCTGCTTTGCCAGTGGAGGGCTGCCCTTCCACAGTAGACTCACCTTCACTTTTCAGGTGATATATTTATTTTAAGATTTCCTTCTGTATACTTGCAGCTACTTTTGCTATTAAGTCCAAAACAAAGCAAAGGGATTAACAAGTCACAGCACTTCTGGCACTATTGATAGGGATGTCCAGGATTGGTATGTATGTATGTATGTATTTATTTATTTTTTCAGGATTTTTTTAATAAATTAATTTTTTATTGGTGTTCAATTTACCAACATACAGAATAACACCCAGTGCTCATCCCATCAAGCGCCCCCCTCAGTGCCTGTCACCCACTCATCCCCACCCCCTGCCCTCCTCCCCTTCCACCACCCCTAGTTCGTTTCCCAGAGTTAGGAGTCTTTATGATCTGTCTCCCTTTCTGATATTTCCCACACATTTCTTCTCCCTTCCCTTATATTCCCTTTCACTATTATTCATATTCCCCAAATGAATGAGAACATACACTGTTTGTCCTTCTCCGATTGACTTACTTCACTCAGCATAATACCCTCCAGTTCCATCCACGTTGAAGCAAATGGTGGGTATTTGTCGTTTCTAATGGCTGAGGAATATTCCATTGTATACATAGACCACATCTTCTTTATCCATTCATCTTTCGATGGACACCGAGGCTCCTTCCACAGTTTGGCTATTGTGGACATTGCTGCTAGAAACAATGGGGTGCAGGTGTCCCGGTGTTTCATTGCATCTGAATCTTTGGGGTAAATCCCTAACAGTGCAATTGCTGGGTCGTAGGGCAGGTCTACTTTTAACTCTTTGAGGAACCTCCACACAGTTTTCCAGAGTGGCTGCACCAGTTCACATTCCCACCAACAGTGTAAGAGGGTTCCCTTTTCTCCGCATCCTCTCCAACATTTGTTGTTTCCTGCCTTGTTATTTTCCCCATTCTCACTGGTGTGAGGTGGTATCTCATTGCGGTTTTGATTTGTATTTCCCTGATGACAAGTGATGCAGAGCATTTTCTCATGTGCATGTTGGCCATGTCTATGTCTTCCTCTGTGAGATTTCTCTTCATGTCTTTTGCCCATTTCATGATTGGATTGTTTGTTTCTTTGGTGTTGAGTTTAATAAGTTCTTTATAGATCTTAGAAACTAGCCCTTTATCTGACACGTCATTTGCAAATATCTTCTCCCATTCTGTAGGTTGTCTTTTAGTTTTGTTGACTGTATCCTTTGCTGTGCAAAAGCTTCTTATCTTGATGAAGTCCCAATAGTTCATTTTTGCTTTTGTTTCTTTTGCCTTCATGGATGTATCTTGCAAGAAGTTACTGTGGCCGAGTTCAAAAAGGGTGTTGCCTGTGTTCTCCTCTAGGATTTTGATGGAATCTTGTCTCACATTTAGATCTTTCATCCATTTTGAGTTTATCTTTGTGTATGGTGAATGGGAGTGGTCTAGTTTCATTCTTCTGCATGTGGATGTCCAATTTTCCCAGCACCATTTATTGAAGAGACTGTCTTTCTTCCAGTGGATAGTCTTTCCTCCTTTATCGAATATTAGTTGACCATAAAGTTCAGGGTCCACTTCTGGGTTCTCTATTCTGTTCCATTGATCTATGTGTCTGTTTTTGTGCCTGTACCACACTGTCTTGATGATCACAGCTTTGTAGTACAACCTGAAATCTGGCATTGTGATGGCCCCAGCTACGGTTTTCTTTTTTAAAATTCCCCTGGCTATTCGGGGTCTTTTCTGATTCCACACAAATCTTAAAATAATTTGTTCTAACTCTCTGAAGAAAGTCCATGGTATTTTGATAGGGATTGCATTAAACGTGTAAATTGCCCTGGGTAACATTGACATTTTCACAATATTAATTCTGCCAATCCATGAGCATGGAATATTTTTCCATTTCTTTGTGTCTTCCTCAATTTCTTTCAGAAGTGTTCTGTAGTTTTTAGGGTATAGATCCTTTACCTCTTTGGTTAGGTTTATTCCTAGGTATCTTATGCTTTTGGGTGCAATTGTAAATGGGATTGACTCCTTAATTTCTCTTTCTTCAGTCTCATTGTTAGTGTATAGAAATGCCACTGACTTCTGGGCATTGATTTTGTATCCTGCCACGCTGCCAAATTGCTGTATGAGTTCTAGCAATCTTGGGGTGGAGGCGTTGGGTTTTCTATGTAGAGTATCATGTCATCGGCAAAGAGGGAGAGTTTGACTTCTTCTTTGCCAATTTGAATGCCTTTAATGTCTTTTTGTTGTCTGATTGCTGAGGCTAGGACTTCCAGTACTATGTTGAATAGCAGTGGTGAGAGTGGACATCCCTGTCTTGTTCCTGATCTTAGCGGAAAGGCTCCCAGTGCTTCCCATTGAGAATGATATTTGCTGTGGGCTTTTCGTAGATGGCTTTTAAGATGTCGAGGAAAGTTCCCTCTATCCTTACACTCTGAAGAGTTTTGATCAGGAATGGATGCTGTATTTTGCCAAATGCTTTCTCTGCATCTAATGAGAGGATCATATGGTTCTTGGTTTTTCTCTTGCTGATATGAATCACATTGATTGTTTTACGAGTGTTGAACCAGCCTTGTGTCCCGGGGATAAATCCTACTTGGTCATGGTGAATAATTTTCTTAATGTGTTGTTGGATCCTATTGGCTAGTATCTTGTTGATAATTTTTGCATCCATGTTCATCAGGGATATTGGTCTGTAATTCTCCTTTTTGGTGGGGTCTTTGTCTGGTTTTGGAATTAAGGTGATGCTGGCCTCGTAGAACGAATTTGGAAGTACTCCTTCTCTTTCTATCTTTCCAAACAGCTTTAGTAGAATAGGTATGGTTTCTTCTTTAAACGTTTGATAGAATTCCCCTGGGAAGCCATCTGGCCCTGGACTCTTGTGTCTTGGGAGGTTTTTGATGACTGCTTCAATTTCCTCCCTGTTCAGGTTTTCTATTTCTTCCTGTTCCAGTTTTGGTAGTTTGTGGCTTTCCAGGAATGTGTCCTTTTCTTCTAGATTGCCTAATTTACTGGTGTATAGCTGTTCATAATATGTTTTTAAAATCGTTTGTATTTCCTTGGTGTTGGTAGTGATCTCTCCTCTCTCATTCATGATTTTATTAATTTGAGTCTTCTCTCTCTTCTTTTTAATAAGGCTGGCTAATGGTCTATCTTATTAATTCTTTCAAAGAACCAACTCCTGGTTTTGTTGATCTGTTGCACAGTTCTTCATCTCTCACTACAGTCTTCAGGGTAAATTTTAGTTTATCTGATATAAGGATGGCTACCCCTGCTTTCTTTTGAGAACCATTTGAATGGTAAATGGTTCTCCAACCCTTTATTTTCAGGCTGTAGGTGTCCTTCTGTCTAAAGTGAGTCTCTTGTAGAC
Organism: Nyctereutes procyonoides; assembly: GCF_905146905.1. NCBI lineage: Eukaryota > Metazoa > Chordata > Mammalia > Carnivora > Canidae > Nyctereutes > Nyctereutes procyonoides. Next base: position 156,611 of record NW_026575109.1, read on the forward strand.
AGCAAATAGATGGGTCCTGCCTTTTTATCCAGTCTGAAACCCTGTGCCTTTGATGGGGTCATTAAGCCCGTTCACGTTCAGAGTTACTATCGAAAGATATGAGTTTAGTGTCATCATGATATCTATTCCGTCCTTGTTTCTGTGGATTGTTCCACTGAACTTCTTCTTAAAGGGGAATTTTAAGAGTCCCCCTTAAAATTTCTTGCAGAGCTGGTTTGGAGGTCACATATTCTTTCAGTTCCTGCCTGTCTTGGAAGCTCTTTATCTCTCTTTCCATTTTGAATGAGAGCCTTGCTGGATTAAAAAAAAAAAAAAAAAAAAAAAAACCAACCCACGGGGGAGTGTCTTCTGATTCTGTATACTTTAAGTCCCTTGACTTCCCTTGGAATTTGTCCATCTAGCTTGTCTTCTGGGGAAGGGGCCTGTTGTGCTGATTTTCAGGTGTTAGCACTTGGGGGAGCTGCTCTGCCCCCTGCCTGGTGCAGGGCTCAGTGGGTGTTGTTTACCCCGTGAGGCCCCAGGAGGAACAACTGCAGTGGCGGCGGCCAGCTCTGGAGCCCTGGAGTCAGCTCCCCAGTAACTCCGGAGCTCTCCGTCTGCAGGGCCTGGAGGCTCCGGGGCGGGGCCGCTGATCTGCTCAGCTCGGGGCAGGACCGTCCTTGCTGTCCTGGGCCCTCCCGGCCTCTGCCTGTCCCAGGGGGAGGCCGGATCCTGGGCTGTGTCCCGGCGCCCTGTGCTCCGAGGCCTGCGCTGTTGGATTCGCGCTCCCGCCCCGCCCCCTCGCGGAGCCGCCGCCCGAGCCCCTCCGAGCTGCTCCGGCCCCGCCGTGCGCGCTGCAGCCCTTAGGGAGCTCGGAGCACTCCCCTGCGCTCGCAGGTGTCTGTTAGTGTCCCCGGGAGCCCGAGGGCATCCCCGCCCTCCTGGGTCCTGCTCCACCTCCCTGCGAGCCCCTTTCCGCCCGCCCGGGAAGGTTGGTGCAGCTCCTGCTCCTCCGGGACGGGGCTCTCCTGTCCTGGGGACACTCGCCCCGGCCCTAGCCCAGCTCCTCGCGGGCCCCTCCCCCTCGGAGGCCTTTTGTTCCTTTATTTCTTCTTCCCCGTCTTCCTGCCTGGATAGAAGCGCGAACTCCTCTCACTGTAGCGTTCCAGCTGGTCTCTCTTTAAATCTCAGGCCGAATTCGTAGATTTTCAGGATGATTTGAAGGTTATCTAGGTAATTTGGTGGGGACAGGTGACTTGGGGACCCTGCTCTTCCGCCATCTTGCCCCTCCTCCTCAGGATTGGTTTTTAATTAATGGATCTAATTTTAAGGGAACACTAGAGAATTTAAATCTGCTTCCTTTTAATTGACTCTTCAGTTTAATTCTTTGCTCTAGGTGTAAAAATTAAGTGTAATCGTTTCGCCATTTGATGAACTTTCACTTACTGATGGCTGCAGTCCCTCCTCAGGCTTCTGATCTTGTGTGTCGTGTCATTTTCCTTAGCCAATATGGATCCCAGTTCCTTAATTTGTCTACTTGTCTCCTTTGGGTACACACCAGAGTTTCAGTGTTTTCTAATAGTACAGTGGCTGTAGACACATTACTGAGGCTCTCGATCTTATGCTATTTGTACAAGAAGATGATGTTTACTTTTTCTTATTGCTGACTCTTATTTTGTGGTTCCTGGTCTTTCTTACCTCTTCCATTGCTTTCCTTTCCTAATAAGTCCTCATTCACTTTTTTTTTGTCATCTTCATGGACCTGAGGAAAATTTGCCTTGAATAATTTTCATAACATGTATTTTTTATTTGTGATTGTGCTCCTTGTTAATTGTTTTTTATAAAAATAACTTAATATTTTGTTGAATAAATAAGTGAAATTCCAAAAATACATGAATATTTCAGAAGTTTCTGAGAGAAAAGTTGTTTTGATTCCTCCCTACTGACTTCCTGTTCTACTCCCTAAACTCTCTTAACAGTTCCCTGTGTGTTCTTCTAGGCATTTTCCATATAAGTTGAGTAAATACCTGGTTATGAAAAAAATCTAACTTTAACTTTTGTACCTGAATTTAATTTCTTTATAGAGCTTCCATTTTCCTGATTATCTCTGTGTACTGGAAAACTGAATAGTGTCAAGGGCAGATGGTCTGAATCACAGTCATGTTTATGTACCAGACCCTACCTTTTCATTCTTTCTGTTTCTTTGATTGTCACTGTGGTCCTACCTGGTCATGTCTTCTTCCACTGTTTTGGCTTGTTCTTGGGCTTTTGCTGCTGAACACCAAAGACAAAAACTTATTATTATTTTCTTTTAATTCTGTAGATTCTTTTCTGTTATCTTCCTAAGACATGGAGACATTGGCTACTGCCTGAATGGGGATAATTATCAGATAATAATAGCAAGTATAAGAAAAAAATTAAATATATATCTAATACATATGTTAACTGAAAATTCAATAGGAGTTTTTCTGTTAGTATTTAGACTGAGCCTGAAAGATAAGGATAACAAATTATGAAATATCTCTGGCACATTCTCAAGAGAGACAGATATTGGACTTGTTAAGAGGTGATCATACTGATCTGTGGACCTCATCCTTACCATCCAGTTTATATAAACAGAAAACCAGAAAAGCTTAAGAGAATTTATTGAAGAAGGGGAATTTTAAGTTTTCCTGGAGATAAAACCCATGAAAATGTGGTGGATCATCTGAGACTTTAAATTTTTTTATTTATTCGTGAGAGACAGAGAGAGGGAGGGAGGGAGAGAGAGAGTCATAATTCAGCCTTCCTCTGCCTTTTTTGGTTTTGTTTGGGCCCTCAACAGATTGGGTAGTACCTGAACACATTGGTGAAGTTGGCTCTTGTTTGCTCATTTGACTGATTCAGATGTTATAATTTTGTTCCTTCCTCCATGGTCTTAGAATCCATTTCCATGATATCCCCATTAGCTAACCACCAAGTAAAAATAACAACAAAATATTTTAATTATTTTGGTGTGTAAGCTGCTCACTTTCTAAATTACATTTTGTACCATCCTTACAATGACATGTTTGAATTTTAGTTGTTGATCTTGAGGCATTGAAAGATGAAAGGAGTACAGCATGACAAGACTTGTCATTCTCTTGAAAGGTATCCTGCTCAGGTGAAGCCATTAAAGGATCTCTGGTCTAGCAAGTCTCTACTCATCAGACAGGGAAGGAGGAACTTCTGCTGACCAGGGTGGCACTTAGGAATCGGAGGATACTCAAAGTTATGTGAGTCTACTCAAATGTATCTGTTCAAATCATTAGGCTACCATTCGTTCCCAATCAATGTCCTAAATTTTCCAGAAGGACCTGACGAGGTTAAGGATTGACTTATCTTTATCATAACTTGAGCTGAAAATTAAAAATCTTGAATCAGTTATTTCCTTTTTATTTCCTTTTTTTAATGTAGTTAGAAGACATTGACAGTCTCATGAAATTTAGATTCTTCTTTTTTATCATAATATTTTGTGTAGAGACACTTGGGTTGTCAAAGCATTGACTCTAAAAGGTTCTTCATTGCAGGTGACCAGAGCTGATGATTTAAATAACTATTTTATCAATACAGACCATGGATTTTCCTGGTTCCACCATTTAGTTTTAGTAGGAGCCTTTCTCTACTGAAAATTATTTACATCAGATACAAAATCCTAAATTGCTGTTTTTTTTTAATCCTCCTTTGCAGAGGGCAAAATCTAGCTTGTTGAACAAAGAGAATTACTATAAACATATAATATAGGGTCCATAAATATTAGAAGGGTTAAATAACCATATTCTAGGATGCACTTCCAGAAATAATTCCCAAAACCACAATGCAGAAGTGGTTGCCAGTGTAGCTGGTGTTACTAACAAAATTAAGAAACTGCCCTCAAATTGGGAAGTTGTCACTGTAGTTACTGGCTCCAGAACCATGCTGCAGCTGGTATGACCCACCGCAGGAAAAGGAATGTTTCATTCCATGATTCTCTTCTCACTTTCTCAGTTCTTGAATTCAAGGGGGAAAAAAGCCAGGCATTAATTAGTGGAATCTAAATCACACTGGAACTCTACCTGCAAGTTCATCAGGGAAATGTAGTTTCTGTTTTTCTGGTGTCTGTAGTACACAAGAGGAGGGTCTAAATAGCGTTTGAGAAAGGCAGTCTGTTATATTCTTCATCTGATTCTCAATTACTACATAATTTTCTTTCTCCCTCTTTTTATTTGTATTTAGGTGGTTCTGTTCTATTTTTTTTTTTTGCCTATTATTCTTTTGAATGTGTAAGCTCTTTACTCAAAAATATGGAGCAAGGGGATCCCTGGGTTGCTCAGTGGTTTAGCACCTGCCTTCAGCTCAGGGCATGATTCTGGAGTCCTGGGATCAACTCCCACATCGGACTCCTTGCATGGAGCCTGCTTCTCCCTCTGCCTGTGTCTCTACCTCTCTCTCTCTCTCTCTCTCTGTGTGTGTCTTTCATGAATAAATAAGTAAAATCTTTAAAAAAATATGGAGAGAAACGGGGAGCCTGATCTAGGGCAGCTGCCAGCATCAGTTTGTAAACTGAGCATTATCTCTAAATGTTTGTCACTTATTTGTTGTGTCTTCTCTTGGGGCATATTCTCCTTCATGTGGACAAATAGTGCAGGGCTATCTATCAATCATTTCCCAAATTATGAATTTATGTTTATTTAGTTCTCTTATTAGCTGACACTGGTATCTACTGCAGATACAATTATACTTTTTGCCCTATTCCCACTCTAGTTACTAAGTTAGGAAGCTATGTCTCAGAAAGTAAAGGTGGCAAGTATAAATAGTTTTCTCTTTGGTTCTTTCTATTCTTCTATTCTGTGTGGGTGGAACTGGGCACTTATGGAATTCATAGAAGCAAGTAGATAAAAGTAGTTGAGCATTCTTGGGCTATGCCATTTACTTTTTGCGAACTCCATTCGTTGGTGGCATCCTCTCTGGATTTGGCAGATAGTCTTTACAGTTTATGGTTTAGGATCATGACTATTCCTAGTTTTATTCAAATTTTCTTTTTCTACCTATTGGTCCTTGTCATTTTGTAGGCTCAGCTAGTATAGTGTAATAACAACAGCTTTATCGTGACATATTTGCCAGGAATATGGAAATAGGAAAGAAATTGAGAGGAATATTTTAGATTTTTCTTTTTTAGAGTATTTATAATAAAATGAAAATCAAGTTCCTTTTTACTCATGTGACTTTTAACCCTTTTCTGTGTGTCAGTGGGGCTCAGTAGCAATAACATAAAGAGAATGAATTCAGTAAATTTGGATGGATGATACCCTCATTCGGAATCTAACTAATGGGAAATGCAAATGACGACTTAAAACTCTACATTGTTTATTATTAAACATGTGATAAATATAGCATTTTCTCTATGGTCCTCCTGAGGAAATTTCTCATCTGGGAACCCACTGGAAATTATGATAAAATTTTGCCTCCTCCCTGAGCAATCTTCCTTTCAAGCACTCATGGATGCTTAACAGACTCAATAGTATATTAAATATAAACGACTTCCCTAAGGCTATGGAGGAGAAATGAAAGAATTATGAATATTAGGACCAAAGTAAAACTAGTAATATTTAAATCATAAATGGAAATGTCACTTTGTCCTGGCACTGTTTGCTTTGCATATTTACCATTTTGGTTATTTATACTCCACTTCGTTTTTAAAAAGGTTTCAGGCAATGTATAAAAATACACAAAATAAAAATAAGTAAGTGAGGAAATTGAGGTAAAGGGAAAATATGGAGAAACAAGATGAAATGAGGAGTGAAAGAATGTAACAAATGCTTGCCTCAGGATTCTGTCTTCTTGCTAAAAGTGGGTTGGCTATTTGCTCAGAGCTTTCTAGCAACCATTGTGGAGAAGAAAGTGTAATTAGTTGCAAGAATCACAAACTCATTAAGAGATAGACAACGCCACTGCTCAGGAGACCTGCACAATATCCCTGGTGCTGTGTTAAACTGTGACTTGTTTTCTTAACAATATTCATTGGGTAAATAAAACAACAAATTTTACAGACACAGTTTTGGAATATTTTCTTAATAAAATCAATGGCATAACACCAAAGTGTGGGACAGTCCAGGTGTAAATTCCTGCTAGTTTGTAGATTTGAGTCTTCAGAAATGTGTTCATTATAAAAAGTATTTCTTTTCGGTTTAAATAATTGTTTTAAATAATTGATAGCTGTGTGTTAAAAAATTTACGTAAAATGAATAAATACAATGAAAAACCAAAATGCACTTCTACTTTTCAAGATTGTTAAAAAGTTGAACAATTTTTCTTTGTATAAACAAATGCATTAGCACATATGTGTATACATATGCATACACAAGTCAGTAGAATTACTTTTTGGCATCCACTGCTCATACATCCAGAGCCATCATTTTTTAATCGTATACTTTGGTTCATGTGAATATAAGGAAGAATCCAGCCCCTAGTCCACGTGGGCTAATGGAATAAAAATCGCAAATAAGAAATAAGATAAAGAATTTATGAAACAAGAATAGATAGTAACAGAAAAATTAGAATGTGAATATAAGAAATACAGTATAATGATTAATATTGAACTTCTAACTCCATTTCCAAAACAACACCACAAAACAGTTGAAGAAGAAATTAATGAGCTGGAAATGTGAGAAATGGCATAAAATGACACATGGCAGAAAGGGATAAGCAAAAATTTAAAAGGGAGACATGGGTGATAGCATTAGGGGTTCTCTAACACCTATCAGAATGAGTGCGAGATGGAGAAAATAGTGAAATTGTAAGTGACATTCAGGGGAAAGAAAAGATAGAAAATTTCCAGAAATAAAGATTTGGTGAAAATCCCCAAATCCTGAGTGGGATGTATTCAGAGCATATACATATACTCCTGGCTATCTGGTAGAGAGATTTTAGAGGGTGAAGGGTGAAAGATGATGGGAAAATCCTAAAGTTTCTGTAAAGGCAACAGATTACTTACAAAGGAAAGAGAGTCTTCTTGATATTAATCTTAGCAGCTTCAGGTTGTAGAAGTTGATAAAATCAAAGATAAAGAATGGAGATTAGAAAAAAAAGTTAAAGTTAGAAATAAATAGATCTCAAATTCTAAGGATAAAATAAAAGGAAATGAACAGGAAAATAAAGGTTAAACAAGTAAACTAAACAGTTTAATAACAGGTTATTAAAGATATAGAAAGATAAGTATTACAATGTAAATCAAAAGAAAAGTCACATGAGGTAATTTTAAGTAAACAATCTTGAGTTAAGGAAAACAAAACAAAACTGATTTTCAATCTGGATAGAAAATACCTTCACCACAGGAAAGTAGAGTGAGAAAGAGGAAAGGAGAGCACAGACAGATGACTATAGGTAAGGAATTTGTGTCTTAAAATCTTGAGGTGTGTCTCCTATTAGCATTTCATGGAGAGAAAATCAAGATACTGACTCTAATAACCCTGAAACTCCAGTCCCTTACTTTAAGAGCAAGAACCTATAGGCACTGTAATTGTACTTAAAATTTCGGAGGTATTTTTTTTTTTATTTCAAACTGGTGGTAATTGGGTATGTTATTCTTTTTTTTTTTTTTTAATTGTATTTATTGGGATGCCTGGGTGGCTCAGCGATTAAGCATCTGCCTTCTGGCCCAGGATGTGATCCTGGAGTCTGGGGATCGAGTCCCACATCGGGTTCCTTGCATGGAGCCTGCTTCTCCCTCTGCCTGTGTCTCTGCCTCTCTCTCTCTCTCTCTCTCTCTCTCTCTCTCTCTGTCTCTCTAATAAATAAATAATTTTTTTAAAAAAAGATTTTATTTATTTGAGAGAGAGACAGAGATAGCGAGAGAGAGCAAAGGAGGGAAGAAAAGGAGAAGCAGGCTCCCTACAAAGCAGGGAGCCCGACATGGGGCTTGATCCCAGGACGACCCTGGGATCCCAACCCAAGCCGAAGGCAGACGCTTATCCGACTGAGCCACCCAGGTGCCCCTGGGTATGGTATTCTTGCATGGCCCATACATGCAGCACTTAACATCACCTCTAAACATTTCCCACACAGGTGGACTATTACAGTATTATAGGAAGTTGGAGAAAATCACAAGTACTCATAGAATTTAAAGGTTGTTCAGAGATCTAGGATAAGGGATGTTGCTTCTCCACTGAGTATAATAGCATTTTAGATGGAGTTGTCTCTAAAACAGGCACTAGAGCAATATGCTTTGTATTTCTTGCTCTAAAAATGGTTTAACAGTGTTTTAATTTACTTTAAAAAAATAAAAGAGATAAAGAAAGGAAAGCAAGCACTGGGAAATGCCTCTTTAAGGCTGTGGTTCAAATCAGTAAGCATCTTGATAGATAGCGAAGACCATTTTTCCATCACTGATCTTTCTATTTGGAGATAACATTATTGAAGATTAAATTACAATAGTAAGCAGGTGTTACTGCAGATTTCGGTAAACAACTGAAACCTTTCTCTATGTCTGCTTCTCTGAGATTCCACTTCCATTATCTTAAGAAATGCATGCAATAACATATAAGAGAATCCCAACACAAAGGCCACTCATTCTGGACTTGAATGCCATAAAACTAAGTAGATAAATAGTTTCAGTAATATTTGTTGTAAACTAGGTAAACCTAATTAAATTACCATCTCCAGTTCAAAAAGATGCTTGATCTGTGGTGTGATTACACATGTGTGTGGAGCTCCCACCTGGGTATGTTCATGTTTTATGGTCTTTTAGACTTTTGGCAGCAAATGTTATATCTACTTTCCCATAGCTTTCCCCTAATGTTAATGGAGTGAGAAATGAAATATGCTTTCTTAACTTCCCTTGGGCTTTAGTAAAGTTAGACTATGACTAGGCAACCAGCAATGGAAAACAGTGAGAAACAAATGGCATATTCTCACAAATCAAGTCCTTCCTTAAGGTCAGCTGTGGTGCATACACTGCACTGCAGCTAATAATAATAAAAGAAGAAATAAACAAAGACGTGTAACCTTATTGCTCTTAACTTTTTACTCTGCCCTCCATTCCTCTAGTCCTTTGTTCTTTTTTTTTAATAAAAAAATCATATATTTTCATTAAATAATCTTTTATACATGGATTTCTGCAACCCTCCTCCCCAACCCTTAAGGGAAGGGATGTTATCATTGCCCAGGTTACTGCCTCTTCCTGTCAGTGATCTGGGTCCCCAAATGCCAACATCAATCACCCTGCTTGGGCCTGTAGCTTCTTAATCTCCAGATCCTGCTGACCTTGGAAAAATATCCAATCAAGTGACAGCCGGTATTGTCTGCTTCAGTCATAACATAAAACAGGAAGGGTTCCACATCATAATATAATGTCTTGTGGTCCAGAAAAGGCTTGGCCAACAGGCACAGGTTTTGGCAGTAGATCTTGTTTTTCTTGCTGTCCACTTCAAACACGGAGATGGAGCCTTTGCGATAGATCTCATCGCCAGGTGGGTGTTTCCACACACATTTAGACATGTGTCGGCGAAGTATCATTTGGCTCTTCATGTATTTTATTTTATTTTATTTTTTTAATTTTTTTTTAAAATTTATTTACAATAGTCATACAGAGAGAGAGAGAGGCAGAGACACAGGCAGAGGGAGAAGCAGGCTCCATGCACCGGGAGCCCGACGTGGGATTCGATCCCGGGTCTCCAGGATCGCGCCCCGGGCCAAAGGCAGGCGCCAAACCGCTGCGCCACCCAGGGATCCCTCTTCATGTATTTTAAACAGAATTCGCACATGTAGAGCCATCCCAGTCGTGTATATTCTTCGGGAGAAGGAGACGGGTACCAAGTGTTGAGCTCATAACGACCAAAAGCAATTGTTTTAATCATGTTGCTCCCCTCAGTGATTTGGCCTTGCAACCTTAACTTCTACAAATCCTCTGAAGCCGGGGCTTGTGCTCTTCGGAAAAGATCCAAGTCATACTCGCTAGTCAGGTTTTCCAAGAGAGGTTCCCGAGTGTTCCCATAGGTCTGTCTGTGTTCCATGGTAGTCATGACAAGTATGCTGGCACCGGAAAGCTAGTCCTGTGTTCTTAAGAGATAGGTGACTGTTAATGTTAATCTTTTAGCAAGTACAAACATGAAAACTAACATCAGCATGAACTGATTTACTTGAATGTGACTTCCTTAAGGAGAAGGAACGTATCCTATTGGTACTTTGAACCTCCAGATGGAGAACAATGCTACCTTACATTAGTTGCTCAAGAACAAAATAATGCCATTTCACATATATTTGTAGCACACATCATACAGTTCTGCCAACTGTTCTATCATGGAAAAGATAAAAAGTAGTGTCATGAACACAGAACTCTGGACCTTCCACAAAACATATCAGTCTTGGGATTGTATCCTGATTTTTCCACATTGGTCTTTTGTAGAGGGTAGATATATCCATTTTTATCACTGGGATGTTGGAACTTCTTGATTTTCAGGTGGTACTGAGTAAGGGCAGGGAGAGATAGAGGGAGGGCCATGAAATCAGGCTTACAGAAATCCCAAGGGTGCCGAGATGTAAAAAAACAGAGATAAGAGAATAGACCAGACCACCTGGTCCCAGAGGTGAGGGAGTATTTTTCTTTGACGGCTATAATGCAATCAGAGAAAGTCACCAGACTACAAAGAAGTAAGTCATTAAGGGTGTTATCAATAGTCCTTGCTCAAACCAAGACTGCACAAGAATCTCAAGGCCACAAACTCCCTGGTCAAGTTTTCAATAAAAGACCAGCCTAAAGAGCCCTCAGTGGCAACCCTGTTAGGACCCCTCTCACTTCTGAGAGCTTTTTCTGTATTCTTGCTTAATAAACTTCTATGACTTTACTCACTCTTCTTTGTCCGTGAGCTTCATTCCTCAGCTCTGTGAGACAAGAACCTCGCTCTTGCACTTCAGTATAAGAAACCAGAAAGATTTGTATGGGAAACAGTAATATGAGACTATAAGTTATCTAGCAGGGACATTTTGTTATTATTTTATCTTTAGCATTTTTTACTTTGGGAATTAATGAACAAAACATTTTTCCCCCCAGGAGAATTAATGGCTCATTACAGGCAGTGTAGTGAGTGAAAAACAAAAAACAAAACAAAACAAAACAAAAAACAGGAGACACTTAGAAGCAATTAGTATTTACTGAATTACCTGCTATATGGCAAACTTTTGCTAAACTTTGGCCATCCTGAAGTGAGTAAGACAGATATGGTCCCTGTCCTCACTGAGTTGACATTTTAGGCAATAGGCAACATGCCAGCTGACTTAAACACAAACTAAACAACCAAGTAAACAGGTATTTTCAGTGCTTCATAGGAAAGGAACAAGGTGCTGAGAAAGGGCTGGGTGGTGGAGTCTGGGTACAGAGGGACTTTGGAGAGGGCCCAGACAAGGTAAGAGGCCGAGGGATAAGGAGGAGAGCCAGAGTCCAGATACTGGAGAGTATTCCAGACCAATAAACCAAGGGCAAAAATTTGAGGTAGGAAAAATTTGCATGTTAGATCTGGATTTGAGTCTAAACATGGTCATCCAAAACCTGAGAGACACCTAACTCTGGGAAATGAACAAGGGGTAGTGGAAGGGGAAGTGGGCAGGGGGTTGGGGTGACTGGGTGATGGACAATGAGGTGGGCACTTGGCGGGATGAGCACTGGGTGTTATGCTATATGTTGGCAAATTGAACTCCAATAAAAATTTTTTTAAAAAATTATAATCAGGGAGAAATATCTGAGCGTGAACTAGGGTGGTAGCAGTGAAGGCAGGGAGAAGCAGCTGGATTCTGGAAATGGCATGTTTCATTAGTTCAAAAGGATGCACACCTTTCACACAATAACCCCTGCAACTGGAATGTATATTAAACTGATAACATGTCTTAAAAAATTAAAAAAATAATAAAATGGTTAAGATGGTAAATTAAAAAAAAAAAAAAAACAAAACCATGGTCATCTATGAGCCTAAGTGGGCAAGTTCCTTTACCTAGGATTCTTAGTTTCACATATGTAAAATCAAAATGTTAATGCCTGTGTTGAAAATTGTGTGCAAGTTAAAGCTCTCTATGGCAAAGTGCCCAAGACCTTGTAGACCTTCCAAAAATGTTTCTCTTCCTGCCAACATTTTATAGCTTTAAATGAATTCCTTACAAAAGTCAGAGCAATAACAGCAACAACAAAAATAGTTAAACTTGTTAAGGATAAGAGTCGTTTTGTTCCAAATAGTACATACTGTAAGAAAAAAAAAAACCAACAAGCCCCCCAAACCCCCATACAACTCTTTTGGAAACTTTAAACAGGATTCAGCTGCATCCTAACAACTGTGACGGTCACTGATTATCATACCTACTTTTTAATGCAAGTATATTTTAGCGACTGCAAAAAAAGTCAAGATTGAAATATAATAGATTAAAACCCTTACTTGGTGAGTTTTCAGTAATAGATTAGTGTGTATTTAATTGCTTTTGCAGCATGAGTTAATTTAATCTCTTTTACATTAAACAGACTATTAAACAAGACTTCACAATGCTGCTGTATCACCACCAGCATTATTTTACTATCTATAGACATTTTGCATTTTAAAAAGCCTGCAAAAACATGTGTCTGTTTATATGACCTTTCGTAACTAATTCCAGTTGGGTTTTGACAACCAATTGTAGTGCTTGTTTTCTTAACAAGCAAGTAACTTTCCCTTTCTTGGAAGGAGAACATATGATACTTTTTTTTTTTTTTTTTTTTGCAAACACAGGAGTTTATTTACAAGCTCGAGCTTGGGTGCAAGTATGCCCGGTGTGACACAGCCGGAGCAGGGACTTGGACCCTGAGGTGGGTTTCAGCTTAGTTTTATGGGCTGGTCTAGGGGACCTCCAGAAGGTGCGGAGGAATTTCTCAAGTTCTGTTTACATTCTGATATGGGGCTTTCAAGGGCATTGAGCTCTGTTTTTATTTTAATATGGGGCTTCCTGCCACTGGCTTGGGCCCTGTTCTCATTCTAATATGGGGCTTCCTGCCCCTAGCTTGGGCTCTGTTCTCATTCTAATATGGGGCTTTCTAGGTTGTTAAGCTGTAAGCTGTTTTTTTCCTGTAACTGAAGTAATGTAAATTTCAGCTCTTATTCACAGGGGCCTGGGATGGCTGTACCTGTGCTAACGCTGAACTTAAAGTGGAATGGCCTTAATTTTCTTGGCCTCCACTTTTCCCCCTATCAGAGGGACCTAAAGAAGGACCCAATCATGGGTCCAGGTTGCTCTCAGAGCGAACCAGGGGAATGATTAAACCAGGATTCGAACCAACCTTGTTGCTGTTCTCGCTCCCATTTACATCCCAGCGAAGAAGCAACATCCTACGTTTAAGGCAGCACATAACCCACCACCACCACCACCACCCTTTGTTGTAAGATAACTAAGTCTAATCCCCTTCTATTTTGAAGGACAATCTCAGACTAGGGAGTCTTGGAGGTGGGAAGTAAGTGGGAACACCTCAGTCTTAGCTTTAGGGGGTTGTCCTTGTCTGGTTGGCTTTTCCATTGTGGAACTAAGTCCTGGCCAGACGTGGGTGTAGTGGACCCAGGGAGTAATCCCGTCGACCTTGAGAGCGGTGGGAGTGGTCAGGATCACAATGTAAGGTCCCTTCCAGTGAGGTTGAAGTGTCTAGTGTTGGTATCTCTGCACGTACACCCAGTCACCCAGCCGATACCCATGGGGGTCCGGGGGTGGTCCAGTCTCATGGAGGGCCCTCAGCTTAGGCCACACCTGCTCATGGGTTCATTGTAACATTTGGAGGGAGAAAAGAAGTTGGTGATCATCAAATTCAGCAAGCACCTCAGGTTTTAAATTGGGGATAATAGGTGGAGGAAGACCGACCATGATCTCGTAGGGAGTCAGTCCCATCTTATATGGGGAGTTTCTCACCCTATATAGGGTGAAGGGGAGGAGAGTCACCCAGTCCCCGCCAGTCTCCAGGGCTAACTTAGTAAAGGCCTCCTTTAATGTTCTGTTCATCCTCTCTACCTGTCCTGAGCTTTGGGGCCTATATGCACAATGTAATTTCCAATCTGCCCCAAGTACTAGTGCCACTCCCCGTGTTACCTTAGAGACGAATCCTGGGCGGTTGTCTGATCCAATCTTAACAGGAAAACCATACCTCGGTAAGATGTCTTCCTGCAGTTTATTGGTCACAGTCTGTGCTGTTTCATGTTTGGTGGGAAATGCCTCTGTCCACCCTGAAAAAATGTCTACAAACACCAGTAAATACCTGTATCCGCATTTTCCAGGTTTTACCTCAGTGAAGTCCACTTCCCAGTAGGCTCCTGGGCAGTCCCCCCCGGAGCCAGGTACCTGGGTTAGATCCATGGGCGGTGGCATTAGTTAACTGGCATGTGTGGCAGCTTGCCACAATCTGCTCCATCTTTGCTCGAGAGTCTTTAATAGTGATCTTTGCATGTCATATGAGGTCTTCCATCTTCCTTGTTCCCATATGAGTCCTCCAATGCATTTTGGATAGGACTCGCCACCCTAGTTCCTCTGGCAGGATGATGCTGGAGTCTGCGGCCCTCCACCAGCCACGCAAGCACTGGGTCATAGGCAAGCGTTTGAGCCAATGTAAATCAGTATCAGTATAGTTGGGGGTGTCGGGCAGGGTCGGTGCCCCCGGATCGGGTCTCCGTTTCCATGGTTACAGCTGCCCCTGCGTACCTGATTCCTTCTCAGGCGAATCTGCTGCCGTCTGTGTACCAGGTGGCGTCCACATTCTGCAGTGGCTGGTCCTGGAGATCTCTGATTCTGTGCACCTGTGCAAAATTTCTTGACAGTCATGCAGAGGGAGGTCCCAGTCTGGGTTAGGGAGACGAGACGCATGGGGTATTGGTGGACCCTGACAGGGTCTGTCCCCGGCTTTAGCTCTATATATATGGCCAGTCAATACGGACCAGCCCAATTTCCCTAGTTTCTGCCCATGCTTGGGGAAATTCCTGCAGCCAACATTCAATGTCAGTCATTGGGGCTGAGGGCGTTTGATGGAGACAATATTCGTCTTCTAAACTCAGGAAAAGCATCTGAATCGGGTGCCCCTCTTTGTTTAGGATTTTTCCCCCTTCAGAGTGGAAGCAAATTTGTGCCCCCATCTTGGTGAGCAAATCCCGACCTAACAATGGGTAGGGGCACTCAGGGATGACCATGAAGGAGTGGGATACCCGGCCCATGCCGAGATCCACAGTTCTTCGGGTAATCCATGAGTACTATTTGGTACCCGTGGCCCCTTGCACCCATGAAGTCTTGCTTGCCAATTTCCCTTGGGGTTATAATAAAACAGAATGTTGTGTCCCAGTGTCCACTAGGAATTCAACGGGTTGCCCTTCCACTCTGAGAGTTTCCCTGGGCTCAGGGAGGGGTGCCAAACCCCGATTCCCCTAGTCGTCCAGGTCCTCCATCTCCAAGATCTTGGCAGGGGCCTTAGGTCTTTTGTTAGGGCAGTCTTTCAGCCAGTGGCCCTCTTCTTTGCAATAAGCACATTGGTTTTTGTTCAGTTTAGGGCGCTCCCGATGGGGACCAGGGCCATCCTCCTTACCTGTCCCTGAAGCCAGCTTCTTGAGGTGCCTCCATCTTTCCCGTGGGTCGTCCATGGTTGTAGCCAGCAGGATCTTGGCCAGGTTTCGGGTCTGCCGGTCACTTAGTTTGGTTTGCTGTTCTTCCGGACTTTCTCTATTATTATAGGCTCTTTCTGCTACTATTATTAAGTCCTGCAAGCTCTTCTCTCCTAGTCTCTCTACTCTTTGCAATTTCTTTTTATTTATTTTATTTTATTTTTTTATAAATTTATTTTTTATTGGTGTTCAACTTGCCAACATATAGAATAACACCCAGTGCTCATCCCATCATGTGCCCACCTCAGTGCCCGTCACCTAGTCACTCGGCAATTTCTTTTTAATGTCCGGAGCAGCCTGGTTAACAAAAGCCATAATTGCGGCCTTGGTTTCCGGGGCTTCTGGGTTCATAGAGGTGTACTGCCTAAAAGCCTCTATGACTCTAAGAAGGCTGCTGGACTCTCATCCTTACCCTGTCTCACATCATACACCTGGGCCAGATTGGTAGGCTTGTACGCGGCAGCCTGGAGACCTGCCACTAGAGTCTGGCAGTGGACCTGGAGTCTCTCCTTACCTTCAGCCAAGTTGTGTGCTTTGGGGGGTAAAAAGGATTTTAACCAAAGAGGGGAATTCTCGATCATGTCCTGCCAGGCCAGGATGTAGGGCACCTGGTCAGGATGGCTGTCTGGTTTGTCCCTGAAGATCACAGCCTTAACCTGTAAGATAATAGGTAGGTGGAAAGTTCCTTCTCGGGGCCAACCCACATCAAAGGTTGGCCATTCTGATATGCAATAAATTTGAAATCTCCCTCTCCTTATGTAAACAGTTATGACAGTTAACAAAGACACAGTAACACAGACAAATGCACAGTTAACAAGGACATAGTAACACAGACAAACGTTCCAATGCAGCCACAGAGACAAAACAGAAAGTAACCCAAAGGGCTGGCAGCCAGCCCTCCTTACAGATGAGGACCCCGTCCTCCTTACAGATGAGAACCCTGTCCTCCAGGCGGGGGCAAGGGATGTCTCCTCAAGACCCCCGGTCGATGGCCGCCAGCACGTCCGCCTAAGCCAATGTCGACCCAATACAGATTGGAATTCCTACAGGTAAAAGTACACTTTAGAGCTCTCAGAAAATATGCATGCAAAAGGTGGAAAGAGTTGAGTGCACTCACCAGGTGTGAAACCCTCCAGATGGGGTCCTGGGGGTTTCTCAGATCCCGGACAAGCCCCCAAATGTTGTGCCCAAGATCGTGAATCCGAGAAACCACCAAGGAGCTGACACTGATGCAAACACAGGAGGGTTTATTTACAAGCTCGAGCTTGGGTCCAAGTATACCTGACCAGGGACTTGGACCACATATGATACATTAAATGATTAGAGCAATTTAAGTCCTGAGCAGATTCTATTCACAAAAACATGTTCCTCTGAGGTTTGCTACAGCTATAAAATGAACCATGATAAAATAATCCCTGGTATTAGTAACTCTAGAACCTCTGTGTGTTCTGCTGAAGAATAAGTGGCTGTACATAAGCACAGTCCAGAATGTACCCCCCCCCCCCACACACACACCCCTCTGGTGGCATAAACCAGAACCTATATTGTTTGTGGCTGTCATAATTGCAGAGAGGATAAGGGTCATTTTGTTTCAAATAGCACTTACTGTAAGAAAGCCAGGAAGCCAGGTTTGGATTCACAGTGGCCTAGGTTCCTTGAGACATGGAAAAAGACATGCTTTTCCCAGATATGTTCCACTCTGCTTTAAATTTGATTAGCAGGTAACTTACTTGGTCCTGCTGCCACTGAGACCTCTAGCAAGGCTGAGGTGGCTAGGAAAAGCTAATGGGGGGAGGTGTTTCTACTCTTTAAATGTTTACAGAGAGGTAGAAAAAGCCATTTGGAGTTTGTGGTGGTGCTGATGAGGAAAAAAAGAAAAAAAAGTATGTCCAAAGAGCATGTATGGAAGTTCAATTGAAAAGAAAATTGTGGTGTAGGTGAAGTGAAACAAACTGAAATTACTCATTGTAGACAAAGCCAGGCTGAGTCATCTGGGTTAAAAATCTAAACAAAAGAAAACCTCACTAAAATTTCCTATTTTAAGAGAATGGAAAGGAATATTTTTTGTCTAAATAACTCCCAGGAATATAGACATTCTTTCTGAGAATGAGAGAGAGTGAAAGATTTCTGTGGTTTTGAGTTAAAGATGATTTCTTCTACTGGATACCTGTGACAAATTGCAATGACTGAGTGAAATGAATCTTACTTTTGATTTTGTTCAGGCAAATTTATGTCTCCTATTGTCTCTTTACTAGTGGCCAGGAATGCCTTTTGTCTCCCCATTTATTTAAATCCTGCAGTTTCCTGTGTAAAATCTAACCTCTTCTGGAGACCAATATAAAAAAAAAAACAGACTCTTAACTTTAGAGAACAAACTGATGGTTACCAGAGCGGAGGAGATGGGGGGTGTGGACTAAAAGGGTAATGGGGATTAAGGAGTGCACTTGCTGTGGTAACACTGGGTGTTGTATGGAAGTGTTGAATCACTATATTGTATACTGAAAACTAATATTCCTCTGTATGCTGAATGAAATTAAAATTTTAAAAATTAAAATAAAAAAATCTTACTTTCCCTATTAAGTTTCTTTTACTGACTCTCTTCTCAGTAAGCTACCCTTTCTGTCTGACTTACTTTAGTACTCTTTTATTATGGAGTTGGAAATCCTAGTTGAACCCAGAGGGGAAATAGAATTAGGCTGTGGAATGGGTAGAGTGATGGTCCCTTTAGGGTCTATCTGTAAGATTTGTCAATGTTTTGTTTTGGTAGTAGAAGGAGGGAAGTGTTTTATGGAAGTTGGGTGGTGAAGGCATGATGCTAACACAGGCGATAAGATTGAATTTTTCCTCTCCTAGCCTTTAGGGTAGGTTTTGAGCCCAGGGGAGAGAAAGGCGAAGGGTGGAGGAATTATAATCCTGAAAGACTCAGTGAAACATCAGATACAAGCAGTGCTGCTTTATGGCCCATCAGAGAACTTACAACATAGATTTGGTAAGAGGATCACCCCCAATCCTACGTCTTCCTCCTCCCCTACCACAGAGCCTAGTGTTGCATTGTCACCTTAAGATTCAGGAGGCCACTGGTGTGGGACTGTTGAGCATACCATATGGTGTATCCACAGAAGGCACCAGGAGCAGAACCAGAAGAAGCTTACCTAGATGAAGGAACCAGAGTAGATGGACACAAACAGATCGGTTACAAGAAAATACAAGACCTCAAACAAGACAGAAATATATAGGGGAGGTTATGAGATGGAGAAGGGACTGGAGAGGGGCTTAATTTCTGCATGAGCAAATGTAGGTCAAGAATCCTAATAATTCAGCATAAATATTAGTATGATTTTATTTCTCCTCGTAGCCTGACATAGTCCCTTCTAGCTATTTCCTTTACAACTATTCTAGGTAATAATGTTTTTTTTAAAGCCACTAGTTATAATTAAAAATATCCACATATGCATTTCTTTAAAAATGATATAATTATGCCCAGGTTTTTACCAGAAGTTTATCTAAATTAATTAGTGTGTGGATTTGCTAGGGCTGCCATTACAAATTGGATGCCACAACAAATGGATGGCTTAAACAACACAAATTTATTGTCTCATAGTTCTGGAACCTAAAAGTCCAAGATAAGGTGTTGACAGGGGTGGGTCATCCTGAGGGCTATAGGGGAGAATCTGTTCCATGCTTCTCCCTAACTTCTGGTAGTTTGCTGGCAATCTGTGGCATTTTTTGGTTTGCAGATCTCTGCCTTCATTCACATGGAGTTCTCCCTGTGTCTTTGTTCAAACTTTCCCTTTTTATAAGAATATTAGTCATATTGGAGTAGGGATTCACACCTTATTCCAATATGACCTCACCTTAACTAAATGAATGTGCACCAACCCTACTTCAAAATAAGGTTCCATTCTGAGGTAATGGGAATTAGGACTTCAACATAAAAATGTTGAAGAAGACACAATTTCAAAAATCCAAAATAGTTGAACATGTTTAAAAGCTATAAATGAATTAGAATTCTTGGTTCTAGTGGTGGGGGTGGCAGAGTGCTATCTTTGAGAAGGAGACGCTCTAGAATAGTTAAGTTACTGGCTGTTCTTTTGCCCTAGCTATTTCTTAACCTGCGGTGAGGAGAAAAGTGTAACCATGAATTGAAAAAAGTCCCCTTCCCTAGTTATAGGCATCACATTTTTTCAAACCCAAATGAGAGTGCCTGAAATAACACACAGGCTGGCAATTGATAAAATGTACAAAATCAAGGCCAAATAATGTGAGCTTATGACTCCAGAGTTTGTGGCAAACTATTAATGGGAAAGGATTGGTTTTGAAACATGTTTCCAGGTATGGTAGGTGACCAGTCCCCCAAAATGTCCACACCCTAATTCCTGGGATTTGTGAATATGTCATATTTCATGACCCAAGGAATTTTCCAGATGCAATTAGGATTAGAGACCTTTTTTTTATAAATTTATTTTTTATTGGTGTTCAATTTGCCAACATATAGAATAAGACCCAGTGCTCATCCCATCAAGTGCCCACCTCAGTGCCCGTCACCCAGTCACCCCCACCCCCTGCCCACCTCCCCTTCCACCACCCCTAGTTCGTTTCCCAGAGTTAGGAATCTTTCATGTTCTGTCTCCCTTTCTGATATTTCCCACTCATTTTTTCTCCTTTTCCCTTTATTCCCTTTCACTGTTTTTTATATTCCCCAAATGAATGAGACCATATAATGTTTCTCCTTCTCCGATTGACTTATTTCACTCAGCATAACACCCTCCAGTTCCATCCACATCGAAGCAAATGGTGGGTATTTGTCGTTTCTAATGGCTGAGTAATATTAGGATTAGAGACCTTAAACTATGTTATCCTGGATTATTCAAGTGGGCCCAATTAAGCAGGGAAATTTTTTTTTGGCTGGAGGTAGTAGAGGTAAACCAGAGGGTAAGGTGAGGGAGATACAAAGTCTGAGAAAGATGCAACCTGCTATAGCTGACTTTGTTTTTTTTTTTTAAGATTTTTTTTTTAATTTATTCATTTATGAAAGACAAGAGAGAGAGAGAGGCAGAGACACAGGCAGAGGGAGGAGCAGGCTCCATGTAGGGAACCCGATGTGGGACTCGATCCTGGGACTCCTGGATCATGCCGGGGCCAAAGGCAGGCACTAAACTGCTGAGCCACCCTGGGATCCCCCAATAGCTGACTTTGAAGATGAAAGGAGGTGAGAAATGTGAGCGCTTGTAGACATGGAGAATAACCCCTGGCTGACAAACAGCAAGGACAAAGGAACTCAGTCCTGCAACCACAAGGAATGGGAAACTACCAATGATCTAAGTGAACTCAGAGGTGGATTTTTCCTAAAACTTCCTAGAACCCAGCTAGCTGAACTTTGACTTTGACCTTGTGAAACCAGGACACAGAAATCAGTGGAGCCAACACAGACTTCTGACATACAGAATTGTGATATAATATATTTGTGTTGTTCTGTGCTCCTGCATTCATGGTAATTCACTATTGCAGCAACATAAAATGAATACACTAGGTGTTGGCTGGTTTCTCTTTTAAAATCAAAATGATATTGGCTTCAGTCTCCTTTCCAGTGCTCTCCCCAAAATTTCTGCGAAGCTTCAGGTCATATAGGTTAATGAGCTTCTGTTTCTATTAGAGAGTCCTGTAAAGCACATGTGCAGTTGAGTTTGCCTTACGCTGGCCTGCTGGAAAATGAGTGGCCTGAGGTACAATCCAAGTAGGCCCAGAGGAGGCAGTCAAGAAGGTCATGCTAGATCAGCTGACAGCCATCTCATGTCCAGATAACCTGTAAGCAAGCCTAAGCAAGTGCAGAGCTGAACTGCCTGAGCACCGTGTTAGTGCAAGAAGTAAACTCTCATTGTGTGTCATCAAAGTTTTGTGATTATTTGTCACATATCATTTTGGTCTTATTAGATAACTCACATTAAGGGAACTTGTGCTCCTTTACTAGTCCCAGCCTTTTCATTCTGCTCTTTCTCATGCCTTAGCCACGCCATTTCTAGACATTTTAGTATTCTTTCTCTTTCCGTTTTTCTATCTCCTACTTATTCCTATTGAAATTAGTTTCCTAGTTTTAAAATAACGACTTCTTTCAATGTCTTCTTTATCAAAGGCAACTCTGTGCAGTAGTCATCTGGAGAATTAGATGAAGACTCTTCCATAAAGAGTGCATTGTAGCAGGAGGTTAATTCTGAAGATGTTTTAAATGATGTCCCGAAGAGATGGGGTAACCAGAGAATGGTTCTCCAAAAGGAAGAAGTAATGTCTCTGGTCATGATTCCTTAGATTAGAGAACATCATTCAAGTTCAGCTATATTCAAGGTCCCCTGCATCTGTCCTTCTGACATTCAGTTCCAAATTACCTTGAAATGTTATGTATATATGTCACAGGTCTTCAACAAGATTATAAACTCTTGAAAGTAGGCTTTGTTTCCTGTATCTTCTTGAAAGTATGATATGTTTCTCTGTATATAGTGGACCTGAAATCAGTATGTATTAATAATGATGATGAAGGAAAATAAGAGGCTAAAGGAAGAAGAGAGCTCATGTGAGGAATATCTCTAATTAGTTTCTGCTTCTCTTAACCTTTTTATCTTAATTTGGGAAGATACACTATAGATTTAAAAAGGAATACATACAGGGATACCTGGGTGGCTCAGGGGTTGAGTGTCTGCCTTTGGATCAGCGCATGATTGTGGGGTCCTGGGATCGATTCCCACATCAGGCTCCCCATAGGGAGCCTGCTTCTCCCTCTGGTTCTCTCTGTGTCTCTTATAAATAAATAAAACAAAAAGGAATATATTCAAATAAAATTTTTTTAAAGAAAGCATTCTTAGATTCTTAGTATGGAATGTACAAATCAAATAAATGGATTAGAAATTTGGAGACCTTGAAACTACCGAAGTCAAGAAGCAGGTATCCAGCAGTCACTGATGATGACGTTAATGAAGATTGTAAGTCACTGAAATAACCACTAGCTCCATGTGCCTAAGACAGCTTGTTGGAAGGCAGCTATTGTTGTAAAAATCATTGCTTAATATTAAATTTGCTTTTAATGACTTCTTGGCAGAATCCTACTTGCAATTATGACACAAAGAAAAATACTTTGTGACAACATGTATTTTTTTTAAGATTTTATTTATTTATTCATGAGAGACACACAGAGAGAGAGGGAGAGGGAGAGGCAGAGAAAGACACAGGCAGAGGGAGAAGCAGGCTCCATGCAGGGAGCCCGATGTGGGACTCGATCCCGGGGCTCTAGGATCATGCCCTGGGCTGAAGGCAGGCGCTAAACCGCTGAGCCACCCAGGGATCCCCAACAACATGTATTGATGAAAATATCAAGTCTGAAATTTATTTTATGTAGAATATTTATCCTTTACCTTATACTTGGAATTCCCACTGATTCCTATATTCATTTACAATTTATATGATTTTCCCACACTGTTAATAAAGATTAGCTGTAGATTCAGAGAATCTTAGTTTTAAAGATAACTTTTATCATTTTTCTTAATACAAAAGTAACATATAGTAGTGATCCACATGGCCCTTTAAATTCTGCATCTAAACACAGAAGCTTGGCATTTGCCATTTTTAGATAATTAGCACAACATCCTGACCTTAATATAATGGCCTTTGAAACCATAAAAAGGTAACATCTAGTTGAGTATCCAAATAGCTGTTGAGGGGTATATCTCAACCTAAAGGTAAAGAAGAGGGGTGCATGCATTGTTACCTTTAAAGTCTCAGTCTTACCATCCTAACTCCTGATGCTCATGTATTGTTCTTGTGATACCAAATATGGAAGACACAGCCTGGCTACAAATTGATTGCTACTCTTCCCATTGAGAAGTAGAGTCCAGTCCTCCCTCCTAGAATCTGAGCTGGCTTTAAGTGACTTGCTTAACTAGTAGAACATGGTGGAAAACACTTTCTGGGACTTTTGAAGGTAGGTCCTAAAAAGCCTTGCAGCTTTTTTCGGAGTTTACCAGAACACTGTATGGAAGCTTTGAGTTGCCACATAAGAAATCTGCCTAACCTGAGCCTTCCTTGCTGGAGAAGTCCTTCCGCTGGCAGTCCCAGCTAACCCTCATTTCCAGTGATAGCTTCCTGGATGCCAAGCAGGTAAGTGAAGCAGTGTTGGATTCTTCAGAGCGGTCTGTTAGCCAGTGGATTACCACTAAGTAGCCTCAGTTAGTGCTGTGAGGATCAGAAAGATCACCCAGCCATAGTAAGCCTGAATTCTTAGTCCTTAAACTGAAACTGTAATAGGATGTTGTTTTTTAAGTCACCAAACTTTGGGAAAGTATGTCAGTTACCTATTCTTGAATAGCAAATCACACCCATATTTAGTGACTTAAAACAATAACAGCCATTATCTTTCAGTGCTTGTGTGGGTTAGGAAGTCAGACAGGGCACAGCAGGGCAGGGTTATCTCTACTTCACAACGTCTAATCTGAGAATACTTGAAAGCTGGGGGTAACTTGATGGCTGAGGGCTTGAGTCATATGGAGACATTTCTCCTGCCATTTCTGGTTGTTGATTCTGGCTATTAGGTAAGACTTCAGCTGGACTGTTGGGTGGAACATCAATGGCTTTGTGGCATCTCCATATGGCCTCTTTACATAGCCTAGTATGGGCTTCCTCAGAGCTTGGTGCTAGGTTCTAAGAGACATGACTGCTCTATTGCCACTTGTGACCTATTCTTGGAAGTCACATATGTTCTCTCTGATGTAGTCATAAGCCACCTAGATTAAGGGAGGGGAAGATAAATTTCAGGTGACTAAGTCCAGAATGTCCTGGGACTGAGGGGTTTCCTAGGGCACAGGACTTTGAGTGCTAAAATCAGAAAAGTTCTAGGAAAGCCAGGATGAATTCATCACCCTACTAAACCCCATGTTCAGTAGGAGTGTTGGAGTCGTATTTAGAGCATGTTGGGTGGGAGAGAGTGTTGGGGCCATCTTTGAAAAATAAATTCTCCCATAGGTGTTTTTCTTTATGCAGGAATGTATAACTGGCATACCAATGAACGTTGCAAGGAAAACAAGCAATTCATAGGAGTGTAAACTCTGTGAGAAAAGGGATTTTGTTATTTTTGTTCATCACTGAGCCTTGAGACCTAGAGTAGTGGTTGGCACATGGTTAATGTTAATAAATATTCATGAAATGACTAAATGAATAAAGTAAGTCCTAACATCCTATCCCATAAAATCCAGCCAATACCTGTCTTCAGCACACTTTCCTTGCTTACTAATAACCAGAGGACAAATTGCTTTAAATGTTTCTTTAAAATGAAATAGCAGCCTTTAAGAACAGCAGAAACTAGAAAACTAACCAAAACCAATAAACTTTAGAGAATATCACTTCTTCATCATGAGACTAGCCTTTGAATTCTCTTTCTTAGTTTCACTTCAGAGGCAGAATCTCAGATGACCGCAGCGGGGATAAGAAGAGGGTGCTCGGGGATCCCTGGGTGGCGCAGTGGTTTAGCGCCAGCCTTTGGCCCAGGGCGCGATCCTGGAGATCGGGATCGAATCCCACGTCGGGCTCGCGGTGCATGGAGCCTGCTTCTCCCTCTGCCTGTGTCTCTGCCTCTCTGTCTCTCACTGTGCCTATCATAAGTAAATAAAAATTAAAAAAAAAAAAAGAGGGTGCTCAGGGTCCTTATATTTTCCTAATTTCTAGAGAGTTCCTGTTGTGACAAGGTCCTCTTGGTTAAAAGTTATACTCCTCCTCTCAGTTAGGGGTGGGTAGGAATAATACTGCCTTAGAAAGCCCATGAAAAGAAGAAGGAAGAATAGGACAAATTCTAAAATCAGAATCTAAGGTTTTGATAGAGAAATAGAAGGTTGGAAAAGTTAGGAGAGGGAGTCCATGCTTAAATCACATTCCTTTAAGGACGTGATATAAACCACTGTAGAAAATAAAGGAGGAACAGAATCATTGGGAGGCCATATTAGCAGCTGGCTCTATTCCGTGTTTTTTTCCCTCACCTTTCATATTAGGGAATTTATTGTCCAAGGTTGAAATATGGGGTAACATTAACAACTCCAAATTCTTTTTTTTTTTTAGATTTTTATTTATTCATGAGAGACAGAGAGAGAAAGAGAGAGAGAGAGAGAGGCAGGGGGAGAAGCAGGCTCCACGCAGGGAGCCCGATGCGGGACTCGATCTTGGGTCTCCAGGATCACACCCTGGGCTGAAGGCGGCGCTAAACCGCGAGCCACCCCGGCTGCCTAAACAACTCCAGACTCTTGATAGTTTTCAAATAGCACGTTTTTGACAGGAAGACATCGATCTTAAAGAATCAAGTCCTCTTTTGGGAAAAAATGGGAAATGAGATGGAATGATAAGATCAAGATAGCGAATAGAAGAGCTCAAAAGTCAGACCAAATGATTTTTTTCCCCATATTGCAAAAGGGTGACTTTTCTCCATTTTTACCTAGACATTCCAGTGCTTTTATATTATTTCTATATATTCTCTATAATTGTTAGTTTCTTTTTTTTTTTTTTTTAATTTTTTTTAGATTTACTAATTTATTTTAAAGAGAGAGAGAGCACAAGCAGGAGCGGTGGGGAGGAGAAAGAATTTCAGGCAGACTCTGCACTGAGTGCAGAGATCAGGGCCTAGACACTGAGATCATGACCTGAGGTAAAACCAAGAGTCAGACACTTAACATTGTTAGTTTCTTTATCTTGAACTTTGTAAAATAGATTTTAAAAAGGTATAAAAGCCTACTTCTAGTCAGTATTCTTCACAATGTTGCTAAAATGAGAGATTAGAAGTTAAATCACATTTCCAAAATAAAATAAGATTAAACTCCATAGAGAAATCCTGTGATTAAGAATAGCATCATTCTGTATAAGCTATAAACTTTACTAAGGGAATTTGTCGTGGCATGGGGATAATTCTGGTCTAAATTGTTGACAAATGACAGAAAAAACTCTAATATAGTTACCAAAATGAATTAAAGCCACTTGAAAATAAATCTCTTTAATAGTTTCAAGCTATTTAGAAACTTTGGAAAGCTTGGAGTTGTTATGTAATCTCATGTTTCAACTTTGGACAGTATTAATAAATTCCCTATCGTAAAAGATGGGGAAGTGAACACATGGTGTTGCCAGCTGCTGAGATGGCCTCTGACGCCTCTCCTCCTGGTATTCACACCCCTGTGCCATTGTCTCCCGCACTGAATAGGGCTGTCTTATGTGACAAGCTGAACCTATGTGAGATAATAAATGCGTGTTACTTTCAGCAGCTTAATTTTGAGGTAATCTGTTACATAGCAATAATTGATTCATACACCTACACTAATTCCCACTTTCTCATCTGCTTCCAAGTATTTATTACTGATTTGATATTAGTATTAGTATTTGATAGTAACATCACTAAGATTTATAATCTTATATTTCATTTTGTGACCATAATATCTAATTTTTTAGTCTTAACCATTTTGATGGAAGTATAAAAATTTCAGAGCTTATGAACAGGCCTTTTTCAGGAATTTTCTCTTCTGAGTACTTAAGGTTTGAATTGTACTTAGTTGGCTGGATTTCAAGTAGGCTTTATTTAAAATAGATGTATTCTGCTCCCAGCTGTACAATAGTTTAAGGCCAATCTAATATTTTCTAACTTGCTTATGAATGGCTTTTTCTGTTTGTTTCCCTTTGTGTGTGTGTGTGTGTGTGTGTGTGTGTGTGTGTGTGTGTGAAATTAACTTCATGAGACATGGGTCATTAGTAATCATTATCAGTTTTTCCTTGGCCATAATGTCTCCATTTCTTTTATTATGTTAATACATATTTTTTGTTCCATATTTTTAGTTTTCTTTTCAAGAGTTCAGGGATAAGAGATCAGGGTTATGTGCAAGGCTACATATTAAAAGCAGGGCTGGACAGCCCGGGTGGCTCAGCGGTTTAGCGCTGCCTGCAGCCCAGGGTGTGATCCTGGAGACCTGGGATCAAGTCCCATGTTCGGCTCCCTGCATGGAGCCTGCTTCTCCCTCTGCCTGTGTCTCTGCCTCTCTCTCTCTCTCTCTCTCTCTCTCTCTCTCTGTCTCTCATGAATAAATAAATAAAATATTTAAAATTAAAAAACAAACAAATAAATAAAAGCAGTGCCTCCAGAGTCAGACTGCTATGTTAAGTCATTGATTAGTCATTTATCATCTTGAAGACCTTGTATATGTATTCTAACATTTTTTGTTTCTGGTATGTGTATCACTTTTCTAATCTAAAAAATGAAGATACTAATATTATCTATCTTTTAAAGATTTGACAATGATAAAATAATGTTAGATAGGTATAAAAAGGATGAGCAAGAGTGTCCTTGTGTTTCCTGTGTTTGATGTTCATTCAGCATCATTATCTGTAAGTTTCTTTGTTTCATCAAATTTGTGATATTTTTAGCTCTAATGCAAATAATTTTTCTGTTCCATTCTCTCTTCTACTTCTGGGATGCCCATTATCTATCTATCTATCTATCTATCTATCTATCTATCTATCTATCATCTATCTATATTTTTAAAATGTTTATTTATTCATGAGAGACAGAGAGAGGAGAGAGGCAGAGACACAGACAGAGGGAGAAGCAGGCTCCTTGCAGGGAGCCTGATGTGGGACTAGATCCCAGGTCTCCAGGATCACACCCTGGACCGAAGGCAGCGCTAACCACTGAGCCACCCAGGCTGCCCCCCTTTATCTATATTTTAAATTGTTTGCTATTTAGCAGGTCTGTGAGTTTTTGTTCTGTTTTCACAATGATATTTTTTCATATTTGATAATTACTACTGATCTTTATTCAATTTTATTTACTTGTTCCTCTGTTATCTCTTCTAGGCTTAGGTTATTAAGTTCATCCAGTGAAATTTTTAGTTCAACAATTGTATATTTCAGTTCTAAAGTTTTCATTTTGGGGATCCCTGGGTGGCGCAGCGGTTTAGCACCTGCCTTTGGCCCAGGGCGCGATCCTGGAGACCCGGGATCAAATCCCACATCGGGCTCCCAGTGCATGGAGCCTGCTTCTCCCTCTGCCTATGTCTCTGCCTCTCTCTCTCTCTGTGATTATCATAAATAAATAAAAATGAAATAAAAAATAAAAAAATAAAGTTTTCGTTTTGTTAGTTTTAACTTACGTCTTTGCTGAGCTTTCTTATTTTATTTATTGTGAGCATATTTTATTTCATTCAGAATAGTTCCAGAAGTTTCCCTGCTAGTTTCAATATCTATTTAATCTCAAGATTGATCTTGTTTAATTTTTTGTTGTTGTTGAAACATCTTCCACTTTATGTGTGGATTTTAATTTTTTTGGTATATTAAGCAATTTTCAATTGGGTTTCAGATACTTATGACTACTAAATTGTGGGGATTCTGTTATTTTTCTCCAGTGAGTTGTTTTTTTGTTTTATCAGGCTATTATCTTGGCTGAAATTGACATGTGCACTCTGTTTCTTTGATGGAGACTATAGTGTCAGTTCTTGTTCTTTCTTTTCTTTTCGTTTTTTCTGCTTTTGCTAATCTCTGTTGATTCTGTGCCACACATGCATGTTTCAGGGGCCAGTAAAAAAGAATTATGGGTAGACAGCATTTAGGATTCAATCTCCAAATGGCTCTTTCCCTTCAGGGGTTTCCCCAACTTTCTTCAGCATTGATGGTAGATATGATTTTAGGTTTTTTGTTCTCTTCCGCAGAAAAATTGTAATCTTCACACTGACACCTATCCTGTGTGTGACATGACAACACTCCTTAGCCTCTTGCTAAAAGCCATGGAAACAGAAATTTTCTTGGTATAGCTCTTCTCTTCCCTTATAGATGTTTACACACTGCAAGGTTCTGTCCACTGCTTATACTCTAGTGCCTTTGAGTAATTGCTTTCTGTATTATGTCTGGATTTTACAGTTATTTTCTGGGCGGGGGGAGGTGTCTAGCATGGTATTAACTCTGTACTAGAATCAGAAATCCTTCCCTTATTAAAAAAAAATGTGTTCCTTTGTTTTAACTGGGCTTTGAATCAAAGTAATAGTAAGTAGGTGCTTTTTTACTCAACCAGCTCTAACAGTTCCTCCAATTTGGTATCTTTTAATGAAGGACTGAACATATCTAGTTTACAGTTCTTTCTCTTTGTAAATCTCTTTATAGCAAACGTAACCATTAAAAGACAAGGTTGTTTTTGTTGAGCTTGTATTTAAAAACATACTCTTTTCACTATAATATGTTTCAAAGCACAACTCCAAGAAGGGGTGAAGAGTTGTATAATGAGGCCGAATGAGGCTACTTGTTCAGAGGGTAACATTGGGTAAATTGCTTAATTGTGTGCTTCAGTTCGTCTGTGTATTCGGACAAAAATATCTACTCCAAAGGATAGTGTTGAGGATTAAATGAGGTGATGAATGTAACGTCTCTATAAAAGAGTAAGAAATAAGGGGTGCCTGGGTGGCTCAGTTGGTGGTTTCTGCTTTCCACTCAGGTCATGATCCCAGGGTCCTGAGATCCAGTCCCACAAGCCCCATGTCCAGCTGCCTCGTCCAGCTGCCTCCTCAGCGGGAGCCTGTTCCTCCCTCTGCCTGCTATTCCCCCTGCTTATGCTCTCTCTGTCAGATAAAAAATAAGCTCTTAAAAAAAGAGTAAGAAATAAGAAAATATTGATTTTTTTCTCCTGTTGAATTCCACATTTCACATCATATCTGGACTCTCTTAATTACTTGTAATCTGTCCCCTTTTTATAATCCATACTCTCTATAGTTATTTGAGAATTTAGTTTATACTTCCCATTATGTTTTAAGTTCCCCAGAGAGATTTTGCTTATTTGTGTTTCTCTTGGTGCCATCAACAAACTAGCAATATTCCATGAGTATTTGCAGAATTAAATCTGTTTTCCTGAGCTGCTGTTTCATCAACATTATGGCAGCTTCCTCAGTAGAGATTGTAAAACTCAATATCTGCTCTTAAAATGCATGAGAAACTCTTAGTTACAATGACTTTTCCACTCCTTTGATCCTTTTCAGGTGTTTGAAAATAAACGTAAAGACTTGACTTGATCCTTTGAGATTCAGAAAGCATGCACAATAAGTTTTATCCCTGAATTCATAATGGCAAAAGTCGCTCCATCTTCTTCTTTTTTTTTTTTTGAGGAATTAAAAAAGGAATTTGTTTATTGAGGGTAAGAGGATGCAACAAGCAATATAAAAATCAAAAGCTTATCTGGCTTTCTTTTACTGACTTTTCTTTCTCTGTTTCTCAAATGGGGGTTGGATTTTATTTGTACATTTTCTGAGGGTCCTGATCTGCTCATGGAATCTTTTATACAGGTGGAAGCTGTGGGACAGATTCCTTGAGACCCTTCAGGACACCTCACTCCAGGCGGAGTGTTGCTCAGTGGTGCCTATTTCTTGGCCTTCTGCTTCATGTATATTACAAAATAGTCATTGCATGCGATGGTGAGCCCAGCAATTAGCGAAAAGAAGATCTGGAAGCCCACTTTGCCATCTCGGCACTGGTCGAGGTCCATTATTTTGTCCACGGCTAGAGGGTCTTTCTGATTTTCCAAAAATCCTGGGAATTCCTTTTCCATGAGTACCCTCAGGTCTTCCTTTGTCAAGTATCCTTTCTCCCCAGCAAATTTGTGAAACATGAACATCATGGTTTCCATGGCATGTTCCATTTGAGACGGCATCTTGGTGAGATCTGTTGAAACCTTGGCGCGAGGCGCAGCAGGGACGCTCAGCTGGCGGGGACCCTCGACCAGTCGTCTCTCCATCTTATACCTTCAAATGTAGGAGGTTTATAATCAAGGACTTGAAAATGTCATCAAAGCACTTCTTTTTCTTTAATCAAATATTTTAAATGATTGACTAGATGGTGTGACTATAAAGTCATAATTTTTTATTGCACAGTTATGTTTAAGTTTATTTATGTATAGGAATGTTTATTTTCTGCTTCAGTGCGTAGTAGCTATTTTTTGGTCTGCCCCATACAAAATGTGCCTTACTCTTTTTTTTAAATAAATTTATTTTTTATTGGTGTTCAATTTGTCAACATACAGAACAACACCCAGTGTTCATCCCGTCAAGTGCCCACCTCAGTGCCCGCCACCCAATCACCCCCAACCCCTGCACATCTCCCCTTCCACCACCCCTAGTGGGTTTCCAGAGTTAGGAGTCTTCCATGTTCCATCTCCCTTTCTGATATTTCCCACTTATTTTTTCTCCTTTCCCCTTTATTCCCTTTCACTATTTTTTATATTCCCCAAATGAATGAGACAATATAATGTTTGTCCTTCTCCGATTGACTTATTTCACTCAGCATAATACCCTCCAGTTCCATCCACGTCAAAGCAAATGGTGGGTATTTGTCGTTTCTAATGGCTGAGTAATATTCCATTGTACACATAAACCACATCTTCTTTATCCATTCTTCTTCCTTTCTTTCTTTCTTTCTATCTTTCTTTCTTTCTTTCTTTCTTTCTTTCTTTCTTTCTTTCTTTCTTTCTTTCTTTCTTCTTTCTTTCTCTCTCTCTCTCTCTCTCTCTTTCTTTCTTTCTTTCTTTCTTTTTTTTTCTTTTTTTTTTCCATTCAACTTTCGATGGACACCGAGGCTCCTTCCACAGTTTGGCTATTGTGGACATTGCTGCTAGAAACATCGGGGTGCAGGTGTTCCAGCGTTTCGGTGCATCTGTATCTTTGGGGTAAATCCCCAGCAGTGCAATTGCTGGGTCTAGGGCAGGTCTATTTTTAACTCTTTGAGGAACCTCCAACAGTTTTCCAGAGTGGCTGCACCAGTTCACATTCCCACCAACAGTGCAAGAGGGTTCCCTTTTCTCCACATCCTCTCCAACATTTGTTGTTTCCTGCCTTGTAAATTTTCACCATTCTCACTGGTGTGAGGTGGGATCTCATTGTGGTTTTGATTTGTATTTTGCTGATGGCAAGTGATGCGGAGCATTTTCTCATGTGCATGTTGGCCATGTCTATGTCTTCCTCTGTGAGATTTCTGTTCATGTCTTTTGCCCATTTCATGATGGGATTATGGTTTCTTTGGTGTTGAGTTTAATAAGTTCTTTATAGATCTTGGAAACTAGCCCTTTATCTGATACGTCATTTGCAAATATCTTCTCCCATTCTGTAGGTTGTCTTTGAACTTTGTTGACTGTTTCTTTTGCTGTGCAGAAGCTTCTTATCTTTTTTTTTTTAGAAGCTTCTTATCTTGATGAAGTCCCAATAATTCATTTTTGCCTTTGCTCTTTTGCCTTCATGGATGTATCTTGCAAGACGTTGCTGTGGCCGAGTTCAAAAAGGGTGTTGCCTGTGTTCTCCTCTAGGATTTTGATGGAATCTTGTCTCACATTTAGATCTTTCATCCATTTTGAGTTTATCTTTGTGTGTGGTGAAAGAGAGTGGTCTAGTTTCATTCTTATGCATGTGGATGTCCAATTTTCCCAGCACCATTTATTGAAGAGACTGTCTTTCTTCCAGTGTCTTTCCTCCTTTATCGAATATTAGTTGACCATAAAGTTCAGGGTCCACTTCTGGGTTCTCTATTCTGTTCCATTGATCTATGTGCCTGTTTTTGTGCCAGTACCACACTGTCTTGATGACCATAGCTTTGTAATACAACCTGAAATCTGGCATTGTGATGCCCCCAGCTACGGTTTTCTTTTTTAAAATTCCCCTGGCTATCCAGGGTATTTTCTGATTCCACACAAATTTTAAAATAATTTGTTCCAACTATTTGAAGAAAGTCCATTGTATTTTGATAGGGATTGCATTAAACGTGTAAATTGCCCTGGGTAACATTGACATTGTCACAATATTAATTCTGCCACTCCATGAGCATGGAATATTTTTCCCTCTATATGTGTCCTCCTCAATTTCTTTCAGATGTGCTCTATAGTTTTTAGGGTATAGATCCTTTACCTCCTTGGTTAGGTTTATTCCTAGGTATCTTATACTTTTGGGTGAAATTTTAGATGGGATGGACTCCTTAATTTCTCTTTCTTCAGTCTCATTGTTAGTGTATAGAAATGCCACTGACTTCTGGGCATTGATTTTATATCCTGCCACACTGCCAAATTGCTGTATGATTTCTAGCAATCTTGGGGGAGAGTCTTTTGGGTTTTCTATGTAGAGTATCATGTCATCGGCAAAGAGGGAGAGTTTGACTTCTTCTTTGCCAATTTGAATGCCTTTTATGTCTTTTTGTTGTCTGATTGCTGAGGCAAGGACTTCTAGTACTATGTTGAGTAGCAGTGGTGAGAGTGGACATCGCTGTCTTGTTCCTGATCTTAGGGGAAAGGCTCCCAATACTTCCCCATTGAGAATGATATTTGCTGTGGGCTTTTCGTAGATGGCTTTTAAGATGCTGAGGAATGTTCCCTCTATCCCTACACTCTGAAGAGTTTTGATCAGAAATGGTTGCTGTATTGTGTCAAATGTTTTCTCTGCATCTAATGAGAGGATCATATGGATCTTGGTTTTTCTCTTGCTGATATGATGAATCACATTGATTGTTTTATGAGTGTTGAACCAGCCTTGTGTCCCGGGGAAAAATCCTACTTGGTCATGGTGAATAATTTTCTTAATGTAGTGTTGGATCCTATTGGCTAGTATCTTGTTGAGAATTTTTGCATCCATGTTCATCAGGGATATTGGTCTGTAATTCTCCTTTGTGGTGGGGTCTTTGTCTGGTTTTGGAATTAAGGTGATGCTGGCCTCATAGAACGAATTTGGAAGTACTCCATCAGTACTTAATGTACTGTTGTATCCTATTGAAAATGTGCCTTACTCTCATCGGCTATGAGTGGGCAAATGATCTTAGCAATGCCAAAGTGATTCTTTATCTTAGAAATATGAATCTCTAGTGGATATACATGAGGACAGAAACAGTTAAAACAGAGTAATTTATGGCAGAGTGACTCTCTAGATACTACCAACACCTTCTACTAAGTCCCCTTCTTTTTCTTCTTGAATTTTGATTATTGAGCTCTACCTATGAGGCAGTAAGACTTTCCAAATCTTTTTTTTTAACTGTAGCATAAGTTAATCAGAATTCATTTCTTTTGATTTCAACTGAAAACAGATACAGAAAATCTCTTTTTGGAATTGCTTTAAATGTTAGGCTCAATTGGAATTTTTCTTGGTTCTGGTACTTGGAGAAAAGTTCTGTTCCACCTTTTTTATAATTTAATTCTTGTATTTCTTTATTTTTTTTAAATTTTATTTCTTTATTCATGAGAGACGGAGAGAGAGAGAGGCAGAGACACAGGCAGAGGGAGAAGCAGGCTCCCCACAAGGAGTCCAATGTGGGACTTGATTCCTGGATCCCAGGATCACCTCCTAAGCCCAAGGCAGATGCTCAACTGCTGAGCCACTCAGGCATCCCAACAGCTGAAATTTTTACACCTTATGAGATGTTTAGTTACTAACACCTGTCCAATACACATTCCTGGTGTATTTTCATGCATTAACTCCTAGCCTCTCAAGAGAAGTTTATAAAATAAGTCTTAGGAAACATTTAGTGTCAGAGCTCTCAGCTTACAGATAAACACTGATGCAAATAGAATCCAACGGTTAAGGTCCCTTTGGAACACATTAGTAGCTGCCAAGATGTTTATGGTGAGGTGCAGTTTAGCTATATCCCTACAAGCTAATTACTAGATTATAATAAATGCAAATCTCAAACTAAATTATTAAACACAGATTACCAAGGGTGAACAAAATTCTCTTCTGAAAGTTTGATAAAGTTCCAGCCTGAGTCTTTTTAGGTGCCCTAAAGACCATCTTACATAAAACAGTTACTTGAAACATTTGCAAGAATATTCTGGTCAGGATTTGGTTAATTTATTTCTGGCATCAGAAAAGCAGAGTTCTCTACTCCAGGGTCTTGATCTCAGTACAGTTAAGACCCAGGCCTCAAGCTTTGTGCCCAAAGGTACAGGTAATAGGGCTTCTTAGATTATTATACCTTTCATGCAAGGGTGAGTGTGTCTCTAAAACTTAAGGTAACCCACATATCTTGAATATCAGTAATATTACCTGAGAGCTCACTTTTAATATTCATGATGACAAAGAAGCATTAATTCCCTAATGAAACCCAATTTTTAATGCTCATTATTTTAATTAGAAAAATCTAGTATTGATTAGAAATACAGATAGCTGAAACTCTTGGAGAAGCTACATCTGAAGTGTGCACTTTCTCATATAATGCTCAGGGGACCATCCCTTGGATGTGAATTTTCAATTATGATAAGTTATTGAATATAGGGTATAACTTAAGCTAAAGACCAGATACATAAAACTATACTATCAATGCCGAAGTATTTTAAAGCAAATTTCACGTGTGCATTTATTATTCTGCAAATTTCCAAGATTATAAGTGTTCATGGCTTATAAAGTTCCAAGTCAGGGATTCTAGGATTCAAGACAAGTATTTGTTAAATCTAAGCCATATTGAGATTTAAGTCTAATTTTATATCCTAGCTGGGAAGCAAAACTACTATAGAGTGGTAGTTCCAGAATTCCTGAATCTATTTGGAAGGAGAGTCTAAGGAAGCTGTGTTTTCATAACAAGGCCACTATTTTTACTTGGATTTGGTGCTTATTTGGATAGCTTTGAATATGAGATTATAGAAGACCTTGCTTTGATATTTTCACTGTACAAACTTATGAAATATAGCTCTTTAAAAAATTGAAGTGGATATGGGTTTTGTTTTTAATAATTCATGTGCAATACATATAAGGTGTTTATGACTAATTTTAAAATTTTTGAATATTTGATTATTCTGAACTGTATAAGAGCAGGATTATCTATCTATTATCTAAAATGGGAAGCTGTATTGTAGAGTTTGATTTGAGCTCCACAAATGACAGTAAGATTAGTGTAAGTTCCTTTCCTGTAACATTAAGCATTAGTGTTTATTTCCATGGTCCAAACATAGGGGCAGGTCTAATAAGAAACATACTTATGGTCTAATAAAAGTGGTATTTTATATCCATATTTGTTTTTCCTAAGAAATTGGTAAATTGGAGTATAACACAATAATTTGTGTTGTCATCATAAATATAGTTTCATGACCAAGTGCAATTTTTAAATATGATTTTTGAAAGCTATTTACAAGGCTGCCTAACCACTATGACACTTCACATTATTTATAAAACTATGATTCTTTGAAAGCAAATTATATTTGTAAATTGGTAATGAAAATCTGTATAAAATTTATAATTTCCTCCTTAGACTGCAAATTATAGTGAAACATTTAAACATATGATTGTCAATAAGCATGGGTTTTTTTCCTTAAATAAACACTCCTGCCCCAAATCTTACTTTTTTCTGTTCTTTAGAAACTAGAGTCATTTATTCTTTGTTCTTAAGAAGTCTCTAATTTCCAAAGCTATTCTATGTTTCAAAAAGGCTTAATGCTCTCATGTGGTCCCCTCAAGCCTAGACAAAGAATGGATTGGGGATCACTAACAGATGGAAGAGACAGATCATCCGGAGAGAGAAAACAGAATTAGAAAACGGTTAGAATAGAGGAGAGAGCCCTGAGGAAATCCAACATTAGGAAAAAGAAAGAAATTCAGGCAAGGGAAAATTTGAAAATGACAACATCCTGGATGCCAAGGAAAAAGACAAGTGAATAGTCAAGTGTATCAAACACTGTTTTTCACTTCTGGTTAGGATGAAAGACATCAAACAGATCATTAACTCCATTGTTGCTGTGAGAAATAAATGGATGAGCTAAAAAATGTATTTTACTTTAAGTCATCAGAGTTCTGGAATTAAATAAGTCTAAATAAATTCCAAAGATAAACAGATCTTTCCTAGTTTTCCCGGGTTAGTGGCCATTTGCCTCTTGGGGTAGTCTGGGAATCATAGGCAGATGCAATAGTGAGCTTACTATAGTCAAAGAAAAATTGTGAAAGAGAGGAGAAAACAGCTAAACTGGACTGTTGGATTGGAATCTGAAAAAGCCTTAAGAGCCCCCCTATTATACTAAGTAGGCTCAAGCTTGCTGTGAATTCCAAACTGCCCAGAAAATAAACTTTATTAAAAAATACATTTGACATGTAAAATTTATTGGATTGGATTAATTAATGGATTAGATTAATTAAACTGAATTAAACAATAAATTATTGCAACAGGTCAATAGAAATAATCAAAACTGAAACAGAGAAGGGAAAAGGTAATTCAAAAATTACTATGCAGAGGCACCTGGGTGGCTCAGTCAGTTAAGCATCTGACTCATTTTGGCTCAGGTCATGATCTCAGGGTTGTGAGATTGAGCTCTGAGTCAGGCTCTGTACTGAGTATGGAGTTGGCTTAAGATTCTCTCTCTCCCTCTTCCTCTGCCCCTCCGTCCTGCTCATACATTCTCTCTCTTTCTCTCTCTCTAAAAAATAAATAAAATTACTAAAAGAAAATATCTGAGGAAAACATAAGGTGGCCTTGTATATATGTAATTGATGTCCCAGGAAAGGAGAAGGAGAATGAGGCAGGAAAAAAAAGTGAAAAGAGAGTAGCTGAAGAGTTTTAGCAATTGATTAAAGTCTCAGACCACAGAACTAAAAAGTTCGGTAAACACCATGCAAGACAAATACAAGGAACATCTTGTCTAGGTACATCATAGGCAAGCTACTCAAAACAAGATAAACCTTAAAAACAATCTTAGATGAAATAATAGATGGCTGGCTAAATATATGGAAGCCAGAGACAATGGAATCTTTTAAATGCTAAAATAAAGTCAGCATATACTTTTTACCTGATGAAAGTATCTACTACAATCACAGTAAAATAAAAATGAAACAAAAATAAGATTATTCTAGGGATCCCTGGGTGGCGCAGTGGTTTGGCGCCTGTCTTTGGCCCGGGGCGCGATCCTGGAGATCCGGGATCGAATCCCACGTCAGGTTCCCGGTGCATGGAGCCTGCTTCTCCCTCTGCCTGTGTCTCTGCCTCTCTCTCTCTCTCTGTGACTGTCATAAATAAATAAATAAATAAATAAATAAATACGATTATTCTATACTAACAGAGTAGAGGACATCCGTGAAAAATAGATTGAAGAAGTTTTTTCAGGATGAAGAGAAATAATCCCTGATGCAGGGTTGGAGTTTCAGGAAGAAAATGGAGGGCACAGGAAAGGGTAAATATGTGGATAAATATAAAATATATTTTAAAATTTTTTAAAGATTACTGTTTGGAGAAAATACAATTAACTGGAATTTAAATAAAAACTTGGAAAAAGAAAAAAAATATCTCCTACACAAAGTAAATACAATAACAATGCATTATGAATTTGAAATATATAGACATAAAATATATACCAATAGCACAGTGGGAAGAGGGCATATGTTAGGTTCTTACATTGTTTGTGAAGTTGTATACTATTAATTCAAGGTACACTGTGATAAATTAAGGATGGATACTATTATCTCCAAGTAACTACCAAAAAGTGATACACAATGAAAAGTCCAATGGAATAGATAAAATGAAATACTAAAAAATGTTCAAATAATACATAAGAAGCTATGAAAGAAATGTAGAGCAAAAGAAAAAGAGATGGACAAGTAGAAATCAGTTAGCAAGGTGAAAGACATAACTATATCAATAACTACATAAACATTGATAGAATAAACATTCCGCTGAAAATGCAGAAAATGTCAGATTGGATTTGAAAATGAGATCCAACAAAACAGCTTATAGTTGGGTCTTGTCTTATAAGCCATTCTGACATTCAGCCTTTAAAAATAAGGACACGAAGAGGTTGGAAATAGACTGGAAATCCATTTTTAAATAATCCATTTAGCTGTTTGAGTAGTAAAGTAGACTTCAAGTCAATGAGTACTACCAAGAATAAAGAAAAAAATGAATAGTTTATGTAATGAGTTTTAAAGACCTATTCTAAGTTACAGTCATTAAGACAGTGTGGTTTGGGTGTAAGCATAAGCAAAAAGAGCAACAGAACATAATAAAGTCAACTAATTCATCTGTGTTGTTTAAGGTTCTGTGGCTTTTCAAAAATGCATAATCTCATGTATTTACCGTAACAGTTTGATACATAATATATTCACCATTCTAAAGTACCCTGTGCTTCACCTATTCATTCTTCCTCCATCCCCTGAACCCCTGGCTAACAATGATGGTCTTACTATCACCATACTTACGCTTTTTCCAAAATGTCATGAATATTTTAGAATAATACATGAGGTAGTCTTCAAAATCCTCCCACCCCGCCCGCCCAGAGGTTCCCTTCTGTATATATATTTTTAAAGATTTTATTTATTTACCCATGAGAGACACACAGAAAGAGAGAGGCAGAGACATAGGCAGAGAGAGAAGCAGGCTCCATGCAAGGAGCCCGGTGTGGGACTCCGTCTCAGGATTCCAGGATCATGCCCTGGGCAGAAGACAGATACTTAACTGCTGAGCCAGCCAGGCATCCCCCTTCTGTATATTTGCAATTGGTCATTTTTCCTGCTCCCAGCCTCAAGCAACCTCATATCTGTTTTCTGACTGTATGGTATTGCCTCTTCTAAAAATTTTATGTAAGTCTAGTCATACAATATGCAGACTTTTGTAAGTGGCTTTGCTCAGTGGCCATAGTATCTTTATTACATGTATCAGTAGTTTGTCCCACTTTTTATTGTATTCCATTATATGGATATACCACATTTTGCTTAGCCTTTTTTTTTTTAAAGATTTTATTTATTTATTCATGGAAGACACAGAAAGAGAGTCAGAGACTCAGTCAGAGGGGGAAGCAGGCTCCCAGCAAGGAGCCTGATGCAGGACTTGATCCCAAGAATCTGGGATCACACCCTGAGCCAAAGGCAGATGCTCAACCACTGGGCCACCCAGGCATCCCTTGCTTAGCCTTTCACCTGTAAATGGACATTTGGATTGTTTCCACATTTAAGCTACTATGAATAATGACGATATGAATATTCATGTAAAAGGCCTTATGTGAACATAAGGCACAGCATGTGGCCAATTTTAAATTATTACATATGGACTTGAAAAGCATATATATTCTATAATTATTTAGTAGTATTTTACATATAAATCAAGCTTGTTGACTGTAATTAGAAGCCACATGCTTCTGAAAAATGTTCTTTGTATATTAATTTCTGAGAAAAGTGTGTTGTAATCTCTACTATGATTATTGCTTGGTTTAGTTCCATCAGTGTTTGTTTATATATTTAGTCCTGTATTATTACTTGCATGTATGCTTTGTATTATATGGTGACCTACTTCATCCCTAGTGAGGGTTTTAGCATTGAAGTCTACTTTGTTGACATTAATGTAGCTTTATTAATAAACAAACTTATTTGTTTATTATTTGCCTTACATATCTTTTATATATTTTTTTCCTTTCAAACTGTATGCTTATGTTTTCAATGTTTCTTTTAAATAGCACGTAGCTTAATTTTTTTTCAAATCTGGAAGTCTTTTACCCAGAAAGGTAGTTTAGATTGGCTGTCATTAGTAATATATTTTAATTTATTAATATTATCTTATTTTTTGTTTTCTATATATGCTACCTTTCTTTCTCTTGGGACTCAGTCCCTGTTGGGCTTCCTGCATGGAGCCTGCTTCTCCCTCTGCCTATGCCTCTACCTCTCTCTGTGTGTCTCTCATGAATAAATAATAAAATCTTTTTTAAAAAATTATCCTGCTTTGGATGAGTTGTACATCCTGAATCTAATGGTGCACTATACTTCTCTACAAATGCAACATCTTGAGGTATTATCTCTACATATTGCTTTTTTCATCATTCTCTTTTGCCTCTTTTCTGGAACTCTAGTCAGAGATTTTTTAAAACCTCACAGTTTAGGGATACCTGGCTGGCTCATTTGGTAGAGCATGAGACTCTTGACCTCAGCATTATAAGTTTGAGCCCCATGTTGGGTGTAGAAATTCCTTAAAAATAAAATCTTAAAAAAAAAAAAAACCCTTCACATTTTATCCTCTTTGTCTCACCTTCTCTTCCGTATTTGTTTTCATTTGTCCCTCTTCTTGGTAGTGTACAATTTCTTCTAACCTTTCAGTCCAATATCTCTAGTCAGCTGTGTCTAAGAAAACACATTAGTTTCTGGACACAGTTTTACTCAACTCTCACTATCTGATTCCCCTCTCAAGAAGCAAGCACTTTTGGCTTTTCTTAAAACTATTTATCAGAAATCTCTCAACAGAGTCCAGGGCCAGATGGCATCCCAGTGCAATTCTACCAAACATTTAAAGAAGAATTAATACCTTTTCTTCTGAAGCTATTCAAAAAATAAAAATAGAAGGAAAACTTCCAAACTCATTCTATGAGGTCAGTATGACATTGATCCCCAAAGCAGACAAAGACCCCACCAAAAAGAATTACAGACCAGTATCCTTGATAAACATGGATGCCAAAATTCTCACCAAGATACTAGAAGTTACTAGAGTCCAAAGTACATTAAAAGGCTTAATGACCTGCTGACCAAGTGGAATTTATTCCCTGGCTACAGGGGTGGTTCAACACTTGCTAATCAATCAATGTGATACACTACATTAATAAAAGAAGGACAAGGGATCCGTGGGTGGTGCAGCGGTTTGGCGCCTGCCTTTGGCCCAGGGCGCGATCCTGGAGACCCGGGATCGAATCCCACGTCGGGCTCCCGGTGCATGGAGCCTGCTTCTCCCTCTGCCTGTGTCTCTGCCTCTCTCTCTCTCTCTGTGTGACTATAATAAAAATAAATAAATAAATAAATAAATAAATAAATAAATAAATAAAAAATAAAAGAAGGACAAGAACTCTCTTCAGTGCAGGGATAGAGGGAACATACCTCAATATCATAAAAGCCATATACAAAAAACTCAGAGCCAATATCATCCTTAACGGGGAAAAACGGAGAGCTTTTCCTCTAAGGTCAGGAACATGACAGGGATGTCCACTCTGACCACTGTTGTCCACATAATATTGGAAGTCCTAGCCTCAGCAATCAGACAACAAAACGAAATAAAAAACATCCAATGGCTAAGAAGTCAAGCTTTCACTCTTTGCAGATGACATGATACTCTTTATAGAAAACGGAAAAGACTCCATACAAAAATAGCTAGAACTCATACAGGAATTCAGCAAAGTTGGCAGGATATAAAATCAATGCGCAGAAGTCAGTTGCATTACTGTACACTGACAATGAGGCAGAAGAAAGAGAAATCAAGGAATTGATTTCATTTACAATTGCACCAAAAACCATATGCTATTTAGGAATAAATCTAACCAAAGAGGTAAAGGGTCTATACTCTGAAAACTACAGAACACTTATGAAAGAAATTGACAAAGACACAAAGAGATGGAAAAATATTCCATGTGAAGATGGCGGAAGAGTAGGGTCCCCAAGTCACCTGTCCCCACCAAATTGCCTAGATAACCTTCAAATCATCCTGAAAATCTACGAATTCGGCCTGAGATTTAAAGAGAGAACAGCTGGAATGCTACAGTGAGAAGAGTTCACCCTTCTGTCAATGTAGGAAGACGGGGGGGGGGGGAAGAAATAAACAAAAGGCATCCAAGGGGGAGGGCCCCGCGAGGACCCGGGCTAAGGGCCCCACGAGTGTCCCCAGGACAGGAGAGCCCCGTCCCGGAGAAGCAGGAGCTGCACCAACCTTCCCGGGCGGAAAGGGGCCCGCAGGGAGTTGGAGCAGGACCCAGGAGGGCGGGGATGCCCTCGGGCTCCCGGGGACACTAACAGACACCTGCGCCCCAGGAGAGTGCACCGAGCTCCCTAAAGTGCTGCAGCGCACACGGCTGGACCCGGGAGCAGCTCGGAGGGGCTCAGGCGGCAGCTCTGCGGAGGGGGCTGCGGGGCGGGAGCGCGAATCCAACAGCGCAGGCCCGGGAGCAATGGGCGCAGGGGACACAGCCCAGGATCCGGCCTCCCCCGGGACAGGCAGAGGCCGGGAGGGCCCAGGACAGCGAGGACGCTCCTGCCCCGAGCTGAGCAGATCAGCGGCCCCGCCCCCGGAGCATCCAGGCCCCTGCAGGCTGAGACCTCTGTAGTTACTGCAGGAGCTGACTCTAGGGCTCCAGAGCTGGCCTCCGCCACTGTGGTTGTTCCTCCTGGGGCCTCACGGGGTAAACAACCCCCACTGAGCCCTGCACCAGGCAGCGGGCAGAGCAGCTCCCCCAGTGCTAACACCTGAAAATCAGCACAACAGGCCCCTCCCCCAGAAGACCAGCTAGATGGACAAGTTCCAGGGGAAGTCAAGGGACTTAAAGGGTACAGAATCAGAAGATACTC
Source organism: Nyctereutes procyonoides (assembly GCF_905146905.1). Taxonomy (NCBI): domain Eukaryota; kingdom Metazoa; phylum Chordata; class Mammalia; order Carnivora; family Canidae; genus Nyctereutes; species Nyctereutes procyonoides. Next base: position 200,502 of record NW_026575109.1, read on the forward strand.
CCACATGTTTTTTTGTTTTTTCTTTTTTTTTCTTGCTTTTTGATTTCTGTTTGCTTCCCCCACCCTTTTTTTTTTCTTTCTTTCTTTTTCTTCTCTTTTTTTTTTCTTTTTCTCTTTTCTTTCCTTCTTTCTCTCCTCTCTTTTTCTCCTTTTCCCAATACAACTTGTTTTTGGCCACTCTGCACTGAGCAAAATAACTAGAAGGAAAACCTCACCTCAAAAGAGAGAATCAGAAACAGCCCTCTCTCCCACAGAGTTACAAAATCTGGATTACAATTCAATGTCAGAAAGCCAATTCAGAAGCACTTTATACAGCTACTGGTGGCTCTAGAAAAAAGCATAAAGGACTCAAGAGACTTCATGACTGCAGAATTTAGATCCAATCAGGCAGAAATTAAAAATCAATTGAATGAGATGCAATCCAAAGTAGAAGTCCTAAGGATGAGGGTTAACGAGGTGGAAGAACGAGTGAGTGACATAGAAGACAAGTTGATGGCAAAGAGGGAAACTGAGGAAAAAAGAGACAAACAATGAAAAGACCATGAGGATAGATTAAGGGAAATAAATGACAGCCTGAGGAAGAAAAACCTACATTTAATTGGGGTTCCCGAGGGCGCTGAAAGAGACAGAGAGCCAGAATATGTATTTGAACAAATCATAGCTGAAAACTTTCCTAATCTGGGAAGGGAAACAGGCATTCAGATCCAGGAAATAGAGAGATTCCCCCCCCCACCTAAAATCAATAAAAACCGTTCAACACCTCAACATTTAATAGTGAAGCTTGCAAATTCCAAAGATAAAGAGAAGATCCTTAAAGCAGCAAGACACAAGAAGTCCCTGAATTTTATGGGGAGGAGTATTAGGGTAACAGCAGACCTCTCCACAGAGACCTGGCAGGTCAGAAAGGGCTGGCAGGATATATTCAGGGTCCTAAATGAGAAGAACATGCAACCAAGAATACTTTATCCAGCAAGGCTCTCATTCAGAATGGAAGGAGAGATAAAGAGCTTCCAAGACAGGCAGGAACTGAAAGAATATGTGACCTCCAAACCAGCTCTGCAAGAAATTTTAAGGGGGACTCTTAAAATTCCTCTTTAAGAAGAAGTTCAGTGGAACAATCCACAAAAGCAAGGACTGAATAGATATCATGATGACACTAAACTCATACCTTTCAATAATAACTCTGAACGTGAACGGGCTTAAAGACCCCATCAAAAGGCGCAGGGTTTCAGACTGGATAAAAGAGCAGGACCCATCTATTTGCTGTCTACAAGAGACTCATTTTAGACAGGAGGACACCTACAGCCTGAAAATAAATGGTTGGCGAACCATTTACCATTCAAATGGTCCTCAAAAGAAAGCAGGGGTAGCCATCCTTATATCATATAAACTAAAATTTAACCCAAAGACTGTAGTGAGAGATGAAGAGGGACACTATATCATACTTAAAGGATCTATCCAACAAGAGGACTTAACAATCCTCAATATATATATGCCCCGAATGTAGGAGCTGCCAAATATTTAAATCAATTAATAACCAAAGTTAAGACATACTTAGATAATAGTACACTTACACTTGGTGACTTCAATCTAGAGGTTTCTACACTCGATAGGTCCTCTAAACACAACATCTCCAAAGAAACGAGAGCTTTAAATGATACACTGGACCAGATGGATTTCACAGATATCTACAGAACTTTACATCCAAACTCAAATGAATACACATTCTTCTCAAGTGCACATGGAACTTTCTCCAGAATAGACCACATACTGGGTCACAAATCGGGTCTGAAACGATACCAACAGATTGGGATCGTCCCCTGCATATTCTCAGACCATAATGCCTTGAAATTAGAACTAAATCACAACAAGAAGTTTGGAAGGACCTCAAACACGTGGAGGTTAAGGACCATCCTGCTAAAAGATGAAAGGGTCAACCAGGAAATTAAGGAAGAATTAAAAGGATTCATGGAAACTAATGAGAATGAAGATACAACCGTTCAAAATCTTTGGGATGCAGCAAAAGCAGTCCTGAGGGGGTAACACATCGCAATACAAGCATCCATTCAAAAACTGGAAAGAACTCAAATACAAAAGCTAACCTTACACATAAAGGAGCTAGAGAAAAAACAGCAAATAGATCCTACACCCAGCAGAAGAAGAGAGTTAATTAAGATTCGAGCAGAACTCAACGAAATCGAGACCAGAAACTGTGGAACAGATCAACAAAACCAGGAGCTGGTTCTTTGAAAGAATTAATAATACAGATAAATCATTAGCCAGCCTTACTAAAAAGAAGAGAGAGAAGACTCAAATTAATAAAATCATGAATGATCATAAATAAATAAAAATTAAAAAAAAAGTTAAAAAAAAAAAGGGATCCCTGGGTGGCGCAGCGGTTTAGCGCCTGCCTTTGGCCCAGGCCGCGATCCTGGAGACCCAGGATCAAGTCCCACATCGGGCTCCTGGTGCATGGAGCCTGCTTCTCCCTCTGCCTATGTCTCTGCCTCTCTCTCTCATTCTGTGTGACTATCATAAATAAATAAAAATTTTTAAAAAAAGTTTAAAAAAAATAAAATAATGAATGAGAAAGGAGAGATCACTACCAACACCAAGGAAATACAAACGATTTTAAAAACATATTATGAATAGCTATACGCCAATAAATTAGGCAATCTAGAAGAAATGGACGCATTTCTGGAAAGCCACAAACTACCAAAACTGGAACAGGAAGAAATAGAAAACCTGAACAGGCCAATAATCAGGGAGGAAATTGAAGCAGTCATCGAAAACCTCCCAAGACACAAAAGTCCAGGGCCAGATGGCTTCCCAGGGGAATTCTATCAAACATTTAAAGAAGAAACCATACCTATTCTACTAAAGCTGTTTGGAAAGATAGAAAGAGAAGGAGTACTTCCAAATTCGTTCTACGAGGCCAGCATCACCTTAATTCCAAAACCAGACAAAGACCCCACCAAAAAGGAGAATTACAGACCAATATCCCTGATGAACATGGATGCAAAAATTCTCAACAAGATACTAGCCAATAGGATCCAAAGTACATTAAGAAAATTATTCACCATGACCAAGTAGGATTTATCCCCGGGACACAAGGCTGGTTCAACACTCATAAAACAATCAATGTGATTCATCATATCAGCAAGAGAAAAACCAAGATCCATATGATCCTCTCATTAGATGCAGAGAAAGCATTTGACAAAATACAGCATCCATTTCTGATCAAAACTCTTCAGAGTGTAGGGATAGAGGGAACATTCCTCAGCATCTTAAAAGCCATCTACGAAAAGCCCACAGCAAATATCATTCTCAGTGGGGAAGCACTGGGAGCCTTTCCGCTAAGATCAGGAACAAGACAGGGATGTCCACTCTCACCACTGCTATTCAACATAGTACTGGAAGTCCTAGCCTCAGCAATCAGACAACAAAAAGACATTAAAGGCATTCAAATTGGCAAAGAAGAAGTCAAACTCTCCCTCTTTGCCGATGACATGATACTCTACATAGAAAACCCAAAGCCTCCACCCCAAGATTGCTAGAACTCATACAGCAATTCGGCAGTGTGGCAGGATACAAAATCAATGCCCAGAAGTCATTGGCATTTCTACACACTAACAATGAGACTGAAGAAAGAGAAATTAAGGAGTCAATCCCATTTACAATTGCACCCAAAAGCATAAGATACCTAGGAATAAACCTAACCAAGGAGGTAAAGGATCTATACCCTAAAAACTATAGAACACTTCTGAAAGAAATTGAGGAAGACACATATAGAGGGAAAAATATTCCATGCTCATGGATTGGCAGAATTAATATTGTGACAATGTCAATGTTACCCAGGGCAATTTACACATTTAATGCAATCCCTATCAAAATACCATGGACTTTCTTCAGAGAGTTAGAACAAATTATTTTAAGATTTGTGTGGAATCAGAAAAGACCCCGAATAGCCAGGGGAATTTTAAAAAAGAAAACCACATCTGGGGCATCACAATGCCAGATTTCAGGTTGTACTACAAAGCTGTGGTCATCAAGACAGTGTGGTACTGGCACAAAAACAGACACATAGATCAATGGAACAGAATAGAGAACCCAGAAGTGGACCCTGAACTTTATGGTCAACTAATATTCGACAAAGGAGGAAAGACTATCCACTGGAAGAAAGACAGTCTCTTCAATAAATGGTGCTGGGAAAATTGGACATCCACATGCAGAAGAATGAAACTAGACCACTCTCTTTCACCATACACAAAGATAAACTCAAAATGGATGAAAGATCTAAATGTGAGACAAGATTCCATCCAAATCCTAGAGGAGAACACAGGCAACACCCTTTTTGAACTTGGCCACAGCAACTTCTTGCAAGATACATCCACGAAGGCAAAAGCAACAAAAGCAAAAATGAACTATTGGGACTTCATCAAGATAAGAAGCTTTTGCACAGCAAAGGATACAGTCAACAAAACTCAAAGACAACCTACCGAATGGGAGAAGATATTTGCAAATGACATATCAGATAAAGGGCTAGTTTCCAAGATCTATAAAGAACTTATTAAACTTCACAGCAAAGAAACAAACAATCCAATCATGAAATGGGCAAAAGACATGAACAGAAATCTCACAGAGGAAGACATAGACATGGCCAACAAGCACATGAGAAAATGCTCTGCATCACTTGCCATCAGGGAAATACAAATCAAAACCACAATGAGATACCACCTCACACCAGTGAGAATGGGGAACATTAACAAGGCAGGAAACCACCAATGTTGGAGAGGATGTGGAGAAAAGGGAACCCTCTTGCACTGTTGGTGGGAATGTGAACTGGTGCAGCCACTCTGGAAAACTGTGTGGAGGTTCCTCAAAGAGTTAAAAATAGACCTGCCCTAGACCCAGCAATTGCACTGCTGGGGATTTACCCCAAAGATACAGATGCAATGAAACGCCAGGACACCTGCACCCCGATGTTTCTAGCAGCAATGTCCACAATAGCCAAACTGTGGAAGGAGCCTCGGTGTCCATCGAAAGATGAATGGATAAAGAAGAAGTGGTTTGGGGATCCCTGGGTGGCGCAGAGGTTTGGCGCCTGCCTTTGGCCCAGGGCGCGATCCTGGAGAACCGGGATCGAATCCCACGTCGGGCTCCCGGTGCATGGAGCCTGCTTCTCCCTCTGCCTGTGTCTCTGCCTTTCTCTCTCTCTCTGTGACTATCATAAATAAAAAAATAAAAATAAATAAAAAAAAAGAAGAAGTGGTTTATGTATACAATGGAATATTACTCAGCCATTAGAAAGGACAAATACCCACCATTTGCTTCAACGTGGATGGAACTGGAGGGTATTATGCTGAATGAAGTAAGTCAATCGGAGAAGGACAAACAGTGTATGTTCTCATTCATTTGGGGAATATAAGTAATAGCGAAAGGGAATATAAGGGAAGGCAGAAGAAATGTGTGGGAAATATCAGAAAGGGAGACAGAACATGAAGACTCCTAACTCTGGGAAACGAACTAGGGGTGGTGGAAGGGGAGGAGGGCGGGGGGTGGGGGTGAATGGGTGACGGGCACTGAGGGGGCACTTGAGGGGATGAGCACTGGGTGTTATTCTGTATGTTGGTAAATTGAACACCAATAAAAAATAAATTTATTTTTTAAAAAAGATTTTAGTCTTTGCTACAGAATGGCAGACAAATGATCTGACCAATATTTCTACCAATGTCTGGTTGTTTGGTGCTGCTTAAATACATGAATAAAACACAGAAATCTTGCTGTTCAATTCTAAAACAAAAAAAAGATGAAAATTATCTAGAAAGACTATTAGAAATCAAGAGAAAAAAGTAACAAATACAAAAAATAAATAAATGAAAAACAATTACTGGGTTCAGTTAAAACTAAAGTTAAGAAAGGAAGTAAACTACTAGATTTTATACTGTGAATAATAGACATCATAATTAAATAGTAAATATTGATTTAACCAAAATTGTAACTCAATTATGTTAAGAAGATAGGAGAAAGGAATAAGAGGACATGGTGTATGGAAGCCCTAAGAACATTACCTAAATTATCATAGAAAGTAAATCAATAGTGGTTAAAATTGATTAGTCTAGGGTACAACACATGTCTTTTATTTGGAAATAAGGAGATATGTAAAAACTAGGAGAAATAGTTGTGCTTTTTTCATTGCAATCCCTTTTTGTTTATTTCTTACTGCTTTTTTGTTTGCTTTTTCCTTAGGTTTTTATTTTAATTCCAGCTCATTAACATACATATTATATTAGTATCAAGTGTACAATATAGTATTCAACAGTTCCACACATCACTGTGTGCTTGTCATGACAAGTGCATGGGCAAAATAGTTGTGTTTTTTTGGTTGGTCTGTTTTAAATTTTAATTTAAATTCAGACTAATTAACATATGGTATATTGTTAGTTTAGAGGTAGAATTTCCTGATTCATCTGTTGTATGTAACACCCAATGCTCATTATATCAAGTGCCCTCCTTAATGCCCATCACCCAGTTACCCACCCCCCACCCACCCCAACTCCAACAACCCTCAGTTTGTTTCCTATAGTTAAGAGTCTCTTGTGGTTTGTCTCCCTCTCTGTTTTCATCTTATTTTATTTTTCCTTCTCTTCCCGTATGGTCCTCTGTTTTCTTAAATTCACATGTTGAATGAAATCATATGGTTTTGTCTTTCTCTGCCTGCCTGACTTCTATTAGATGACATCCTCTAGTTCCATCCACATTGTTGCAAATGGCAAGATTTCATTCTTTTTGATGGCTGAGTAATCCCGGCGCCCTGTGCTCCGGGGCCTGCCCTGTGGGATTCGCGCTCCCGCCCCGCAGCCCCCTCCGCGGAGCCGCCGCCCGAGCCCCTCCGAGCTGCTCCCGGGTCAAGCCAGCTGCGCGCTGCAGCCCTTAGGGAGCTCGGAGCACTCTCCCGGGGCGCAGGTGTCTGTTAGTGTCCCCGGGAGCCCGAGGGCATCCCCGCCCTCCTGGGTCCTGCTCCAACTCCCTGCGAGCCCCTTTCCGCCCGGGAAGGTTGGTGCAGCTCCTGCTCCTCCGGGACGGGGCTCTCCTGTCCTGGGGACACTCGCCCCGGCCTCAGCCCGGCTCCTCGCGGGCCCCTCCCCCTCGGAGGCCTTTTGTTCCTTTATTTCTTCTTCCCCGTCTTCCTACCTGGATAGAAGCGCGAACTCTCCTCACTGTAGCGTTCCAGCTGGTCTCTCTTTACATCTCAGGCCGAATTCGTAGATTTTCAGGATGATTTGAAGGTTATCTAGGTAATTTGGTGGGGACAGGTGTCTTGGGGACCCTACTCTTCCGCCATCTTGCCCCTCTGCCCCCCCCCCTTTTTTTTTAAGATTTTTAGTTATTTATTCATGAGAGAGAGGCCGAGACATAGGCAGAGGGAGAGGCAGGCTCCCCACATGGAGCCCAATCTGGGACTTAATCCTGGAGCCCTGAGAGCATGCCCTGAGTGGGAGGCAGATGCTCAACTGCCGAGCCACCCAGGCGTCCCATTAATTTTCCACCATGTTAATCCCATAGTTAAATGTGTGTGTGTGTGTGTGTATGAAACATTTCTCTGGTTGGTTTCCATTTTACTTTTATCTTGGCTGATTTCTCTCTAGATTTTCTACACAGAAGTCATCCTAGAGTTTGTCTTTCTGATTATCTCTTTTCCTATGTGTGTGATTTGCCTTAGGTATTTTATTTTATTTTATTTTATTTTATTTTATTTTTTGAAGTATAATTAACATACTCTGTTATATTAGTTTCAGATGTGATTAGTAATTCAGTAATTTTATATATTACTCAGTGTTCATCACAGTAACTGTAGAGACCATCTATCACTAAATGTTCTTATAACCTTATTGACTGTTTTTCCTATCCAGTACATTCCATCTCCATGACTTATTTATTTTGTAACTAGAAGTTCATATCTCTTAATCCTCTTTACCTATTTTGTGCATCCCTGCCACCCCTACCTCTCTTCTGGCAACCACGTTTTTTCTCTATATCTAAGAGTCTTTTTGTTTGTCTGTTTGTTTTCCCCTTTGCTTTGTTTCTTAAATTCCACAATGCATGAAATCATATGGTATTTGTCTTTCTCTGCCTGATTCATTTTCACTTAGCCATTTCACAGATGGCAAGATCTCATTTTTCCTTATGGCTCAGTAATATTCCATTGTATATATATTGAATAGATAGATAGATGATAAAGATAAGTAGATGGATAGATAGATAGATAGATAGATAGATAGATAATAGGTAGGTAAGTAGATACCACATCTTTATTCCATTCATCTATTGGTAGACCGTTGCTTCCATAGTTTTGTGTTTGTAAATAATTCTGCAATAAACATAGGGATACATATATATTTTTGAATTAGTGTTTTTGTTTTCTTTGGGTAAATACTCATAGTGGAATTACTGGATCATATGCTGTTGCTATTTTTAGTTTGTTGAGGAGCCTCCATACTGTTAAACACACAGTGGTTGTGCCGGTTTACCTTCTTAATAACAGTGCATGAGGATTTGTTTATCAGCATATCACCATTTCAATAGGTGCAGAAAAATATTTGACAAAGTACAACATCCATTCATGATATAAATTCTCAACTCAGGAGGTGTAGGTGGAATGTACTCAACATAATAAAGGACATGGAGGGCAGCCCTGGTGGTGCAGCGGCTTAGCACCATCTGCAGCCCGGGGTGTGATCCTGGAGACCCTGGATCGAGTCTCATGTCAGGCTCTCTGCATAGTGCCTGCTTCTCCCTCTGCCTGTGTCTCTGCCTCTCTCTCTCTCTGCATCTCTATGAATAAATAAATAAAATCTTAAAAAAAAAATAAAGGACATGGAAAACCCACAGTTGACATTATACTTAATGGTGAAAAACTGAGAGCTTTTCCTCTAGAGAGCTTTTCCTCTAGAGGAGCTTTTCCTCCTCTTTTCCTCTGAGAGCTTATCACGAATAAGACAAGGATATCCACTATCCCTATGTTTATTAAATATTCTATTGGTAGTCCTAGCCACAGCAATCAGACAAGAAAAAGAAATAAAAGGTATTTAAATTGGTAAGGAAGAAGTTAAACTTTCACTATTTACAGATGACATGAAACCTTAAATATTCCTCCAAAAAACTACTAGAATTGATCAATGAATTCAGGAAAGTCACAGGATACAAAATTAATATACAGAAATCTGTTTCATTTCTATGCCCTAATAATGAAGTTGCAAAAAGAGAAATTAAGAAAACAATCCCATTTACAATTGTGCCAAAAAGAATAAAGTATATAGGAATAGACTTAACCAGGAGGTGAAAGACCTATCCTCCAAAAACTATAAAACATTGATGAAAGAAAATGAAGACAACACAAATATATGGAAAGATGTTCCATGCTCATGGATTGGAAGAGGCAATTATGTTAAAATGTCCAAACTACCTAAAATAATCTATAGATTTAATACAATTCTTCTCAAAATACCAATAATCCTGCAACAAATAATCGCAAAGTTTGTATAGAACCACAAAGGAGCCTGAATAGCTCTAGCAATCTTCAGAAAAAACAAAGCTGCCAGTGCCACAATTTTATATTTCAATTACACAGCTATAGCAATCAAAACAATATGGTACTGGCACAAAAAAAGATACATAGGGCCAGTCTCCGGAAGAAGGATGTGGCGAGAGGGGAGCGGAGCGGCTGGGTAGATGGGTGGAGCTCTGGCGGGCGACCCTTGGGCACGGTGTGGGGGGGCGGTGCCAGGAGTCGCTTGCTTGGCCCACCACACCCTTGGACGGTAGGAAGCCCCTAGAGCCGCCTTCCTGGCCGAGGTGTCGGTTCTGGCGGGGCGACCAGAGGTCTTGGAGGCTGGGTCAAGGGACCCCAGCGAGAGAAGGCAGCCGCGAACCGGGTGGATTTGTGTTCTCTTCTTCCCAGTGTTTAAACAATAATACATCACATATGAATGCTCTTTAAAGCTGGTGTCAGGGGATCACTGAGTGGCTCAGCGGTTGAGAGCGCCTGCCTTCGGCCCAGGGCATGATCCTGGAGACCCGGGATCAAGTCCTGCATCAGGCTCCCTGCATGGAGTCTGCTTCTCTTTCTGCCTGTGTCTCTGCCTCTCTCTGTGTGTCTCTAATAAATAAAATCTTAAAAAAAAAATAAAGCAGGTGTAGGGGCACTTGGGTGGCTCAGTGAGTGAGCATCGGCCTTTGGCTCTGGTTGTGATCCTGGTTGTGATCCTGGCTCCCCGTGGGTTTCTAGGACCCGGGGATCCCGACCTGAGCCAAAGGCCAAAGGTTGAGCACCTGCCTTTGGCTCTGGTCCAGATCTCAGGGTCCTGGGATCGAGTCCCCCTGACAGGCTCCCCTCTGCCTGTGTCTCTGCCTCTCTGTGTGTCTCTCATGAATAAATAAATAAAACCTTTAAAAAAAGGGCAGCCGGGGTGGCTCCGCAGTTTAGCGCCGCCTTCAGCCCAGGGCATGACCCTGGAGACCCGGGATCGAGTTCCATGTCGGGCTCCCTGCATGGAGGCTGCTTCTCCCTCTGCCTGCGTTTCTCTCTCTCTCTCTCTCTCTCTCTCTCTCTCTCTCTCTCTCATAAATAAATATTATTTTTTAAAAATATTTTTTAAAAAGGCCAAAAAAAGATACATAGATCAATTGAATAGAATAAACAGTCCAGAAATAAACCCAGATTTATATATTCAATTAATCTATGACAGAGGAGGCAAGAATATACTATGGGTAAAGACAGTCTCTTCAACAAATGGTGCTGGAACAACTGGACAGCTACATAGAAAAGAATGACACTAAACTACTTTCTTACACTATATATAAAAATACACTCAAAATGAAGACCTAAATGTGAGACCTGAAACCATAAAATTCCTAGGATAAAACATAGGCAGTAGTTTCTTTGACATTGACTGAAGAAACATTTCTCTCATATGTCTTCTCAGGCAAGGGAAACAAAAGCAAAAATAAATTATTGCAATTGCCTCACAATAAAAATACATAAATAGGGATCCCTGGGTGGCACAGCGGTTTGGCGCCTGCCTTGGCCCAGGGCGCGATCCTGGAGACCCGGGATCGAATCCCACATCGGGCTCCCGGTGCATGGAGCCTGCTTTTCTCTCTGCCTGTGTCTCTGCCTCTCTCTCTCTCTCTGCGACTATCATAAATAAATAAATAAATAAATAAATAAATAAATAAATAAATAAATAAAAATTTAAAAATACATAAATAACTTACACAACTCAACATTAAAAAACCCAAATAATCTGATTTAAAAATGGACAAAGAACCTGAATAGACATTTTTCCGAGGAAGATATAAAGATGCCTAGCACGAAAAGATAGTCAACATCATTAATCATCAGGGAAATGCATTTGAAACCACAATAAGATATCATGCTACATCTGTCAGAATGCCTAAAATCAAAAACACAAGAAACAACTTTTGACAAGGATCTTTCCAATTATCTTTGGAAAATCCCCTTTGCCATTCTCCTCAATTGGATTCCAGGTTTGATATCTTATTGGATATTTCTCTCTCGTTTTCTTGTTCTCTTCCTCTTTCTCATTTTGCAAGTATTCCCTTGTTTTAGGGGAATACATTTTCCAGTACTTTATCACGTTAGAAAGATGATATAAGAAAAGAGGTACTTTGATAACTGACCTCAATATAAATGTCTCTTCAGCCTCTCTGCTCTAATTAGACTCATTTTCCAATACATTTTGAACATTTGGTATCTTGCATCCCCCTGGAATTCAATCTTAGAGAATCTTTTGCTTCTCTCCTGTGTTAAAACTCTTATTTTTTCTTCTTTTTAATATCTTGTTTTCTTTTCTTTTTTAAAAAAATATTTTATTTGTTTATTCATAGAGACACACACACAGAGAAAGAGGCAGAGGGAGAAGCGGGCTCCATGCAGGGAGCCCGATGTGGGACTCGATCCCAGGTCTCCAGGATCACGCCCCGGGCTGCAGGCAGCGCTAAACTGCTGCGCCATATTCTGTTTCTTTCTTTTGATTTACCTTGTTTGTTGGAGGACATCCTTATATTAATTTCTGAGCAAAACAGTTTTGAAAATTTAGGCATCTATAAAAGTCTTTGTATTACTCTTATTTTTGATTTACAATTAAGGTAAAGTTAGAAGTATTTGCCTCTGAATTTCAAAGGGTTGTTTCGATTGTTTTAATTCTAGTGCTACTCCTGAGTACTCTCAGATCACCTGATCCCTTATTATGTACAAAGTAACCTCCCTGCCTTATCCCAGTGCTGTGAAATATCCCAGTAATATACCTTCAAGAGAGTATACTTTCATCCTCCCTCCAAATACTTTGTGAAACTTCCTTATAGAAATTTATATCTTTCAGTTTTAAGATTTTTTTCTTAAATTATTTTATTAATGTTTCTATCCTTCTTTTCCCTCTCTCTGTTTCTCATCTCTTTCAGCCCCCATTATCCAGGTTTTAACCGTCTTACTTGATTCTCTAATTTCATCTATTTATCCTTGCTTTCCATTTCTTAATCATTTTGCTCCCTTTCTTGGAGATTTTCTTAACTTCATTTCAACCTTTCTATTGAGTTTTTTCATTTCTGGATATCTATATTTATTTAGAAGACTTCTTTATTAGTTTCTGGATGTTTCTTTTTTAAACTACCATGATTTTCTTATTTCACAGATGTACTATATTTTCTTACCTTTTTGAAGATACTAACAATAATTTTTTTTAAGTTTTTTTCTTCTATAGCGTCAATTTCTTCAGAGTTACTTTGTTTGGAATCATGTTGAAGACTTTATCACATTTCTGTTATCTTTGATTTCATTGTTATAAATAAGAGTGGGAAACTAAAATGTTCACTGAAAATATAGGTGGAAATTATTGACTTTAGCTATTCTAGAATGATCAGAATGGGATTTTAGTTGGAGAACCTCAGTACTTTAGGTTTTCATAAGATTGTATGTTTCTAAGGTAGTTTTCTTATAAAATCCTGTTTGGAGTATAAAGGGTTAGTGATCTGGTAGTTGAATAGAGAAACCAGGTTTTGTGTTTCAGCCTTCAACATTTAATATGTATTAGTCAATATTAGTTAGTCAATCCTCCATTTCTCCAGAAAATAATTCTCCAGTCAAAAATCAGGATTAAGGATGGGCATCATCAGAATATGAAGAGAATTGTATGTCTAGGAAACCCTAAAACCCTAAGTTATCATACATCTTTTACCCAATCCTTATTTTAATTTCTCCTGTCTAATACAGATTCCAGAACAAGCTGTTGTTACAATTTCTGAACCTTTTGAGGATTCTTCTGTGTAAAACCAAGTTCTTAGATTTCACTACTGTTGATTTTGGACTAGGCACTTTGGCTCTATCTATTTTCCAGGAACCAAATCTTTGTCATCTCTCTTGTTTTATGAGTTTTCGTCCTTGAAATATGCAGTTATAGTGACTATTTTGAGAGAATGAAATTGGATGTGTTTGTTAAATCTCTTTTAATTCAAGTTTTTTTCTCTACTTCAGAGGTTGATAGATGAAAACTTGTACCTCATTTATGTGAATACTTACCATGACAATTAAATGTGTAAAATTAGAAAATGTATAATGAACTTCATGTGTCTCTTAATTTATTTTAAGCATTATTTTGATGAATGCAGAATATTTTAATGACAAGAAAATTAGCTTTGGCAATAAAATGATTAAATTTTATTGATGACTACTAATTATTCTAGTGTGTTTGGCTACTAGCAATTATTGAGAATTTAGTAGTGGTATCTACACTGTATAAAGTTTTCTCCCAATTGATTATTACCTTCATTAAAAAGATTGTCCTTATTACTACTATAAAACTCAGTAGAACCCACAATAAGATGTCATTGCTGTGGGCATTCCCCATACATCTGATAAGAGTACTAACTTTATTTTGTTTCATTTAAAAGAGGGAAAGGCAATAGAACTGAAGGGCGTCACACTCTAAGTACTTGTAATTTATAGTTTAATAATTGAGAGATGGATAATCTACAGAATATACTTACATAGCATTTTAAAGCTAGTAAAAGTTCATAAAACCTTAAAAGAACCAATTTTGTTTTTCTTTTATGGAATTATTAAAATAATCCACCTGATTATCATCTGTGCACTTAGGCAGAATAAAAGCTTACTGGCACTGTAGGTGACACAGTTTTAAGCTCTCAATTTTTCAGTGGTTGTGCCAAAACTATTTTAAAATGGTATCTGAGCCTAGTATGGCTTAATGTTCCTTGAACCTTACTTGGAAAAGAGAAGTTTATGTTTTCAAGGCTATCCTGATTTCTATCTTTAGTTCAGTTTTATACATAAATTTACAGTTTAATACATAAATTTACAGGATTCTGACAAGAAAACAATGTTAAAGCCTGAGGTCTTTTCATTTGTAAAAATGAAACCAAAAAAATAAATAAATAAATAAAAGGAGGAGACTGATTTTACATTTCTAAATATAATTTTTTTAGATTTTAGAAATCAGGCTATGGGTCACTCAATGCACATTTGAGAACCTTTTGAATTACTTAATTTTTGCATAGACAATACTCTTTTTCAAATTAGAATACATGGATGTTGTAACTGCAAATATGATGCAATTGAATTTTGTAACTTTCTGATTTTTCTTCATTAGACCGAACTTTTGTTTGAATAGATAACTCCAGAATGAATTCTCCTACCTCAAAATGAGGTCTGAAAATGTATAATAAGTTATCTGCTTTTCTCTATTTTGAAACCAGTTTAGTTTGGTTTGTAAATGATGGATTAAAATATTTCATTTAGTAAGTTTATTTTTCCACAAAATAGTCTGTCTCTTCTGAAAGATCAAACTGTGGATTTTTTTCCCACAAGAATTGTAGCTACAAATGAGGTGAAATTAGTGTTGATGGTAAAAATAATGTTTATTTTAAAACAATATTAATGATAGCCTAGGCTTCTGCTTTCATTGACATACAAGAATCAGAGGTATGGGAGAGTAAGAGCAGTAAGTCATGTTATAAACACTGCGTCATACACTATTTTATGAGCTTTATGTGCATTATCTCATCTTTATAACACTCCTGTAAGGTATATAAATGTATTGTTATTATTATCCCCATATCATAGATGAAAACAGAGGCAAGTCATGTGGCTAATAAGTGGAAGTCCACCAACTTAACAACCACTCTAAATTACTGCTACTAGAAGAAAATTCTCCAGAAAAATGTGAGATTTTTCCCAAAGCAAGAAAAAGAAGGGGGAACAAAAGAACATAGTCAAACAAAAGGAGTTAAAATCACTGTAGCTCTGTTTTACAAAATAATCAATATTATTGTGAGATTTTTAACCTTATTTTACTTATATGGAGAAAAGAATAACTAAAATAAAGATGGCTAATGTAAATTTATCACATTAAAATCAAGAAGAAACACAGTACTCAGTGTGAAATTCTCCATGTTTTGGTATTATCATTGAGACAATTTTTTAAATGAGTCTCTAGAACAGGGTCATATACTAATGTGTATTTAATTAAATATAGCTTAATTAAAAAATAAAAATATAGCTTAATTAAATACATTTTTGCATGAAAGATTGTATAATCCAAATATAACATTGCTTTGACCTTAGGACCCACAGTGACACATCCAAAATATTTACAAATTCAACTCCAAAAGCCTTGAAGAAAGATGCAGCCTTTCACAGACATTCTCAAGAAGCAGTTAAGAGAGTTTACTGCATATAACACAGTTTTTCCTCAGTCCCATTTCACATGGCAGCTGCTGTTTCTATAATTTTTCTTTTGTCTCTTCTGCCTATTTTGGAAGAGACACCCTATGTCCTTACTTATATAGGACTATTTGCTTCCTCTTCTAGGCTTCCTCCAAATCTTGGCACATTTCTCCACCTGTATGTTAAAGGCCCTACCTATCTTCCCATGAAAGAAAGGACCTTCGTTCAAACAAAAGAATAGGGAGAAAGACTGATAAAGGTCAAATCATAGCAATGCCATATTCTTGGCAAGTACTTACTTAATATAGCTTCATGAAAATGAAGCTCCCCGTACATAGAAAACCCAAAAGACTCCACCCCAGGATTGCTAGAACTCATACAGCAATTCGGCAGTGTGGCAGGATACAAAATCAATGCCCAGAAATCAGCGGCATTTCTATACACTAACAATGAGACTGAAGAAAGAGAAATTAAAGGGTCAATCCCATTTACAATTGCACCCAAAAGCATAAGATACCTAGGAATAAACCTAACCAAAGAGGTAAAGGATCTATACCCTCAAAACTACAGAACACTTCTGAAAGAAATTGAGGAAGAAACAAAGAGAGGGAAAAATATTCCATGTTCATGGATTGGAAGAATTAATATTGTGAAAATGTCAATGTTATTCAGGGCAATTTACATGTTTAATGCAATCCCTATCAAAATACCATAGACTTTCTTCAGAGAGTTGGAACAAATCATCTTAAGATTTGTGCGGAATCAGAAAAGACCCCGAATAGCCAGGGGAATATTAAAAAAGAAAACCATAGCTGGGGGCATCACAATGCCAGATTTCAGGTTGTACTACAAAGCTGTGGTCATCAAGACAGTGTGGTACTGGCACAAAAACAGACACATAGATCAATGGAACAGAATAGAGAATCCAGAAGTGGACCCTGAACTTTATGGTCAACTAATATTCGATAAAGGAGGAAAGACTATCCACTGGAAGAAAGACAGTCTCTTCAATAAATGGTTCTGGGGAAATTGGACATCCACATGCAGAAGAATGAAACTAGACCATTCTCTTACACCATACACAAAGATAAACTCAAAATAGATGAAAGATCTAAATGTGAGACAAGATTCCATCAAAATCCTAGAGGAGAACACAGGCAATACCCTTTTTGAACTTGGCCACAGCAACTTCTTGCAAGATACATCCACGAAGGCAAAAGAGACAAAGGCAAAAATGAACTATTGGGACTTCATCAAGATAAGAAGCTTCTGCACAGCAAAAGAAACAGTCAACAAAACTCAAAGACAACCTACAGAATGGGAGAAGATATTTGCAAATGACCTATCAGATAAAGGGCTAGTATACAACATATTAAACTTATTAAACTCAACAGCAAATAAACAAACAATCCAGTCATGAAATGCGTAAAAGATATAAACAGAAATCTCACAGAGGAAGACACAGACATGGCCAACATGCACATGAGAAAATGCTCTGCATCACTGGCCATCAAGGAAATACAAATCAAAACCACAATGAGATACCACCTCACACCAGTGAGAATGGTGAAAATTAACAAGGCAGAAAACCACAAATGTTGGAGAGGATGTGGAGAAAGAACCTCTTGCACTGTTGGTGGGAATGTGAACTGGTGGAGCCGCTCTGGAAAACTGTGTGGAGGTTCCTCAAAGAGTTAAAAATAGACCTGCCCTACGACCCAGCAATTGCACTGCTGGGCATTTACCCCAAAGATACAGATGCAGTGAAATGCTGGAACACCTGCACCCCGATGTTTCTAGCAGCAATGTCCACAATAGCCAAACTGTGGAAGGAGCCTTGGTGTCCATCCAAGATGAATGGATAAAGATGATGTGGTTTATGTATACAATGGAATATTACTCAGCCATTAGAAACAACAAATATCCACCTTTTGCTTCGACGTGGAGGGACCTGGAGGGTATTGTGCTGAGTGAAATAAGTCAATCAGAAAAGGAGAAACATTATATGGTCTCATTCATTTGGGGAATATAAAAAATAGTGAAAGGGAAAAAGAGGAAAGGAGAGAAAATGAGTGAAAATATCAGTGAGGTTGACAAAGCATGAGAGACACCTAACTCTGGGAAATGAACAAGGGGTAGTGGAAGGGGAGGTGAGCAGGGTTTTGGGTGACTGGGTGATGGGCACTGAGGGGGGCACTTGGTGGGATGAGCACTGGATGTTATGCTATATGTTGGCAAATTGAACTCCAATAAAAAATAAATTAATTAAACAAAATAAAACTTCCCACCTTTGATAAATAATAAGAGTATTGGAGCAAAAACCTATTGATAATTTGTTTTCTCATGGCCACATATGGCAAAAATAACAAAGTCACTGATTTCATAGATCTTTACTGTGAAACAGAGGTGGGAAAGGGAAAGAGAAAGATAATGACTAAAAAGATATCAAGCAACAGTAATAGTTACATTTTTGTTAGCAGACCATGTGGAACTGGAAAGGCACTGCTGGAAATAGGAATTTATTTTTTTTAATTTTTTTATGTATTTATTTATGATAGTCAGAGAGAGAGAGAGAGAGAGGCAGAGACACAGGCAGAGGGAGAAGCAGGCTCCATGCACCGGGAGCCCAATGTGGGATTCAATCCCGGGTCTCCAGGATCGCGCCCTGGGCCAAAGGCAGGTGCTAAACCACTGGGCCACCCAGGGATCCCTGGAAATAGGAATTTAAAAGTAGAAGAAGAAACACAGTATTATAATATTTAAACTTAGTAGTTTTTCCTTCAATTATTTATTCTACTGAGTATTGTGATGATAGGATAGAAGAGGAAGGAATTTGAGAGTCACATTAATTTTGAAATGCTTATTAGACATCCAAGTAGGTGAAGTAAACTGTTGGATAAATGTAACTCAAACTCAGAGGAAGAGTCTAGACTGGAGATATAAATTTGGAGATCATCATGAAATAATGGTGTTAAGTCATGAAATTGGCTGGTATTACCTCAGAAGATGATAGAGAAAGAGAAGGAAATATTAGGGTAAGAGGAGAAGATTTCAAAAAAAAAGAGGTAGGAAAAGAAGTCAGTGAAATAAGAAGAAATGCATGAGTGTGTGGTGCTGGGAAAAGAAGGAAAAAGTCAGAGTGGTCAAACATGCTTAAGGTTAGAGCATTTGGAAGAAAAATTTCACTGATTTGGCAATGTCAAAGTCAACGGTGAACTTAGCATGGCAATTTCAGTGGAATGTGGAAAAAGAATCAGGATTGAAGTGGATGTAAAAATTAACGGGAAGTGATTGTGAGCAGAAAGAGCCTAGAAAGAAAGAAAAAAAGAAAGAAAGAAAGAAAGAAAGAAAGAAAGAAAGATGAAAGACCTTCATAGGATAATTCCCCTGAACTTTTTGTTATTCTCATTAGACAAAACCCTACTGTAATTACTGCCCTCCTTAACTCTATGGTAGCATCGTCCAGTGATGCGGTCATCTTTCATGTATGTTTGTTTATCTCTTATTTATCCCTCTACTTCATCTTGCCTTTCAAAATTTCTTCACTGTGTCTCAGGGAATTCATTTTCTAAGGTAACAAGACTCTCCCAATATCCTCAACAATATTTAAAATGTTATCTTGGGGACGCCCGGATGGCTCAGGGCGTGATCTTGGAGTCCCGGGATCGAGTCCCACATTGGGCTCCCTGCATGGAGCCTGCTTCTTCTTCTGCCTCTGTCTCTGCCTCTCTCATGAATAAATAAATAAAATCTTTTAAAAAAAAAGTTATCTCGGCTTCCTTGTTTTATTTTTGCCTTGACTGGAACATTGTTTGTCTCCCCTCACATGCCATAGTGGCCAGGAGTGGGAGCATTATTTTTGCTCACTTTTGCTATTTCCATGCATTACTCCTTCTCTTTTGAGAGTTTCCCCAGAAGGTTGGATGGCTTGTTAGTTATCTTTAAAGTAGCAAAGCTCTGAGACAGTAATACAAATAGCCCTTTCTGTTGCTGATGACATCCAGGGCTCTTACTAGCATTTGTTTATTCTCCTTAATTATTATTTGGTGCCAGAATATAACTCCAAGAAATACTGTTTCAGTTATGTCATAGGGTAAGGATTTTGATTATGAAGTTTTTAGTTGCTTTAACTCCCTCTGGATATTATCTCTGAAAAATAAGAAGCTAACATATTTTTCTAAGTATAGAATACCAAAAATAGTCATGTGTGGAAGAGTATTGTGAAATGTGAATTGAGAAAACCCAGGAGCTAATACAGTGCACAAGAGAATAGATAGAAACTTTGTTGTAACTGTATGATAATGAAAATATTCCATATGCTGATTTCCATTCTAATTTCAAAATTAGGTTATAAAATGCTTTGGCAAAGCAAGATTTTTCTCTGAATGCATTATCCATTTTGTCTTCATGAAACGTTCATCTCTTTCTAAATCAACCTTTAACCCTAAGAAACATTTGAACCTAGGAAGATTATCTCTTTGGTGCAAGAATTTTCCTATTAAATGATTCATTATTCAGTTTTTATTAACTGAATTTGATCAAAAACATCAAGTGCCCAAGAAGTATAATCTGTAATTTTAGGTAATCTTTTAATAATCAAATAATTTTCTTTCATATGCTCATAATTAAACCCATGGTTCATTAAATGACATTAATTTTTAAATCTTCTATATTTAAATATAGAAGGTTTATCTCAAATCTCTTAAGTAGTTCCTTAGTAAGGATAAATGATATATTGGATCATGACTAGTTTCATTGTTTAGCATAACAACTTGGAAATGAATCTGCCTTCAGGATTATTTTCCACCTACGAATAGGCCCCAGTGGAGATAATAAACCCTTGGATACCAGAGAGATTAATTAGTGCGATGGTCTCCAGAGACCCTCACTGTCAGTTCTCTGCTCTATCTTGTGAGAAAGCTTTCTAAGTGAAAGCCTTCCTCTGCTTTGTGAATGTAATGTGGTTTTTCTTTTAGAAAGTGGTCACATATCCCAAGAGTCTAATTTAATATATTTGCTGGTCAATTTGACTTTTCCTTCTCAATGTAACATAGTTCAAGGTAGAGACTCAATTCTCTAGCTGAACCTTTTCAAACTAGTGTTGCAATCATTAAAATAACAACAACTATGAAATCTGTGGTTAGGTAGACTGTAAGTTCCTTCATTGCAGATAAAACATGACTGTGAATATAGATTGTTTTCCAAATTTTATAAGACAATTTTTTTAAAGATTTTATTTATTTATTCAAGATAGACAGAGAGAGAGGGGCAGAGATACAAGCAGAGGGAAAAGGAGGCTCCATGCAGGGAGCCCAACGTGGGACCTGATCCCAGGTCTCCAGGATCGCGCCCTGGGCCAAAGGCAGGTGCCAAACCGCCGAGCCACCCAGGGATCCCTATAAGACAATTTTTTTTGTAAAAACACTTGCAATTGCCTATTCCCAGAAAATACCATTGAGTCTGTCAAAACCATTTGTTAGTATTAAATACAGACACTTGTAGATTTTTTTCACATAAAAATTAAGTATATCTCATTTTCTTTTTGCTTCCTGTTTGTAGCAGTCACACTGTTTTTCTTACACTGAATATGAAATGTTTTCCTTTTATGAATTAAACAATCACCAGTAGAGTACATTTGGAGACATAGAAAGTGATCTTTGTTTATCTTTGATCTATGTTTATCTTTGAGTATAAGAGAGAATTTGCAAGTGAGAGCTAAGTTTTATGCATTACTTTACAAGTTCTTGGGGCTTTATTTACCTCATTTATGAAATTAAAAACTGGTACTAAATTATAAATCCTTGAAGAGCTGAAGAGTTAGTAATTGTTTGATTGCCATGAGCCCCTCTAAGATTAAAAATTAAAAGTTGAACAATGGATATTTAATAATCATGAAAGAATTATTATTAAGCACTAAATTTATGCGTGACATTTAATTTCTTCAAGAAAATGTAAACTATAAAGTCTCTTGCCTTGAATTGGCTTATATTTATAAAGAAAGAATCACACAACCAGATACATTAAAGAAGACATTCTATATATCTTGATTTTTTTCCTTCATCCAATCTATTAAGTCTCTTAGCTACACCTTGTGCAGTGAACAGTGGATTGAAAGATGAATAAAACATAGCCTCTTAGCTCAAGGAATTTGTAGTAAATATGTTTAAAAAATCACAGCAAAGGGGCTGGGTGACTCAGTTCGTTAAGGCTCTGACTTTGGCTGAGGTCATGATCTCAGGGTCCTGGGCTTGAGCCTCCCGTCAGGTTCCCCACTCAACGGAGAGTCTGCTTCTCCCTCTGACTCTCTCTCTGCCCCTCCTTCTACTCATACTCTCTGTTTCTCTCAAATAAATAAAATATTTTTAAAAATCACAGCAAAAACATGACCACGGAAAACAAAATATTAAATTTATAAATTTATAACTTAGGCTTTAGAACTTACCATTCCAAACTGACATGATATCTTTATTAAATTAGTGGCTTTCAATGTAAGTGCTAAAGTCTTGAATTTTCCTAGTATGGCATTTCCTTTTTTTTTTTAGTATGGCATTTCGTAATGCCGTATTTTTCCTAGATTGTCAGCGTGATGAAATTAGGGACGTGTCTCTCTCTTTTTGTTTTTGTTCTTGTTTCTACACATAAGTTTATTTTTAAAAAATTATGGCCTTTTTACAAAATTTTTCCTTAAGTTCCAGTTAGTTAACTGTACAATACTGGTTTCAGGTGTAGAATTTACTGATTCAACACTTAGAAACAACACCCAGTGCTTATCAGAAGTGCATTTCTCAATCCCCATCACCTATTTAACCCATCCTGCTGGGCACCTCCCCTCTGGTAACCATCATTTTGTTCTCTATGGATAAAAGTCTGTTTCTTGGTTTTCCTCTCCCACTCCCATGTTGTTGTTTTTTTTTTTTAAATTCCACACATGATAAAATCATATGGTATTTGTCTTTTATTTAGAGTTGTGAGGCTAACACTTAGCATCATGGCTGGCATGAGAAGATGTTCAATGTGTTTACTGAAGTGAATTTAAGGGTGTAAGCATGAGTTGATGCTTCTTATCATGGTAAGTTTTTACTTGTCTACTTTGAAGTACAACACACATAGAGAGAAGTGCACAAAATACTAATGTGCAGCTTGATGAGTTAGGGCAAAGTAACACCTGTATAACGACTATAAGGATCATCATCCTTTCTCAATCCTTACTCCCTCCTTCCTTCCAAGAAGCCACTATTCTGAATTCTTACACTGTCTGCTATGGCCCCAAGCCTGTCAAAAGCACTGCTCAGCTTCTAATCACCTTTAAGAGAATCAGGAGACACTACAATGGGAAATGCTAGACTCCCCTCCTGTGTTTCTTTCTTCTCCTGTTTCTTAGTCCTTAACATTTGGTCTACCACAACTGGAAATTCATAACAATACTTTAAATAAAGAATAGAAGTCATATTGAAAATTATGGCTGCTTTTTACAACAGAAATAAAAATAGACACGTTAATTTGTTGGTTTTCAAGTTATCTTTATTCCTATTTACCAATATTTGTTCTTCAGGTGTGATTCTTAGACTTAAATACATAAATATTGTCATATACAAAGAATGTATTCAGTCAGATGCACATGAAGTAGGTGGAGTTGAATAGGTTTGAATGTGACAGTAAAACTACTGAGGTATATTTTCTATAGAATTAGCTTTTCTTCAAGCCAAGAGGACAATATAGAAGATATGTATTTAATTGTAGATTTAGTTAAGGTTCTAATTATAAGACAGTCTTCTCCTTTCATATTTATTCCAGGTAGTCCTAGAAAATTTTTATAATAATCTAATCACAGCTCAATATACATTATATATATTGAGGATATATATTATATTATCTTCGTCCAACAAATTAATTTATCATAGTTATTTAAGTGTTAGTTTCTTCATAGAATATTTAAATATGATTCAGTTTGGGAAGAATGTATTCACATATGCATTTTCAGGACCACAGACTTAGGAAAAACATACTCATATTTTATAATTGGACAGTAATTTCAATTATTATGTCCCTCACATTCCTGGAAATTTAATGGATACATATAGGAAGAGAACCTGGAATACACAGTATAACACTAAGACATGGATTAAATTTCTCTCAGGATCACACAGTTCTGAATGCGATTTTGTTACCTATATCAATGGCAACCTAATTTTTTTCATCTGAAGAAATTGACTTTATTCCAAGAATGAGCAGACTTCTTTAAATGGAAATGTAAACATAACTGTTTCTGACTAGTCTTTTATCTATACTCAGGTAATTTGAGATACTTATCATTTGGGGGTTAAATTAATAGTGGTAAAATATCTCAGATATTTTAAAGGTGTTAATGATCCAAAATACCCATTCTTTGAAAACAAAAAAGGAATTACATGATCTGGGGAATTTGAAAAAGCTGAGTAACCAATGTCTCAACACCTGGAAATAGGACTATTGATATGTGTATACATACATACATATATACACACATACATATATACATACATACATATATACATATATTTATTTATCTATTTATTAAATTAATAAAATTTTAGAGCAGCTTTAGGTTCATTGCAAAATTAAGACAAAGATACAGAAATCTCCCATATATCCCCTGTACCTATACATGCAGAGCTTCCCACATTATCAACATACTCCACCAATGTATGCTTGTCATTACTGATAAAGGTACACTCCCACACTATTATCACCCAGAGTCCATAGTTTCCATTAGGGTTTACTCCGTGTTGCACATTCTGTGGGTTTGGACAAATGTATAATGACATGTATCCACCAATATACCATCAGGCAGAGTATTCTCACTGCCTTAAAAATCCTCTGTGCTCTACCTATTATCCTTCCCTCTTCCCTAATCCCTTTGAACCAGTGATCTTTTTATTGCTTCCACAGTATTGCTTTTTCTGGAAGATCATAGTTGGAATCAAATAGTATAAAGAAAGCTTTTTCAGTCTGGCTTCTTTCACTTAGTAATATGTATTTAAGGTTACTCCATGTCTTTTTTGTGGATTGATAGCTTATTTATTTTTAGTACTGACTAATATTTTGTTGTCTGGATGTACCACATTTATTCATTCATTCAGCTACTGAAGGGCATCCTGGTTGCTTCCAAGTCTTGGCAGTTGTGAATAAAACTGCTATGAACTTTTATGTTTAGCTTTTTGTGTAGACCATGATTTCAGCTAACTTGGGTAAATACCAAGGAGTGATCTTGGGTTGTATGGGAGAGTATGTTTAGTTTTGTAAGAAAATACCAGATTGCCTTCCAAAGTGACTGTAACCATTTTGCATTCCCATCAGTAGTGAATCAGAGTTCCTGTTATTCTCCGTCCTCTCCACCTTTTGTTTTGTCAGTGTTCCAGATTTTGGCCATTCTAATAGTTGTATACTAGTACCTTGTTGTATTAATTTGCAATTCCCTAGTGACATGTAATGTTGAGCACCTTTTCATCTGCCTATCTGCCATCTCTATGTCTTTTTCTGGTGATGTGTCTATTAAGACTCTTTGCCCATTTTAAGATCAGATTACTGGAGCTCCTGGATGGCTCAGTTAGTTAGGTGTCTGACTCTTGATTTGGCTCAGGTCATGATCTCAGGGTCATTAGACTGAGTCCCATGTCAGGTTCTGTGCTCAATGTGGGGTCTGCATGGGACTCTCTCTCTTTCCCTCTGCCCATCCCCCTTTCGTGCATACACGTGCTTGTACATGCTCTCTCTCCCAATAATAAAAAATAATAAAATCAGATTACCCATTTTCTTATTGTCAAGTTTTAAAAATTTTTTTGTAAATTTTTGGTAACAGTACTTTATCAGATGTCAGCAGGTATCCACAATAATAGGCTGAAGTTCCTATTGTCTGATGGGCTTGTACTAGTCGCATTTTCCCATCCATTTCACAACACCTGATTTCTTGTCTCTGCCTGTCTATAGATGGAATGTTCTTTCAGCCAACCCTTGAATAGACCAATTCCTACTTAGAGTAGGGTAAGACTAGATTCATATCTAATTTCTCCTACCTTTAAGCAGGCTGAGGTCTCTATGTGTTATGCTTCAATCCTATTCACTTTCCTCATACTTATTTACTACACTGAGCTAAATAGCTCTGTCAGTTTTCTGTGGACAAGGATGATTTCTTATTAATTATATCCACTAACAATTATCCCAGGGGTAGTACATGGCAGATGCTCAATAATATACGTATACTGAATGCCTGATTTAAAATAGAGCTACTGACAAAATCTGGGTGATCTTGGAATGTCTAAATCTCCCTCAGATTATTTCTGGTACTAAAAAAGATAGACTAGTAGCTTGTGATTTCAGTGACAAACCTGGAGCCTAAGCATAATTTGTCTTATTTCTTCCAAATAAGGACAAGTAGGTGGGACATTTCTTTGTTTCTTTTTCTTATGTTTATGTTTCAATTCATTTTGAATCCCTGAGTAGCATGGAGAAAGTAATTTGAAGTGGGTTATATACTTTTTCATCTATTTTTATACTTTTTATTACATTTCAACCAAACATTTTTTCTCCCTTTATGGAATTAAAATAATTATACAATTACAAAGCAGAGAGTGAAGTAAAGCAATATATATTTTCACTACCTACTATGCCTCAGGCTGTTAGCAAAGCACTCTGATTCCATTATCTAGTTTAATTTTCATGATAGCCCTAAGAGGGAGGCAAGATTTTAAGATTTATTTTTTTTTAATTTTTTTTAATTTATTTATGATAGTCACAGAGAGAGAGAGAGAGAGAGAGAGAGAGAGAGAGAGGCAGAGACATAGGCAGAGGGAGAAGCAGGCTCCATGCACCGGGAGCCCGACGTGGGATTCAATCCCGGGTCTCCAGGATCGCGCCCTGGGCCAAAGGCAGGTGCTAAACCTCTGCGCCACCCAGGGATCCCCAGATTTTAAGATTTAGAACAAAAACAAAACAAAAACCTGAAGCACAACTGTGATATTCTTAGTGTAGGTGCTGTCTTCCTTATTAGAGAAATGTGACCAGTGGCAGTCATATATTTTGCAAAGACAGAATTCTTTTAAGGCAGTGTAGTAATTCTTTACAATTGTCTGGGTGGAATTACCATGAGATGGGATTTCTCACAAGGTCATTTTATTCTAAGTTTTATTAATTTTTGAGAATGAAATTTATTAAAATTTAAACAATTCAGAAACCAAGAGATTGAAAGAATAGAGATGGATGAAGATGAAGAAAGAGATAAAACTTAATTTTTTTTTAGAGAGAGTAACTAGTTGGTCCTATAGTACAGTACCTGATACTCAGAGTCTTATTTAGATCTGAAATTTTGGAGGGTCAGTGGTATATACACTCAGATGTACACCCATGCACACACACACGAATGAAATATTTTGAGGGAGGGTTTAGGGGTCTGCCTATCTATTTACCTACCTACCTATCAGTTTACCTGCCCACTTATTTATGTATCACTGAAAACCTTCAATAGTATGATAACTAAAATTAATAAACAATTGCTCTAAGTGAATGGAATTGAAATGGGGGATGAAACCACCAAGTCACTGCAACATTGAATAAATACTTTACTTCACCTGTCATCAATTTCTTCATTTGTACATTGAATGGCTTTAATAGATCCCGTCTGAGGACTTCTTTTACTCATTTTGTGATTTAAAAAATTTTCAGTTGTCTACATTTTGATCCAGTTGTTAATTAACGGGGATATAACTAGTTAATAGAAAAAAATCAGAAGAAAAATCTGGGCATTATCATAATCGACAAACAGGAAGATCAGTCCTTTAATAGTCAGTGAACTATGTAGTTTCTTATGAAGTCATTTTCATTCCTTTGATATTTCCATCTATTTTCATTTCTTTGTTTTTATATTTCTAAGCAGATTTCAGTCATATGAAACTTTAGGGATTTTTCCAAAGGAGTGTTGCAAATTCTTTTAATAAGTTCTGTTTGTGAAAAACTGCATTTAAAACTGGAATTATTAAAATTAATGTTAATCCTCTCTAGATATATTTCTCAGCAGATGGGAGAATACTTAGGCTATTAAACCTAATTCATGAATCACTATCTAGGGTAATGAGACTTTAATATTCTTTTCAATTTTTCCATTAATTCAAAGTGTCCAGGGCTTTCAGATAAGCTATTTTAGAATAATCACTATGAGATAAATATGACTCTGTTGCTATGGAAAACTTATTTCTTAAATGTGTTTTCCCTTCTGTATTGAGATCTCTAATTCCTTTTGCCAACTCTCATAATCTTACATATCAAAATATATAAGTATTCTAATTATTAATTTTATTATTATTGGTATATAAAATATGTATCAGATTATGGTAATATTAAAAATGAAAAAGAAGGGATCCCTGGGTGGCGCAGCGGTTTAGCGCGTGCCTTTGGCCCAGGTCGCGATCCTGGAGACCCGGGATTGAATCCCACGTCGGGCTCCCGGTGCATGGAGCCTGCTTCTCCCTCTGCCTATGTCTCTGCCTCTTTCTCTCTCTCTCTCTCTCTCTCTCTCTCTCTCTCTCACTATCATAAATAAATAAAAAAAATAAAAATTGAAAAAATGTTTTAAAAAAATGAAAAAGAAATCAAAGTTTAGCTTTCTTTGTTGTCTTAATATTGTAGCTACCAAGGATCAGAGCCCATTAGTAACTCTGTAAACTACTAAGTCATTTATATGTCATGATCCAAAATATGATAATGGCCTGATTTATATAATTTGATGGAAAAATTGGAAATTTGAACTTTAAACATGTAAGTCAAGGTTTCTAGAAGTGGGTGCATATCTCTAAATGTTTAATACCATGTGATGCTCCAAGAAAATTAGTTTGAGAAATACTGTCATAGAGGCTCAGCATGTATATTACATATATGTCTTGCAATTAAGAAAGTTGTTTAATCCAATTTAATATAATACTTTACTAATTTGATCTTAAAATTTTCATAATTAAAATATTAGTCTGTTCTGGAAATTGTTCTACCAAACTTATTCTGAGAAATACTGCACTATGTCAGTAATCCATACTTTTGTCATGATGTAATTTCCAACGTACTCCTTTAAGGATTTATAAATATTTTAATCAAACAGTTAAATGTGAGCAGCCCGGGTGGCTCAGCGGTTGAGCGCCTGCCTTCAGCCCAGGGCCTGATCCTGGAGTCCCCGAATAGAGTCCCACATCAGTCTCCTGCATGGAGCCTGCTTCTCCCTCTGCCTGTGTCTCTGCCTCTCTCTCTCCCTCTGTGTCTCGAATGAATAAATAAATAAATAAAAATCCTAAAAAAAAAACCAAACAGATGAATGTACTATTATTTTTTAAAGATTTTATTTATTTATTCATGAGAGACCACAGAGAGAGAGGCACAGACTCAGGCAGAGGGAGAAGCAGGATCCATGCAGGGAGCCCGATGTGGGACTTGATCCTGGGACTCTGGGATCATGCCCTGAGCGGAAGGCAGACACTCAACCCCTGAGCCATTCAGGCATTCCTGAATGTACCTTTAAAAGGTGACAAGTAGAATTATATCTCTATTTCTTACCTGCCAATTATACAGTATGAATGGTTTCCAAAAATACAGCCAGAAGATTGAACATAATTTTTTTGAGGATAATTTGACAATTGGTGGATTTGGTAAACTGAAATAGCCTCCCAATAAAAATTCCATAAAAAATTTGGAAACCATTTATCTGATAAAGGGTTAACAACCCTAATCATATGAGGAACTCCCACAACTCAATAGCAAAACAAAAACAAGCAAAAAATCTTATTTAAAAATAGACAAGAGATCTGATATTTTTCCAAAGAAGACATACAGATAGCCAACAAGCCACATGAAAAGATGCTCAACATCACTAGTCATTAGATAAATGCAAATCAAAACCACAATGAGATATCATCTCATGCCTGTTTTAATGGCTATTATCAAAAAGACAAGATATAATAAATGCTGGCAAGGATGTGGAGAAAAGGCAATGTTTGTGGCTATTCGTGGAAATGTAAATTGGTATAGCCACTATGGAAAACCCCCACTGTCGATGTTTCTTGAAAAATTAAAAATAAAACTACCATATCATCCAAGAATTCCACTTCTGGACATTTATCTGAAGAAAATGAAAGCAGCATATCTGCACTCTCATGTTTATCACAGCATTATTTATAGTAGCCAAGACATAGAAACATCCTAAATGTCTAACAATGGACAAATGAAAAAAGAAAATGTAGTGCATGTATATTGTGTATATATGCACATTATATTCCATATAGAATAATGGATTATTAATCAGCCATGAGAAAAACCAAAGAAAATCCTGCCCATTGTAACAGCATTGATGAAATTGAAGGTATTATGCTAAGTGAAATAAATCAGAGAAAGACAAATACTGCATATTACTTACATGTGGAATCCAAAAAAAAAAAAAAAAAAACTCCTAGGAGCAGAGAATATAACAGTAGTTGCCAATGGCCAAGAATTGGGAGAAATGAAGAGATATTGTTCAAAGTATACAAACTTCCAGTTTTAAGATGAATATGTTCTGGGGATCTAACATATACCAGTTATAATCATAGCTGATGATATTGTACTGTATACTTGCAAGTTGCTAAGAGACTAGTTCTTAAATATTCTCACCATAACAACCACCACCACCATAACAATAACAACAAAATGGTAATTATGTGAGATGAAGGATGTGTTAACTAACTATTGTGGTAAATATTTTGCAATATATACATGTATCAAATCAAATTGTCAACCTTAAACTTATACAATGTTATATGTCAATTAAATATCAATAAACCTGGAAAAAAATACTAATTGAAAAGAATTTTACATACCCCAAGTTATGGACTGGATGTTTTTGTTCCCTCAAAATTCATATGTTGAAATCCTAACTTCCAATGTAATCCCAAGGTTGAACCTTTGGGAAGTGATTAGATCATGAGGATGGCACCCACATGAATGGGATTAGTGCCTATATAAAGAGACTCCAGAGAGCTCCCTTCCTATCTGGGGACACAGCAAGAATACATTCGTCTGTGAACCAGGAGGTGGGCTCTCACTAGATAACAAATCTGCTAATGCCTTGCTCTTGAACTTTCCAGCTCCAGAACTGTGAGAAATAAATGTTGTTGTTTAAGCTACCCAGTCAATGATATTTTCATTATACCAAAAGACTAAGACATCTTCTACCACAAAGATATCTTCTTGGGATTCCTCACAAGGTCAGATCACAATTTGAAAATCAACTTTGAGGGTTTGATTATAGAACTGGACTAAAAAAAGTACAGCTATGTGCCACATAGAAGAAAAATGTCTAACATAAGGATAAGTTGAAACTGCAAGGAAAAATAAATTTAAAAAAGAAAGTACAAGGAAAGACGAATAAATATGTGTATGTTAGCATCATGCTAGGTAAGCTTTAAGGCAAAATGCATTATTGCAGATTAGATAACAATATTATACTATTCTCCAGGAACATCCAACAATCCTAAACTTATAATGTACCTAAAAAAATAGCCTCAAAATATATAATGACAAAAGTGATAAATACATAACCAGAGTGAAATAGTGATTGCTAGTTTCTCAGACAAGTGAACAACAAAATAAACTAGCTTGTTCTAATTGACCTAGTGATGTGCTGACACTCTTATTACTAATGCCAGATATTTTGTAAAGTATAAGAGTTTAACCTTCATAAAGTTGAAGGTTAAAAGTGTGGGCTCTTACAGTCTTATGTTCCTACTTCCCAATAAAGTTTGAAGTAATTTAGGCACTCTAGGATTCTTACCTAACTCTTTTGAGCTAGTAGGGTGCTTTATGGCACTATTTAGGAAATACTCCTTGGGTGACTCCTGCAAAGATGCTCTACTTATTCAAATGTCATGCTTGCTCCTAATGAGGAATGGTAAGGGACCTTCTCCTTTCCCTTGGAAAGGAGAGAGGACATGGAAATAGAGAAATTAATTTGTCTTTATCTGAATCAGATAATTTATTAGGCATTATTTTAATATTTTATCTGCATACCCTTCAGTTAAGACTTAACCCATAAGTTAATTGGAAGTTTTAACACATTGAAGAAAAAGGACTATCATGCAAAGAATAACATGCCTCTTTTAGGAAAGGAAAATTCATAATGTATATTTGCCTGCTTTGTTCCTAGTACTCACCAGGAAAAGCTCAACTTGGTCAACACGTGTGATTATGTAGCCCTTGCCACATACCAGTGGGATAGCTTGAAAGCAAGCCATCAAGAGGAGACAATTAACTTACTTTGCTCTGATTCCTTGCTTTTTGTGCATATAATTTGGCATCTTGAGTATACTTTACCTATAGGAAAACTATTTACTAATCAAGGAACACAAGTCAGAAAAATACAAATAGCATCATTTGTTTTTTTAATGCCACTTGCTTCACCATCTGGTTAATTGTGAGTTAGCTCTCCAGCTCTGTTGTGATTCCTTCTGGATGTGCCAGAATTTTTTTCTTTTGGCTTTTTAAGTTTTTGCTTTAATTCCAATTAGTTGACATATAGTTTTATGTTATAGATGTACCAGAAATTAAATTTGCAGACCTCCCAACCTCAGCCAGAATGAGAGGACAGCCCTAAGGTCCTACTGACTGCATGGACCTATGGGAATCCAACAGATTCCTAAGAAACAATTGACCTCAATGTCCTATGTTCCATTTGCACTGCAACACTGATTACGCCCCAGGTATGAGTATGCTCTGGCTCATCTTGTGTTTGGTCACTGGATGAGAATAAATCAGTACCTTTTCCTTCCCTACTACATTATTGGGTACAACAGAGTATTCTAAGGTGAAATAAAAATATCTGGGCCCTTAAACAGTTTCTGGTGTAGCAAGGATTAAACAAGGAAGTAATAGTACAAGACAAAATTATTGCAAGGAATCTATAAGGGATACAGAAAATGGGTATGTGGTTCAAAAACAGAAATCACCTCTGCTTGAGAGGAAAGGCTTAATGGGCTAGGTAGTCTGTAAAACAACCTTTATAAATTGTGACTGCTAAAGTGACATTTTCAAAAAAACCTACTTTTTCCCAACATATTCTCCACCACCCCCCCAACATATTCTTAAAAGCCTTTGGTGGCTTGGAACTTTTTAGGAACAACGGCTAAAATATTTAGCATGCCTGCCTCCCTGACTTTATCTTCTCCTGCACTCTCTGCATTCCAGCTACCTAGGCCTTCTTTTGGTTCCTGTACAATGTCATGCTCCCTCCCTTTAAGGTCTCTGTACATTCCACTGCCTCTGCCTCAAACCCATTCCACTACCATGTCAGTTGTATTTCCTATTTGGGTCCTAAGATCCTCTTAATTTCAGTTCAAAATTTATTTTCTCAGATAAAATCACCTTGTTACATTGTGTGTGTGTGTGTGTGTGTGTGTGTGTGTGCTATTTTAAGGGTTTATTTGAGAGAGAGAGCATGAGCAGGGGAACAGGATAGAGGGAGAGGGAGGAGACTCCACTGAGCACAGGGAGCCCTTGTGGGGCTTGGCTTGATCCCAAGACCCTGGGATCATGACCGGAGTCAAAGGCAGATACTTGGGATGCCTGGGTGGCTCAGCAGTTGAGCATCTGCCTTTGGCTCAGGGCGTGATCCTAGAGTACCAGGATCAAGTCCCACATCGGGCTCCCTGCATGAAGCCTGCTTCTCCCTCTGCTTCTGCCCCTCTCTCTGTGTCTCTCTTAAATAAATAAATAAAATCTTAAAAAAAAAAAAAGCAGATACTTTGCAGGCTGAGCCACCCAGGTGCCCCCACTTGTGGCATTGTAAGAGAGATCTGCTTAAATGCTGTCGTGTACCACTCTTCTTCCCAGTGCTTATGTTGGTCTGATTCACAGTTCTAATTTCATGTGTACCTGCGTGACTACTTGATTACAGTCTGAACCTAAATACTCTAGACTGTAAATTAAAAAGGAACAGGAACTTACCTGCTTTTTTTTTTTAAAGCATTGAGTGCTTACCACCTTGCATACAGTCACACACCACATGATACATGGTAACTGTGATAAATATTTGTTGAATAAATGACAAATGCAAAAAAGATGTCTCATATTGTGAGCACGGCAGATCAAAATGCAGCAGTGAAAAGAGCTGCCCAAGTTCAAGGACACAAGAAATTATATTCAAATGGCACCTATTTTATTACTGAGCTACAGATTATATGGGAACCAATCCCCACTAAAAACAACTCCATTACTATTGACTAGACGCTCCACAACAAAAATGGTTATTATTTATCAAGTGATGAAAAGAGTGTGACAAAAGTTAATAAGATAGAGAAAAATTAATAATGTTTAAAAAGTATTTGTTAATTATACAAAATATGGTCAACACCAGGTACTACAGCAAAACCAAAAGCCTTGACGGAAATGAACAAAACAACTTGTCTGAGTGTGCAATTACATTGTTAGGCTTTCAGAAAGAATTGTGATCTTGGAGAAAATCACAGGTAGCTGTATTTAAAAAATTTTTTTTTAAGATTTACTTATTTATTCAGAGAGAGCGAAAGAGAGGCAGAGACACAGGCAGAGAGAGAAGCAGGCTCCATGCAGGGAGCCCGACGTGGGACTCGATCCCGGGTCTCCAGGATCACACCCCAAGCTGCAGGCGGCGCTAAACCGCTGCGCCACCGGGGCTGCCCTTAAAATTTTTTTTGATGTAAAATTTATATGCAGTGAAATACACCGATCTTAAGTGTACACTTTGGAGAGTTTTGACAAATTCATGACTCTCATCCACACCATTTTCAAGATGTAGGTATTTTCCCTCATCCCAGAAAGTTCCTTCATGTTCCTTTCCAGTCAACCCCCTTTCCGACAGGAAACTACTGCTATGAAATCTAAAACCATAGAGTAGGGATCCTTGGGTGGCACAGCGGTTTGGCGCCTGCCTTTGGCCCAGGGCGCGATCCTGGAGACCTGGGATCGAATCCCACGTCGGGCTCCCGGTGCAGAGAGCCTGCTTCTCCCTCTGCCTAAGTCTCTCATGACTATCATAAATAAATAAAAATTAAAAAAAAAAAAGAACTTTGGGATCCCTGGGTGGCGCAGCGTTTTAGCGCCTGCCTTTGGCCCAGGGCGTGATCCTGGAGACCCGGGATCGAATCCCACGTCGGGCTCCCGGTGCATGGAGCCTGCTTCTCCCTCTGCCTGTGTCTCTTCTGCCTCTCCCTCTCTCTCTCTCTCTGTGACTATCATAAATAAATAAAAATTTAAAAAAAATTTAAAACCGTAGAGTAGTTTGCTGTTTCTAGATTTTCGAATAACTAAAGTTATACACTAAATGTATGTAATTGTGTGGTTTTTCTTGCTGATCTTAAAGTTTTGGAGATGCATTCACGTTGTTGTATACATCAGCTGTTCTTTGATTGCTTAACAGTGTTCTGTTGCCTGAATATACATCACTAATAAGAAGACAGTGGGGTTTTTTGTTATTATGTATATTACGGTTTTATATTTCATTTTCAAGTTATTCATTGCTAAAATTTAGAAAAACGACTTAGTTTTGTATTTGACTTGTATCGGTATCCTGTATGGAACCTTGTTAAATTCACTTAATAGTTGTAATGGGTATTTAGATTCCTTGGTATTTTCTTTTTTTTTATTATTTTTTTTTATTATAGTCAGAGAGAGAGAGAGAGGCAGAGACACAGGCAGAGGGAGAAGCAGGCTCCATGCACCGGGAGCCCAATGTGGGATTCGATCCCGGGTCTCCAGGATCGCGCCCTGGGCCAAAGGCAGGCGCCAAACCGCTGGGCCACCCAGGGATCCCTCCTTGGTATTTTCTATATAAAAAAATTGTATCATATATAAATTGGGAGAATTTTAGTTTTTTCTTTCCAATACTTATGTTTTCTTTCTTTTTTTGCATTACTACATGTGTTAGGACCTCAAAAAAAAAAATGTTGAGTGGTTGTGGTGAGAATGGACTTTCTTGCTTCTTTCCAATCCTAAGGAGAAAACATTTAGTCTTTTACCATCAATAATTGTAGCTGCAGTTTTGCACAAATACCTTTGATCAGTCTATTCTTAATGTGTTAATTTTTTTTATCGTGAATAAGTGTTGATTTTTTTTCAAATCCTTTCCCTGCACCTATTGAGATGATCACATAATTGTTCTTTTTATTTTGTTTATGTGGTTGACTATGTGAATTGATTTTCTAGTGTTGAGCT
Source organism: Nyctereutes procyonoides (assembly GCF_905146905.1). Lineage (NCBI taxonomy): Eukaryota > Metazoa > Chordata > Mammalia > Carnivora > Canidae > Nyctereutes > Nyctereutes procyonoides. The sequence continues at coordinate 236,491 of NW_026575109.1, forward strand.
AACCTTGTTTTCCTATGAAAAACTTCACTTGGTTGTGATATATTTGCTTTTTTATAAAAGCTAGACTTAAATTATCAATACTTTGTTATAGGTTTTTGTGTCTATATTCATGAGAGATACTGGTCTGTAAAATATTTATTGTTATGTTCTTACCTGGCTTTGGTATCAAGCTTTTTTAACCCTGTAAAATTGTTGCCTCTCCTTCTTCCTATATTTTCTGAACAAAGGAAAGCAATGTATTTCTTCCTGATATGCTAGTATAATTTACCAGAGAGTCTAGATTGGAATTTTCTTTAAGGAAAAGTTTTCAGTTACAAACTCAAATTGATACTAGGGCATTCAGATTCTCTAACTTTTTACATCTTTTGGCAATTTCATCTGCTGTTTTCATAGTTAGATGTCATATTTTCTTGGGTCAGTACACATCTAGTAACTTTTGATAATCTGCAGGGAATTGTGGATGTCATATTACTGAGAATCTAGATTTCTTTTCTTCCTGTAAAAACCATACCACTGGGCAGTTAATTTACTATAGGATCAGCTTGATCCTGTTGAGGTTGGTTTAAGACTGTTTTTAGTTGGATTAAAATGGCCTTAGTGTAACCCTCCTGAAGTATATGCTTCTAGGCTTTCAGCTGAATGCCCAAGATAGTCAACAAGTTCTCTCCATTGTGGATAGTTGAAATTCATTTTTTCCAGCACTGTGTTATCTCCAGAGTCATTCAACTCACAGTTACCCAGTAACTGTTCTACTCTAGTGCTTGTAAAATGTTGCTCTGTACATAGCATAAAATAGTATTTGGCACAAACTCTTTCTAGTGGCTACATTGATTTCTGATATTCGTTCTCTGAACATCTTTCTCCTGTCTGGTACCTTCCAGTTAGCGTGGCAGCCCCAAGCACTGATTTGTTTCCTTCAACCTGCATGATTGCTGCTTTCTTTTTGAACTCTGCTTCCCTCCATTTCATTGTGGAAAGAAGACTTCCCAGGAGAAAATCAGAGTGAATATATAGCTTACCTCATGCATATCTTTTCTCTGAAGGACTATATCCCATGTCTTTTTGTTGTCCAATGCCTGAAAACAATTGCTTTACATAATTTTTCCAGTTCCATAGTTATTTATGGCATTTTTTTATCATGACCAGACTTAAAATGCAGATAGACTTTTTCCTTTTTTTTAGACTTTTTTTTCTATATGAAGAATTACATTACTGATTTTTTCTTTTCAAGTTTTTATTTACATTCTAGTTAGTTAACATATACGGTAAAATTGGTTTTAGGTGTAGTGTAGTATTTAGTGATTCATCACTTAGGTGTAACACTCAGTGCTCATCACAACAAGTGCCCTCCTTAATACCCATTATCCATTTAGCCCATGCCCCACCCACTACCTTCCATCAACCCTGTTTGTTCTCTATAATTTGAATCTTTTATTTTTTTTATTTTTACTTTTTTAAAAGATTTATTTATTTATTCATGATAGACGTATATATATAGAGAGAGGCAGAGACACAGGAGGAGGGAGAAGCAGGCTCCATGCTGGTAGCCTGACGCGGGACTTGATCCCAGGACTCCAGGATCGCGCCCTGGGCCAAAGGCAGGCGCTAAACCACTGAGCCACCCAGGGATCCCTAATTTGAATCTTTTATGGTTTGCTTTCCTCTCTCTTTTTCTTTCCCTTCCCCTATGTTCATCTGTTTTGTTTCCTGAATCCCACATATGAGTGAAATCGTATGGTATTTGTCTTTGACTTAGTTCACCTAAAGTACTACACTCTAGCTCTATCCACATTGTTGCAGATGGCAAGATCTCACTCTTTTTGATGGCTGAGTAATATTCCATTGCACATATATACACACTATGCACACACACACACACTATATCTTTCTCTTTTTTTGTGTATTTTTTAATTGGTGTTGGATTTGCTAACATATAGTATAACACCCAGTGCTCATCCCGTCAAGTCACACTATATCTTCTTTGTCCATCCATCATTTGATGGACATTTTGGCCCTTTATACAATTTGGCTATTGTTGATAATGCTGCTATGAACATTGGGACACATGTGCTCCTTCAAATCAGTTTTTTTTTTTTTGTATCCTTTGGTTAAATGCCTAGTAGTGTAGTTGTTGGATCATAGGATAGTGCTATTTTTAACTTTTTCAGGAACCTCCATACTGTTTCCTAGAGTGGTTGCATCAGTTAGCATTCCCTCCAACAATGTAAGAGAGTTCCCCTTTTTCTGAATCCTTGCCAACATCTTCTGTTTTCCTGTGTTATTAATTTTAGCCATTCTGACATGTGTGAGGTGGTGTCTCATTATGTTTTTTTTAAGATTTTATTTATTTATTCATAGACACACAGAGAGAGGCAGAGACACAGGCAGAGGGAGAAGCAGGATCCCCAGGGTCCCCAGGATCACACCCCAGGCTGCAGGCGGTGCCAAAACACTGCGCCACCGGGGCTGCCCTCATTATGGTTTTGATTTGTATTTCCCTGAGGATGAATATGTTGAGCATCATTTCATATGTCTGTTAGCCATCTGGATGTCTTCTTTTGGAAAAATGTCTGTTCATGTCTTCTGCCCATTTCTTAACTGGATAATTTGTTTTTTTTGGTGCTGAGTTTGATAAGTTCTTTATAGATTTTGGATACTAACCCTTTATTTGGTATGTCATTTGCAAATATCTTCTCCCGTTCTGTAGGCTGCCTTTTAGTTTCATTGATTGTTTCCTTTTTTAAAGATTTTTAATTTATTTATTCATGAGAGACAGACAGATAGAGAGAGAGAGAGAGAAAGAGAGGAACAGACACAGGCAGAGGGAGAAGCAGGCTCCATGCAGGGAGCCCTACGTAGGACTTGATCCCGGGTCTCCAGGATCACACCCTGGGCTGAAGGCGCGCTAAACCACTGAGCCACCTGGGCTGCCCCAAAATGCTTATATTTAAAGGCTTGCAAAATTCTGAGATGATGTAGTATTTCCACACTGATGTCAAATGTCATAAATACATACAATTCCCTTAATTTAGAAAATTACTTGTTTCTACATCTTTAGAATCTACCTACTTTTACGCATTTATTAAGCTTATGTAACCCATAGGTTACAAAAAAGGTGACTCCTTGAATATTTGACTAATTATTTTAGTTGGCTGATAGGAATTTGAATGGAATATAAGATGCATAATGGGAGAGGGAACAGACTTCTGGTTGCTTAGCTGCCATACAGAATGGGGAAAATGAGCACATACCAAACTTGTAGCTAGTAATGTGATCTTGAATGTACTTTACCCCTGCTGTTTCGATCTTCATTTGGTCCGCAGAAGTAAATTTGTACTTCATATCCAAAGTGAACTTAATTGTATGGAAAATTATTTACTCTTTCATTGGATCTAAAAAGTCAATCATGACATATCAATATTTCATATCTCTATGAAAACAATTTTTTTTCAAAACTCTATACTAAAATAGGTAGGTTTTGGGCTGCATAGGTGGCTGAGTTTGTTAAATATCTGACTCTTGATTTCAGCTCAGATCAGGATCTTAGGGTTGTGAGATTGAGCCCCATGTTGGGGCTTGGGATGCTCTCTCTCCTTCTCCCTTTGCCCCTCCCCTGTTTTCTCTCTCTCTCTCTCTCAAAAAATAAAAATAAAATAAAACAAAACAAAATAAGTAGGTTGATTAAGTACTATTACAGTAAATTTATCCTGGACAAATATGGAAATTCTTAATTATATGTGAGGATTTACAGTAAATAATAATAAAATAAATTTAAAAATTTAAATTGACAGTAAATACTACACACAGCAAAACTACAAAATTTGAATGGAGAAATTCTGATTTGATTTATGACTGCAAAAACAGTGTAAATGTGGGTATGAAAAATCAATTAATCAAAGAAAAACTTCATGTAAAATGTTTATAGAAAGTAATTGATACCTGATGAATATTTTAAAACAAAATTCAAATGCAGGTATAATTCTTAATATTTACATGCATAAACAAATACCCAGGCATCCCTAGGAGTAAAACAACGGGACAAAAAGGGGACAGGCAAAGCATTTTATGCACACGCAAAATATATCTAAAACAAGTTACATTTTTTACAGAACAGTGGTAGTTTCTAACATTTTTTTTATTAATATTCACTCAGTCTTCTCAGTATGGTCAAAGCTATAGCTATTAAGATAAATGCTATTAAACCTGAAAGTGTTGAAACCAAATTATTAATATTATGATAGTTCTATCAAAGTGAATTGATAAAGAGATCTTGCTAAAAAATTACTTGCATATCTGGTACAACTACATTTTATGGTATTATTAACATCGGCAAATATTCACTTGCAAAATGTATTTGAATCCAAACCAGACTTATCTGATAGGTCCTCAACAGAGAAAATCAAGGTCCTTTCATACAAGTAGACCTTGGTAAGTTTCCAAGATTCTTTGGTAAGTTTTAAAATACAGTTGAACTTGAATCCAGTTTTGGAAAAAAAATGTTTGCCACTTCTATCTCCTGCTTTTCACTAGAGAGAATGTAAAAGAACCTAATATTCTACAAAACTAACATCATATGGATACAAAATGCCAACATTCTCGAATGCAGTAAAAATTAACCTTATGTAAGTACTTAGTGGGAGGGAGATGACATGAGTGGGACTGTGCTGACAGAAAAGTATACGTGTGTCTTATATTTAAGCTCTTTAAGAAGAGAAACCATACATGGCATATTTATAATGACAGAGCCATGAAAGTGGACCCTACAGAGATTGATGTACAATTACTTCCTAATGCATATGCTGAAAAAGGAAGTTAGGTTTTGCTTTCAGGTTGGTACTCTCCTCTCAAAGCTAAGCACTAATGAGTTGTTTGTATAAAAAGGAGGGTATTATGCTGAGTGAAATAAGTCAATCGGAGAAGGACAAACATTATATGGTCTCATTCATTTGAGGAATATAAAAAATAGTGAAAGGGAATAAGGGGGAAAGGAGAAAAAATGAGTGGGAAATATCAGAAAGGGAGACAGAACATGAGACTCCTAACTCTGGGAAACTAACAAGGGGTGGTAGAAAGGGAGGGGGGTGGGGGTGACGGGGTGACAGGCACTGAGGGGGGCACTTGATGGGATGAGCACTGGGTGTTATGCTATATGTTGGCAAATTGAACTCCAATACAAAATTAAAAAAATTTTTTAAAGGTATTTGTCATTGTACCATCCATAGGCTCACCCCATTTGAGTGTTTAAATGGCTCATACCTCAGTGTATCAGAAGGGAAATAAAATCATGTCAATCCATTGAATAAAGTATGCCTAATCTTTCTAAACTTCTTGTGCCAGCTCCCTCATAAACAAATGAAAAATTTTCTTTAAAAGTTCTTTCAAAAAGCAGCACACGTTTAAAAAAGATCAAATCATTCCAGTTTTACACTGATGTGTAGAAACCACAGAAAAATAACAGAAAAATAAGCAAATTATATATATGAAGCTTTGTGCCTACCAAAAAGAAGGAAGAAAGGACATTTAAAAGTGTGCAGAAGTCTTTTTTTTTTTCGCAAATGGTAACATCTAATATAGGCCAGCATTTTGCACAATATTCACCTTGATGAGTGTAGATAAGAGAAAATGGAACATAATATTTTGTTCAGTCCATTTACCATTTCACAATACAGGCTAACCCATTTGTTTTTATATTCTATTAATATTTTAAATTTTGTGGTTACTTTTTATACTTTTTATGTGTTTGTTTTTTCTATAACTTATAAGTATTTCTCCAAGAATAAAACTTCTTATGTTTAACATTGTTTGTATCACTTTTACATTAGTAAAAAGTCTGATTTTGATTAGCTAGCTTCTTTACATTCTATGTTGTAGGAGGAAAATTACACCTTTTTAAAAATGCTCTGTAGATTTAGTAAAAACTGTTTCTCAGCAACTCTTAAGAAATAGCAGCTGAGAGGTCCTACACGTAAATTGAGTGAAGTTAAGGCACCTGTAGTCATTTGGCACAGGTAGGCAATTGTCACATTAGCTTTTAGCTTTTACTTTCCTAGGTAATGGAGTTGGTTTCATAATGCTTTATAATTCCAAATGGGGTACTGTTTGGTCTTCTGAAATAAACTTCCAAGATTTAAGACAGTGATGAAAAGCAAATGGTAACTTGGCTGACTTCTTTCTTTCTTTTTTTTTTTTTTTTTTAACTTGGCTGACTTCTTAGCTTTTTGTGTAGAGTATGGTGTTTTGTAATGAGAACACACTAATAAACAACTTTTATCAAGATTGGCTTTAACTGTTGGAGGATGTGAGGTGGAGAGATGAGAGCCCAAGCCTCACATTTAGTGAGTGACACTCAGATTCCTTTAGTGTATGTGGGATTAGGAAGTTCTGAAAGGGTGAAGTACTACTGATTTTACTTTCAGAATTTTTGCAAGTGAGTCCACTTGCTTTGGCCTCCAGTTTTATTAGAAGTCATAAAAATGTCAATAATTGCTATTTAATATGATAAAATGAAACTTGAAACAAGGAATCAATAAAACAATGATAAGCACCTAAAGTAGTGGAAGGGTGATTCACTTGGTAAGAAAATATGCAATTTAATATTAATTTTTACTCTGAAAATTAGAGCACTTTATTCTGAATCAGGAAATCCTCGTTGTTATGGTTGCTTCTACTAAAGTCTGGAACCATGGAGAGTCAGTCTTTTGTGGAGGCTGGGTATCATTTTACATGGCCTATCATTACAAATTAGGAGTGGGGTAATTTTTATAAAGAATAGTATTATGCAATCCTAAAAGCCTGCATACCAAAAGAAAACAATCATTTTGTGCTATGCCCAGCACATTTTCCAGACTCCTGGACAGAGTCTGGCCCCATCGGTCTAAAGGAAATAAATAAATACTCATTTGACCAATACTGAAACAGAGTATGACCAAGAACACATATTGTGTTATAAAAGTTCATCCAAGATAACTTCTGCAAAATCCTTTGAAAACATTTAGATGAGAAGCTGCAACTCATTGCATTGAATTCATGCTAAGATCACAAATGTGTGTGTGTATCACCATTCTCACGTCCTACAGACACAGCAGATACTGCTGCTCAGTCTTTATCCACACAGCTCTTCAGACAGCCAACTCCAATAAACATGTAAATTAAAATCTGACTCTGATCCAGTCCGATGAATTTTATGTTGAAACTGGATGGCCCTATGATCAACTTAATGTAAACTTACTGTTTAATTATCAAATTATCAAAATACTTTGTAGAGTATCACAGTGAAGCATAAAATACCATGTATACCCCTGGAGGAACTTTAAATCTAGGAGGAGAGACAAGACACAGACTATCATCCTGCGATGTGAACTGGCATTTTGGCGAGATGGCCAAGGCAAGAGAGTTCAATAGGGAATCTAGTTGAAGGAGAGAGCTCTATGTAAAAGATTTAAGGAGACAAAGAGTAACCTCCAGGGAACTTGGCTTAGGTTAGAGACAAGTAAAGAAGGCCAGATGTAGAGTGGAAGAGGTCAGAGAATTGCTAGGAAGGACTCCAGGGTTAGTGAGCGCTGATCCTGAAGAACAAGTGTTTACCCTCTGCTCTTCTCTACATTATCTACTGGATATAGGTATCTGCTAGCCCATGGTAACTCTCTATAGTTAGAGAGCAGGATTATTGTAGCCATAATTGCTGCAGTGATTCTATAACACCTAATAAGAGAAGAAGCAAGTTTGGATTATTTGAACTATCTGTGTTTCTTGTTTTTATGAAAAACAAACAGTGACATCAGATTCATTCTTAAATATTAAGTTTTATAAGGTTGAGGGACACTAAGGCATTTTTGTAATATTGAATTGGATATTAGACATAAAATGTACCTTTGTAAAATATGCCTTATACTGAATTAAATATTTTATGGGTAGCCTTCGTGAATGGGTGGCCTTTCATAATTTAAATGAACTAAATATTCTTATATTTATAAGAAGAAACTAATAGTTCTTTCTACAATTTGTAGAAATGACTTTTGCCATGGAACTCTTTATGAAGTTATCTTCTAATTTTGTTCTCTACCACATTCTGCTTGTGCTAGCTATATATTTGATAGTCTGGCATAGGCAACCTTATTTCAGCTCTGGGATTAAATTTACTGAAAGTAATTATGTTAATTTATGTTAATTTTGAAGATCTAAAATTATTTAATATTGTATCCAAAATCCTATTAATTCTGTGAATATATCAAAGTCAACTTATGTATTTGTTGAAACTGACTTTTCATAATCCCTATTTGTTTATTGATATCTTAAACTAATCTCATATTTTGTAGAAATGCACAATGTCAAATTGTATGCATCCAGATATAATCTTCAGAAGTGCTTACTTAGATCATTCTGCTTGAAAAGGATATTTCTCCCAATATAACCAAGGTTTCCCTTTTATTTCCTTTTAAAATAGTTGAAAATATGAAACACTGGATGACCTGATAAAGTACATTTGAACAGATTTCCTACTGGTATCTCAGAGCTTAAGTACTGTTACCAGGATTGCAGATGGTCAGTCTATAAGACAAAGCCTATCAAATTACTGATTTCTTCTATGGACAGATGGCTAAGGGGCCTAACAGAAGCTCAGTTTTCAAGTTATAGGGGTGTGTGTGTGTGTGTGTGTGGCCATATTTGTCACTACAATACTGACAACTAACTCTTGAGTTTTGAGTAAAGAATACTTTACCTGGGGATCCCTGGGTGGCGCAGCTGTTTGGCACCTGCCTTTGGCCCAGGGCGCGATCCTGGAGACCCGGGATCGAATCCCACGTCAGGCTCCCGGTGCATGGAGCCTGCTTCTCCCTCTGCCTGTGTCTCTGCCTCTCTCTCTCTGTGACTATCATAAAAAAAAAAAAAAAAAAAAAAAAAAAAGAATACTTTACCTAACTAAACCAAAACAAAAAAATATAAGATGGTTGTTTTATGTAAACTGTGATCTAAATTTTCCTATAAAAACCAAAGATAGGGAGGAGGGGCAAGATGGCGGAAGAGTAGGGTCCCCAAGACACCTGTCCCCACCAAATTACCTAGATAACCTTCAAATCATCCTGAAAATCTACGAATTCGGCCTGAGATGTAAAGAGAGACCAGCTGGAATGCTACAGTGAGGAGAGTTCGCTCTTCTATCCAGGTAGGAAGACGGGGAAAAAGAAATAAAGGAACAAAAGGCCTCCGAGGGGGAGGGGCCCGCGAGGAGCCGGGCTGAGGCCGGGGCGAGTGTCCCCAGGACAGGAGAGCCCCGTCCCGGAGGAGCAGGAGCTGCACCAACCTTCCCGAGCGGAAAGGGGCTCGCAGGGAGGTGGAGCAGGACCCAGGAGGGCGGGGATGCCCTCGGGCTCCCGGGGACACTAACAGACACCTGCGCCCCGGGAGAGCGCGCCGAGCTCCCTAAAGTGCTGCAGCGCGCACGGCGGGGCCGGAGCAGCTCGGAGGGGCTCGGGCGGCGGCTCCGCGGAGGGGGCTGCGGGGCGGGAGCGCGAATCCCACAGCGCAGGCCCCGGAGCACAGGGCGCCGGGACACAGCCCAGGATCCGGCCTCCCCCGGGACAGGCAGAGGCCGGGAGGGCCCAGGACAGCGAGGACGCTCCTGCCCCGAGCTGAGCAGATCAGCGGCCCCGCCCCGGAGCCTCCAGGCCCTGCAGACCGAGAGCTCCAGAGTTACTGCGGGGGCTGACTCCAGGGCTCCAGAGCTGGCTGCTGCCACTGGGGTTGTTCCTCTTGGGGCCTCACGGGGTAAACAACCCCCACTGAGCCCTGCACCAGGCAGGGGGCAGAGCAGCTCCCCCAAGTGCTAACACCTGAAAATCAGCACAACAGGCCCCTCCCCCAGAAGACCAGCTAGACGGAAAACTTCCAGGGGAAGTCAACGGACTTAAAGGATACAGAATCAGAAGATACTCCCCCGTGTTTTGTTTTGTTTTTCTTTTTGATTTCTGTTTGCTTCCCCCACCCTTTTTTTCCCTTTCTTTTTCTTCTTTTTTTCTTCCTTTTTCCCTTTTTCTTTTTCTCTTTTCTTTCTTTCTTTCTCTCCTCTCTTTTTCTCCTTTTCCCAATACAACTTGTTTTTGGCCACTCTGCACCGAGCAAAATGATTAGAAGGAAAACCTCACCTCAAAAGAAAGAATCAGAAACAGTCCTCTCTCCCACAGAGTTACAAAATCAGGATTACAATTCAATGTCAGAAAGCCAATTCAGAAGCACTATTATACAGCTACTGGTGGCTCTAGAAAAAAGCATAAGGGACTCAAGAGACTTCATGACTGCAGAATTTATATCCAATCAGGCAGAAATTAAAAATCAATTGAATGAGATGCAATCCAAACTAAAAGTCCTAAAGATGAGGGTTAACGAGGTGGAAGAACGAGTGAGTGACATAGAAGACAAGTTGATGGTAAAGAGGGAAACTGAGGAAAAAAGAGACAAAAGACCATGAAGATAGATTAAGGGAGATAAACGACAGGCTGAGGAAGAAAAACCTACGTTTAATTGGGGTTCCCGAGGGCGCCAAAAGGGCCAGAGGGCCAGAATATGTATTTGAACAAATCATAGCTGAAAACTTTCCTAATCTGGGAAGGGAAACAGGCATTCAGATCCAGGAAATAGAGAGCTCCCCGCCTAAAATCAATAAAAAGCGTTCAACATCTCGACATTTAATAGTTAAGCTTGCAAATTCCAAAGATAAAGAGAAGATCCTTAAAGCAGCAAGAGACAAGAAATCCCTGACTTTTATGGGGAGGAGTATTAGGGTAACAGCAGACCTCTCCTCAGAGACCTGGCAGGCCAGAAAGGGCTGGCAGGATATATTCAGGGTCCTAAATGAGAAGAACATGCAACCAAGAATACTTTATCCAGCAAGGCTCTCATTCAGAATGGAAGGAAAGATAAAGAGCTTCCAAGACAGGCAGGAACTGACAGAATATGTGATCTCCAAACCAGCTGTGCAAGAAATTTTAAGGGGGATTCTTAAAATTCCCCTTTAAGAAGAAGTTCAGTGGAACAATCCACAAAAACAAGGACTGAATAGATATCATGATGACACTAAACTCATATCTTTCTTTTTTTTTAAGATTTATTTATTTATTCATTCATGAGAGAGAGAGAGAGGCAGAGACACAGGCAGAGGGAGAAGCAGGGTCCATGCCGGGGGCCCAATGTGGGACTCGATCCCGGGACTCCAGGATCACGCCCTGGGCTAAAGGCAGGCGCTAAACCGCTGAGCCACCCAGGGATCCCCCATATCTGTCAATAGTAACTCTGAACGTAAACGGGCTCGATGACCCCATCAAAAGGCGCAGGGTTTCAGACTGGATAAAAAAGCAGGACCCATCTATTTGCTATCTACAAGGACTCGTTTTAGACAGAAGGACACCTACAGCCTGAAAATAAAAGGTTGGAGAACCATTTACCATTCAAAAGGTCCTCAAAAGAAAGCAGGGGTAGCCATCCTTATATCATATAAACTAAAATTTACCCCAAAGACTGTAGTGAGAGATGAAGAGGGACACTATATCATACTTAAAGGATCTATCCAACAAGAGGACTTAACAATCCTCAATATATATGCCCCGAATGTGGGAGCTGCCAAATATTTAAATCAATTAATAACCAAAGTTAAGACATACTCAGGTAATAATACACTTATACTTGGTGACTTCAATCTAGAGGTTTCTACACTCGATAGATCCTTTAACACAACATCTCCAAAGAAACGAGAGCTTTAAATGATACACTGCACCAGATGGATTTCACAGATATTTACAGAACTTTACATCCAAACTCAACAGAATACACATTCTTCTCAAGTGCACATGGAACTTTCTCCAGAATAGACCACATACTGGGGTCACAAATCGGGTCTGAACCGATACCAAAAGACGGGGATCATCCCCTGTGTATTCTCAGACCATAATGCCTGGAAATTAGAACTAAATCACAACAAGAAGTTTGGAAGGACCTCAAACACGTGGAGGTTAAGGACCATGCTGCTAAAAGATGAAAGGGTCAACCAGGAAATTAAGGAAGAATTAAAAGGATTCATGGAAACTAATGAGAATGAAGATACAACCGTTCAAAATCTTTGGGATGCAGCAAAAGCAGTCCTGAGCGGGAAATACATCGCAATACAAGCATCCATTCAAAAACTGGAAAGAACTCAAATACAAAAGCTAACCTTACACATAAAGGAGCTAGAGAAAAAACAGCAAATAGATCCTACACCCAGCAGAAGTTAATAAAGTTAATAAAGTTAAAAAAAAACTCTCTCTCACCCAGAGAGTTAATAAAGATTTGAGCAGAACTCAACGAAATCGAGACCAGAAGAACTGTGGAACAGATCAACAAAACCAGGAGTTGGTTCTTTGAAAGAATTAATAAGATAGATAAACCATTAGCCAGCCTTATAAAAAAGAAGAGGGAGAAGACTCAAATTAATAAAATCATGAATGAGAAAGGAGAGATCACTACCAACACCAAGGAAATACAAACGATTTTAAAAACATATTATGAACAGCTCTACGCCAATAAATTAGACAATCTAGAAGAAATGGACGCATTTCTGGAAAGCCACAAACTACCAAAATTGGAACAGGAAGAAATAGAAAACCTGAACAGGCCAATAACCAGGGAGGAAATTGAAGGAGTCATCAAAAACCTCCCAAGACACAAAAGTCCAGGGCCAGATGGCTTTCCAGGGGAATTCTATCAAACGTTTAAAGAAGAAACCATACCTATTCTACTAAAGCTGTTTGGAAAGATAGAGATGGAGTATTTCCAAATTCGTTCTATGAGGCCAGCATCACCTTAATTCCAAAACCAAAGACCCCACCACAAAGGAGAATTATAGACCAATATCCCTGATGAACATGGATGCAAAAATTCTCAACAAGATACTAGCCAATAGGATCCAATTGTACATTAAGAAAATTATTCACCATGTCCAAGTAGGATTTATCCCCGGGACACAAGGCTGGTTCAACACTCATAAAACAATCAATGTGATTCATCATATCAGCAAGAGAAAAACCAAGAACCAAACCAAAACCAAGAATATGATCCTCTCATTAGATGCAGAGAAAGCATTTGACACAATACAGCATCCATTCCTGATGAAAACTCTTCAGAGTGTAGGGATAGAGGGAACCCTTCTCAGCATCTTAAAAGCCATCTACGAAAAGCCCACAGCAAATATCATTCTCAGTGGGGAAGCCCTGGGAGCCTTTCCGCTAAGATCAGGAACAAGACAGGGATGTCCACTCTCACCGCTGCTATTCAACATAGTACTGGAAGTCCTAGCCTCAGCAATCAGACAACAAAAAGACATTAAAGCATTCAAATTGGCAAAGAAGAAGTCAAACTCTCCCTCTTCACCAATGACATGATACTCTACATAGAAAACCCAAAGCCTCCACCCCAATATTGCTAGAACTCATACAGCAATTCAGCAGCGAGGCAGGATACAAAATCAAAGCCCAGAAGTCATTGTCGTTTCTATACACTAACAATGAGACTGAAGAAAGAGAAATTCAGGAGTCAGTCCCATTTGCAATTGCACCCAAAAGCATAAGATACCTAGGAATAAACCTAACCAAAGAGGTGAAGGATCTATACCCTAAAAACTATAGAACACTTCTGAAAGAAATTGAGGAAGACACAAAGAGAGGAAAAATATTCCATGTTCATGGAATGGAATAATTAATATTGTGAAAATGTCAATGTTACCCAGGGCAATTTACACGTTTAATGCAATCCCTATCAAAATACCATGGACTCTCTTCAGAGAGTTAGAACAAATTATTTTAAGATTTGTTTGGAATCAGAAAGACCCCGAATAGCCAGGGGAATTTTAAAAAAGAAAACCATAGCTGGGGGCATCACAATGCCAGATTTCAGGTTGGACTACAAAGCTGTGGTCATCAAGACAGTGTGGTACTGGCACAAAAACAGACACATAGATCAATGGAACAGAATAGAGAACCCAGAAGTGGAGCCTCAACTTCATGGTCAACTAATATTCGATAAAGGAGGAAAGACTATCCACTGGAAGAAAGACAGTCTCTTCAATAACTGGTGCTGGGAAAATTGGACATCCACATGCAGAAGAATGAAACTAGACCACTCTCTTTCACCAAAGATAAACTCAAAATGGATGAAAGATCTAGATGTGAGACAAGATTCCATCAAAATCCTAGAGGAGAACACAGGCAACACCCTTTTTGAACTCGGCCACAAACTTCTTTGCCTTCTGATACATCCACAAAGGCAAAAGAAACAAAAGCAAAAATGAACTATTGGGACTTCATCAAGATAAGAAGCTTTTGCACAGCAAAGGATACAGTCAAGAAAACTCAAAGACAACCTACAGAATGGGAGAACATATTTGCAAATGACGTATCAGATAAAGGGCTAGTTTCTAAGATCTATAAAGAACTTATTAAAATCAAAACCAGATAAACAAACAATCCAATCATGAAATGGGCAAAAGACATGAACAGAAATCTCACAGAGGAAGACATAGACATGGCCAACATGCACATGATAAAATGCTCTGCATCACTTGCCATCAGGAAAATACAAATCAAAACCACAATGAGATACCGCCTCACACCAGTGAGAATGGGGAACATTAACAAGGCAGGAAACCACAAATGTTGGAGAGGATGTGGAGAAAGGGGAACCCTCTTACACTGTTGGTGGGAATATGAACTGGTGCAGCCACTCTGGAAAACTGTGTGGAGGTTCCTCAAAGAGTTAAAAATAGCCCTGCCCTACGACCCAGCTATTGCACTGTTGGGGATTTACCCCAAAGATACAGATGCAATGAAACGCCGGGACACCTGCACCCCGATGTTTCTAGCAGCCATGTCCACAATAGCCAAACTGTGGAAGGAGCCTCGGTGTCCATCGAAAGATGAATGGATAAAGAAGATGTGGTTTATGTATACAATGGAATATTCCTCAGCCATTAGAAACGACAAATACCCACCATTTGCTTCGACGTGGATGTAACTGGAGGGTATTATGCTGAGTGGAGTGAGTCAATCGGAGAAGGACAAACATTATATGTTCTCATTCATTTGGGGAATATGAATAATAGTGAAAGGGAATATAAGGGAAGGGAGAAGAAATGTGTGGGAAATATCATAAAGGGAGACAGAACCTAAAGACTCCTAATTCTAGGAAACGAACTAGATGTGGTGGAAGGGGAGGAGGGCGGGGGGTGGGGGTGAATGGGTGACGGGCACTGAGGGGGCACTTGACGGGATGAGCACTGGGTGTTATTCTGTAAGTTGGCAAATTGAACACCAATAAAAAATGTTTATTATAAAAAAATGAAAAAAAATCATGATTGATAATAAAAAAATAAAAACAAACAAACAAAAAACAAAAAAGCTAAAAAATAATGAGTACATGAAGTAGCTGAAGGATAATTCATATCTTTCCATTTATAAGATTCTACATTACTCCTTTTTATAATCTCTTACTCTCTATCTTTAAAAAAATACAATTTTTTATTCAATTTGAGTTCATCTTTTCTGAGAAATAAATGGAAGACTTTCAAGGAATTGTTAGTTGCAGAACAGCATTTCAATTAGTTGTGCTCCTTTGCTGTATCTATGTAGGACACAATCATTTCATTAGATCTTGGAGCTAGTGAATCTTCTGGAAAGACTCCAGGTCAAAAATAATTGTTTAACTTTTAAAATTAGTATGTCATCTGACATATCTCAATCATTTATCAAGATGAGATATTGTTTCCTTTGTTTCTTCTGACCTAGGATGTGGTGAGTAAACAACAAATTTCCAACCTATGAATTTCTGATGGAACCTGTGTCCGGGAACAAAATATTTTGGGAAGAAAACGATGAAGTCTAGATGTGGGTAAACCAACTATCTCCTCTGGAGATGGAAGACAGTCACATTTGGCAGGGAACGCTCAGTCGACTGACAGATCAGGCAATTGACAAAGCAGGAAAAGTGCATCTGGTGCATTATTAAGTATCAAGATGACGAACATAGGTCATAATTAAGCTTGTACTTAACAGCTCATTGACTTGAGTAATAATAACAATGACTTTATAAAAGCACCCTCCTATCTTTTTTCTCATTGTCCTCGCAAAGAAATTTTACAATGTCTGTGTTGTCATTATCAGGAAAGTATGTCAGCCTTCTCCTTCATTAAAGCCTTCCCTGTAGTCTTCACATTAAAATTTTTATGTTTTCCATTTTTAAAAATTATTTCAATTGCTCTTTGAGACAAATCACTGTATAAATCCCCACATACAAATAAATAAGTCTTACAACATGTAAGACAGTTACTTCATTTATATATGTCTGTACATAAGAGGCAAAAAAATTAGAGAAATTTCAGATGAGCGCTATATTTTGATGGATGGAAACACTAAAATGAATTATGTAATAGCAATAACATACACAGTATTGTGTAAAATCTGTATTACATCATCATATATCTTTGCATGAAGATTGAGTGATTGTATGTCTCACCTGTCAGATGAAAGAAGAGACAGGAATGTACTAACTGATAATTAGAAATAATATTTTGCAAGACTAGTATGTCCTAATTTATTAAAAGAGAAGGCAAGATTTGACTTAAGGTTAAATAATAAGGAATTAGAATTCCATATTCAATGGAAATAAGATGTGTAAGTCTGATTAAATAAGAAAGCAATATACATTAGAAAAAAAATACCTGACAGAGGGTGATTTTAATATGGCAATTAGTCCCTGAACAAATGGACAATAAAAAATTGGGTTCTCTGAATTTCACTGTATGTAAATTTCATGGGACTTTTCAGGAAAACTTTTTTTTTTTTTAAGATTTATTTACTCATGAGAGACAGAGAGAGAGAGACAAGCAGAGACACAGGCAGAGGGAGAAGCAGGCTCCATGCAGGGACCCTGACATGGAACTCGATCCCGGGTCTCCAGGATCATTCCCTGGGCTGAAGGCAGGCGCTAAACCACCGAGCCACCCAGGGATCCCCCGGGAAAGGTTTTTTTAAAAAGATTTTATTTACTTATTTGACACAGAGAGAGAGCACAAATTGGAGGAGTGGTAAGCAGGGGGAGAGGGAGAAACAGGTTCCCCAATGAGCAGACACCCTGATGTGGGGACTCCATGCCACCGTCTTGGGATCATGACCTGAGCCAAAGGCAGATGCTTAACCAACTGAGCCACCCAGAGAAAAGTTTTTGATCTATACCACAAATCAAGCATTGGACAGCAGACACATCAGAGTTGTGGACCTCACATTTCTGAACAATTTAGAAAGCCCACAAATCCATAGTTATTAATATTGTTATTTTTTTGCCATTATCATTGTTATTGTTTAGTTGAAATTCCAATATAACTGCCCCTCTGTAGTCAAGTAATTTATTTGTCTGGAACAATGCCAGTCTAGTGAAGCATGTGATGCACATTAAGATCTACTTCTCTGATTATCCCTAGTGCTCATACAGTGAGAGCAGGTGTTGGAAGAGTAGCAGTTTTACTCGCTCTAGAGTCTCTATCTTCACCAAGGTTCAAGAGAGCTGTTAAGAGAAATGCATTTGTCTAGACAGAGAGGGAAAACTATTCTCTATCATTTCCATTTCTAACTTCTCTTCTTCTTTTGATTAAAACAAAACAAAACTGTAGGAAAATTTTACTGATAGGTAAAAGAAGCCCCAGAAGATCCTCACAAATCTGAAATGGGGCCTTTTCATTGAAGTATAATGGACTTGGATGAAGATATGAATGCGAAGGGTGAAGCTTGAATATTCTTCTGTCTCACAACATTTATGTCTTGCTATCCACAGCATATTCTTGTCTATGTATATGTTACAGGTTAAGAGCAAGGACTTTGGAAAAAGGTCTGGGTTTGAATAAAAGCCCAGGGCCAGATGGCTTCACAGGCAAATTCTATCAAACATTTAAAGAGTTAATACGTGTTCTTCTCAAACTGTTCCAAAAAAGAGAGGAAGAAAAGCTTCCAAGTTCATTTTATGAGGCCAGTATTACCCTACTACCAAAACCAGATAAAGACACTACAAAAAAAAAAAAAAAAAGAAAGAAAAAGAAAGAGAACTACAGGCCATTGTTTCTGATGAATATAGATGCAAAAATCCTTAACAAAATATTAGCAAACAGAATCCAACAGTACATTAAAAAAATCATTCACCATAATCAAGTAGGATATTATTCCTGGGATGCAGTGGTGGTTTAATATTCACATATCAATCAATACCATACATCACATCAATAAAAGAAAGGATGAAACCCATGTAATAATTACAGTAGAGGGAAGCCTGAGGTGCTCAGCAGTTTAGCGCTGCCTTCAGCCCAGGGCATGATCCTGAAGACCTGGGATCGAGTCCCATGTCAGGCTCCTTGCATGGAGCCTGCTTCTCCCTCTGCCTGTGCCTCTTCTTCTCTTTCTCTGTGTCTCTCATAAGTAAATAAATAAAAAATCTTTAAAAAAAAAATACGGCTGACTGGGTGGCTCAGCGGTTTAGCACGGCCTTCAGCCTAGGGCGTGGTCCTCAAGACCCGGGATCAAGTCCCATGTCAGGCTGCCTGCATGGAACCTGCTTCTCCCTCTGGCTGTCTCTTGGCCTCTCTCTTTTTCTATGTGTCTCTCATGAATAAATAAATAAAAATCTTTTAAAAATAATAATAATTTCAGTAGATGCAGACCAAATGTTTGACAGAGTATAACATACACTCATGATAAAAACCCTCAACAAAGTAGGTACAGAGAGAACATACTTGTCTTTTCTCAGAGTTTGCTGATTTCTTTAGTGGGTTACTTGGATTCCTTTCTCTTTATTTTTTGCATATGTGTTGCCAGTTTTTGATTTGTGGTTACCATCAGGTTTACGAATAACATCTTATGCATAAAGCAGTCTATCTTAAGTTGATGGTCCCCTTAAGTTTGAATCCATTCTAAAAGCACTTAATTTTTATTCTCTCCAAAACATTTTATGTGTATGATGACATACTTTGCATCTTTTTATTTCATGAATCCCTTCACTGGTTTTTGTAGACTCACTGCTTTTTGCTTCTTACTTTTCTTACTCCTGCTTATGGTCTTTCTTTTTCACTCAAAGCCTCCCTTTAACATTCTTGTAAGGTGCGTTTAGCTGTGATGAATTCCCTTAACTTTTGTTTGGGAAACTGTTTCTCTCTTTTTATTCTGAATGATAGCCTTGTTGGTTAGAATATTTGTGGTTGCAGATTTTTTTTCAGCACTTTGTATTATATATATTTATCATGTCACTCCCTTCTGGCCCACAAAATTTTTGCTAAAATCAGCTTATAGCGTTATGGGGTTCCCTTGTTTGTGACTATTTTCTTTTCTCTTGCTGCTTTTAAAATTCTTTTTCCCACTACGTTTTGCTGTTTTTAATTGCTGTGTGTCTGGTGTGGACCTCCTTGGGTTGATTTTGTTGGGGGCTCTCTGTACCTCTTAAATCTGGATTTCTGTTTCCTTCTTCAGATTTGGGAAGCTTTCAGCTATTATATCTTCAAATACATTTTCTACCCCCTCTTCTCTTTCTTCTGGGATTCCTATTATGCAAATGTTATTATGCTTGATGGTGTTGTTGAGTTCCCTAAATCTATTTTCATTTATTATTTTTATTTTTTCTAACACTTACTCAGCTCGATTGCTTTCTGTTACTCTGCCTTCCAGGTCACTGACCTCATTCTTCTGCCTCCTTGAGTTCTGCTTCCTCTCTTCTATCCAGTGTGTTTTTAATTTCATTTATTGAGTTCTTCATCTCTGACTGGTTCTTTTTATGTTCTCTATCTCTTTGTTGAGTGTCCCATTGAGGTTTTCCACTCTTTTCTCAAATTTAGTGAGTATCTCTATGACTATTTCTTTAAATTCTCTATCAGGCATATTATCTGCATTTCATTTAGCTCTCTTGTTTTGATACTGTACTGTTCTTTTATTTGAGACATATTCCTCTATCTCCTTATTTTGTCTAATTCTCTGTGTCTGATTCTGTGTGTTTGGAATGTCAGCTACATATCCTGCTCTTCACGATAGTGACCTTTTGAAAAAGAGGTCCTGTTGTGCAATGTCCCCTGTTCCCCAGAACTTGATGCTTCCCAAGTGTCTCCTATGTGGGTTTTCTGTGCCCTACTATTGTGGCTCACTTGTGTTTGTATTTAGTCCAATAGTCTGCAATGGTTCTCTTTGCCTATTGTGGCTAGGGCTTGGTCTCTGTGTTGTTAATGGGTCAGTCTGGGGCCCACCTTGGGCTTGAGTTTACTCAGACCAGCAGTTTTCCAGAGCTTCAGTCTCACTGAACTGGAGGGCAGGCTCCCTATGTTGTCCCCTGGGAAGCTTTTGTTGGTGGGTGGAGCCTATAGTCAGAACAGATGTCTGGCCCCAGCCCACTGCTGGGGCTGCAGTCAAACTGCATGTGTGGTTTCTTTCCCTCTCCCTAGGGCAGAAGTCATTGTGAAGTGGTGCTGGTCCCTGTTAGGGCTGCTTGCACACTGCCAGTCTTGTGACATAGCTTTGGACTGACTCCTGCTGAGGGTGTGTTGAAGTGGACAGGTCCTCAGGAGAATAAGGGGTAAGGCATGAAGTATTAGCAAGCTAAATGGAGAGTATTCATGCTGAATCCTGCAGGCATCCAGATATACAGGCTGAGGGGTAGGGGAGTGCAGTTGCATCCATCAGCTCTTTTGTTCTTGAAGAAGTCTGCTGAAGATCCCTACACCTCCAGCACAAGTTGTGATATCAGGAAATCAGTCTACTCAGTGTATTTCAAACTGCTGCTCCATGGGATTCTTGGGTGGTTCAGTGGTTGAGCATCTGCCTTTGACTCGGAGTGATCCCAGAGTCCTGGACTGGGCCCCACATGGGGTTCCCCGCAGGGAGCCTGCTTCTCCTTCTACCTATGTCTCTGCCTCTCTATGTGTGTCTCTCATGAATAAATAGGTAAAATCTTAAAAAAAAAAAAGCTGCTGCGTTTGTGCTATATTTTGAGTCTATTTATTGAGGCATTATTAGAGTTCCTGGTACAGTCCTTTTCATGAGGCTGTGAAACTGCCCTACCTTGTTATAAAAAACAGTGTTTGGCCTCTGCTTCATGTCAGAGCTTTTGGGCAATCAGGAAAGGAAATCAGTATTACCTGTTGAGGATAAGAATGAACTACTATGGCTAATTATATCAGTAACCAACAACATCAGAATGGAAGAAAGTAAAACCCTATTTTTGGATATGATATACAAATGTTATATAAGGATTATATCAGTTTTCCTTTAGGGTAGTAACATGTTGTGTGTGATATATGAGTGCTTTTCTAAAAAGTATATAATCTCTAGTGTGAGGTGGTATCTCATTGTGGTTTTGATTTGTATTTCCTTGATGGCAAGTGATGCAGAGCATTTTCTCATGTGCCTGTGGGCCATGTCTATGTCTTCCTCTGTGAGATTTCTGTTCATGTCTTTTGCCCATTTCTTGATTGGATTGTTTGTTTCTTTGCTGTGGAGTTTAATAAGTTCTTTATAGATCTTGGAAACTAGCCCTTTATCTGATACGTCATTTGCCAATATCTTCTCCCATTCTGTAGGTTGTCTTTTAGTTTTGTTGACTGTATCCTTTGCTGTGTAGAAGCTTCTTATCTTGATGAAGTCCCAATAGTTCATTTTTGCTTTTGTCTCTTTTGCCTTCATGGATGTATCTTGCAAGATGTTACTGTGGCCGAGTTCAAAAAGGGTGTTGCCTGTGTTCTCCTCTAGGATTTTGATGGAATCTTGTCTCACATTTAGATCTTTCATCCATTTTGAGTTTATCTTTGTGTATGGTGCAAGAGAGTGGTCTAGTTTCATTCTTCTGCATGTGGATGTCCAATTTTCCCAGCACCATTTATTGAACAGACGGTCTTTCTTCCAGTGGATAGTCTTTCCTCCTTTGTCGAATATTACTTGACCATAAAGTTGAGGGTCCACTTCTGGATTCTCTCTTCTGTTCCATTGATCTATGTGTCTGTTTTTGTGCCAGTACCACACTGTCTTGATGATCACAGCTTTGTAGTCCAACCTGAAATCTGGCATTGTGATGCCCCCAGCTATGGTTTGTTCATCGAAAGATGAATGGATAAAGAAGATGTGGTTTATGTATACAATGGAATATTACTCAGCCATTAGAAACGACAAATACCCACCATTTGCTTCAACGTGGATGGAACTGGAGGATATCATGCTGAGTGAAGTAAGTCAATCGAAGAAGGACAAACATTATATGTTCTCATTCATTTGGGGAATATGAATAATAGTGAAAGGGAATAGAAGGGAAGGGAGAAGAAATGGGTAGGAAATATCAGAAAGGGAGACAGAACATAACGACTGCTAACTCTGGGAAATGAACTAGGGGTGGTGGAAGGGGAGGAGGGCAGGGGGTGGGGATGAATGGGTGACAGGCACTGAGGGGGGCACTTGACGGGATGAGCACTGGGTATTATTCTGTATGTTGTCAAATTGAACACCAATAAAAAAATAAATTTATTATTAAAAAAGTATATAATCTCATAAATATATTTAGATTAATAACATTTTTACCAGAATGTAACAACCAATAAAGTTGAAACTTGTCTGATTTCATAATTCTTCTCTCATAGCTTTTGTGATAGTACTGAGCTAATAATGAAATAGAATACACACACGAAAAAGATTATTTCTAGTAGTATTTCCTACTGTCACCGTTTGTAAGGTAAGGAAAAAAAAGAAAACAAAATAGTTTAAAAAGGATATCTTGGATTTGTTCATTCATTTACCCTTGATTTTTCTAAATTTTGTGGCTGGCTTTGAGAAGAAAATTCAAAAGCATTAGCAAAAGAGATTGGTCATTTGACTTTTAACATAAATACCTGAGAACAATGAATGGTTGTAGCTTGGTTTCTTGCTAATTGAAATGACAACACAGTATTTATAAATAAACATAAGAAGTTAGGGTAACTATAAGCAATCTTAGCTGTCTCAGAAGTAAGAACTTCTGGGTTTTATTTTTTTAAGTAATCAAGACAAAACAAGTAGCATAAGCACAGAAAGTTAATGTGGTGAGAAAGAATCTCACCTATCTGGGCAGATTATGCAGAAAGTATAAATTATATAATATATTAATGTATAGTGAATAGACAATAATATATATCAATTATATATCATATAGTAACATGATTATATATTAAATTACATATAAATGAAAAATAGTCGAATATATAATCAAATATCTTTCATATATAATTCTAATATTTATTTGTATATATATTAGATAGATATCTTTAGATCTTAAACTTATATATTATAGACTTATATAATATATGATTAATGTACATATATTAAATGCATGTTATATAAGTAACAGGATATAGATATAAGATATGCTTATGCTATTAATATATATTATCTCATATATTAGCTTATATATGTATTATATATTACATATATAGTACATATATTAAATATATATTATTAGAACCTAAACATCTTCAGAAAATAATTCTATCTTAAGATCTATTTTGCCTGATATTAATAGAGCCAATATTGATATATTAATTATATTACATATTAATATACATATTAAGAAGTAAAGATTAATAAGAATATATAGGATATATGATTGATATGCAATATAAATATTAATATATTAAGATGTATCTAATACATAAATATATCTCTACACACATACATATGTATATACACACATAAATACACAAATACAGAGATTGAATCTGTGTGAATCTAAGTTTTCAATATAAGAAACTAGAAAAAAGGAAGAATATACACAAAGTGGAATGGAGAAAAAAAACAAAAAGAACCCCAAAAAACAAAACAAAACAAAACAAAAACAAAGTGGAATGGAGGAAATAAATGATCAAATTAAGAAAAGATTGATTAATATAGTCTAACTTCACTTATAAACACTAGAAACAAAAATACTGAATAAGATGTCAAGCCAAGCCCAGCAATATGTGGTGTGTGTATATAAATATATAAATATAATGTGAAAAACCTAAGTGTTCGTAAGATATGGAACAACTGGAACTCTCATACACTGTTGCTTGGAATAGAAATTGATAAAACTACTTTGAAACCTTTTAAAACTTTAATAGAATCATAAATGGAAAAAATACATCTAAACCACAAAATGCCCTAATACTGTATTTAAGAACCTTTTAATAATTCTCAGAACCATTACTCTAGGATCACCTGAAATTTTCTTCACATTTTTCTGAGCTGAAATTTCTTTGTTTACAACAACAAACATGTACTAAACGTCGGTTATCAATGAGAAATTGTCTAGTGTGCTAGAAAGACGCAATTATGAAGAAGACCTGTTTTTTGCCATAAGGGGACTTATAGATAACTTTGGATGACAGACCTGAAATTACTAATAGAGCAGATCATAAAAATACTAGATGGTTTCACAAAGTGATATGATGAAAGATAAACGGAAAGTAAAAAATTGCTTCTGCTCAAAGAGGTAGAGATAGAAAGTCCATAGGGAATACTTGCCAGAGGTGGTGATGTTTAAATCAGGTTCTGCAAGATAAATCGAAGTTTTCCTTGCAAACTTACTTGAGGGGAGAGAGCATCAAAAAAAGGTGCAGCGACAGGAAAGTGTGTGGTATGTTGGAAGGATAATTGTAATAGACAAAGAAGAACTTCAGGAAGTATAGGGGGAGTAAATTTCTCAAGATATACATTACAAAAAGAAGTAAAACAGCTATTATGACTTCCCAGTACAAATTCCTGAAAATCTGCCTCAAATAAATGATACACATTTGCAAAAGTATATCATGTCACTGCCTAAAATCCTAGAGTTAACATATATATATATATTAGTAATATCACAAGATTATTGAATATTGAATATTATAAGAAACTCCTGTTCTTTTAATTCAAAAGATTTAGGTCATTTTAATGAGAACATAATTTTGGTGAAGGTAAAATGAAATCTGAAAAGCTATGTATGTGCATATTTTATATGCCCCATTACATTGAGAAATTCACTGAATAAGAGTGTTTTTCTTTACTGATATTTTTGTAGAGGCAGTTGACCCTACCTGTTGGCTCTTGAAACAAGTAGATGAGTTTTTTATAGTGAAAAAAATGTGCTAAGACATATAGAAGCCTAATATATTGATGACCAGTTTAATATCCTTAAAAGTTTTAAAATTTCAGTTTTAAAGTTGGCATTCTTTTTTTTTTTTTTTGGATTCTTTCATATATATGCAACAGATACCCACTTATGCTTGCTTAAGCCCCAAGAGGGAATTTACAATAAGGGGACTCTGGTATGTTGAGAATCTAAGGATATTTGAACAATCCAGCCTCAGGTTTTTACCACTAAAAAACAAGTTAGAGAAGATCTTGTTCTGTGGTTTCTCAGGTCCAGTTGATTCTCCAAAAGCCAAATGGCTACAGCCACTGGGGGCCTGCTTCACACTCAGCACACACAACTGAAGCTATAACATTTCAGGAATGATTCTTCCTCCAGATAGATATTCTGAAGGATTAAACATTTTGTTCTGTACACAGGCCAATAAGTCTGGGGGTCTTACATGCTCTACCTCCCTAAACTTACACGTTGTCTTTATTGTAGCACTTGTCTATAAAGTAAAAGTATGCAAAAATAGCACAGGCTGAGTTCAAACACTTTCCTTGTTTTGTTTGGGCAAATGTCTAACATGCTGTTTATCAGAAACAAAATGTGGAAGTTTCCAGGGAGGCGCAGTCAGTGGCTATAAAAAGATTAGGGCAAGCATTGTATTAAATGCCAGCTAAAGAAGAGAGTGGTAAATGAGAAGAACATTCCAGACTGATTCTACAGAGGATATGTGAAAGTCGCCTCTCTGGAGAAATCACAAAATCCCTGTTTGAACTTTAAAGATTGATTGATTGATGAGAGAGAGACAGAGACTCAGGCAGAGGGAGAAGCGGACTCCACGCCTGGAGCCTGATGTGGGACTGGATCCCAGGTCTCCAGGATCTGGCCCTGGGCCAAAGGCAGGCGCCAAACCACTGAGCCACCCAGGGATTCCCCCCTGTTTGAATTTTAATGCCGCCTTTCTCTTTGGTTGTAGAGCAGAAGGAAAAGTATTTGAGCCACTGGGGGAGGTAGTACTTCAAGATTCACTCTCCTGGCAAGGGCGATACAGCAGAGAAAGAGAGGGAGAAGGAGAGAGAGAGAGAGAGGGAGAGAGAGAGAACTTGAGGGGCTGAGGAAATAGCCCCGAGTCACATGCCTGAAGCACTCCACTAGGTAAGGGGCACAAGAGGGGAAGATTAAAAGGCTCATGTTTCCCCAGGGCTCTGGAAAGCCCTGAGGAGACAACACTGTACTTCATAATGCAGGCTAATCGTAGCTAATGATAATTGAGGTTTTATTATGTGCCGGATAACCTCACCGAATATTCTCTTGCTTTATTTCACTTAATGTTCAACATCTCCTAATAAGATTCTTTCACCCATTTGCAGTTGAAGTAATTCAGGCCAAGAGAAATTAAGCAACTTGCTCAAATAAACGGCAGAGTTAGAATTTGAACGCAGAGCCTATGCTCTCAGGTCCATGCTCTCCATGTCATCAGATGGCCTCTCCGGAGTAGGACAGCAGCAGATGTCCTGTGTTAGCTTATACCTTTGAAGCTGTTTGCGGAAAGTAGCAAGCGACGGACAGGTGGCCTCACAGGAAGCCCAGGCTTTTGGACCACGTGAGTTTACTCTGCTACTCCCTGTAAACAGATGTCAGCATAAAGAGTATAAGAGCCAATCCAGTCCCTTCATTGTTAAAGGTTTACCCAGAAGTAGAATAAGTGAGGACAGTTTCTCAGGCAGCACCACACCTTAGTGAAGCACTGACTTGGTGCCATATTAAAGATTGGGAAGCTTTACCAGGGTTATGAATTTGATTACTTTTAGACGGTTGGCAATTCAGCAGGTCATGTTTGCCAAACCCATTGAGGCTTTTCTTGCAATTATAAGAAAGAGTGCCCAGCACTTTTGCAAGTGGGAATATTTCACATTTGTGTACTATGTAAAATGAGATTAAAGCTGTTTTTATTTCTCCTTTCACCTAAAAGACTTACAAAGGATATTTATTATTCTGAGCATGTATGACAAGATTAATTGAAATTAAGTAAGTTAATTAATAACATTTATATAATTCATATATTATAACTTTAAACAAATATATAATTGATATGTCATTATTAATTACAATTAACAAATTTAATGAGAACAAGGTGTGATTTCTCACATCACATGTATTTCTTCTTTGGGGCATTTTTTGTTTCCTGACTTGTATTCTGATTACTTATATATGCCCCCACTGTATTTTTGGCAGCATTAGTCAGGAACTATAACTTAATCATATGCCCAGCATTTGTATCACGGTGGTATTTTCCCTAGGTATGTAGAGTTAGTTTTTTGTACCTCAAGCACACCACTTTTAAAGCTCTTTGGAGATAATTATTTTAGGTGTCTGAGTTTCCCTATCATAGCAATGCCTTATATTGATTGTTTCTATTTTAGGGCTTTGTAAATTTGCTTTAGAGCAGGGTTTTCTAAACCAGATTTTGTGTGCCACCTCCATATTCTTGCCAAATGTATCATCTGTACTCTTATCTTTTTTAAATTTCATTTATTTATTCATGAGAAATACAGAGGAGAGAGAGAGAGAGAGGCAGAGACACAGGCAGAGAGAGAAGCAGGCTCCATGCAGGGAGCCCGATGTGGGACTTGATCCTGGGTCTCCAGGACCATGACCTGGGCCGAAGCCGGCGCTAAACCGCTGAGCCACCTGGGCTGCCCACCTGTACTCTTATCTAATTAATCTTTTCCTTAAGTAAATTTAAGGCTTTTATCTAAAATTTTATTTATGATGGAACTATGTAACTATTGCAAATCAGAAACCAGAACTAATTGCCTTAAGTAACTTGTAGAAAATTTATACACTGCAAACAAAGTCTGGGTTTATATTCTTACCTGCCCTTAAGTGAAATAAGGAGACAGAGAGAGAGAAGAGAGAAGCAATTACTGCGGGAGCAATAAATACAAACCGGCACCAATTTGAGACTTTATCCTTGATGTAATAAAGTTAATTACAAAGAAGTTTTAAAGGGAATAATTTTTTTATGGTCTGATGCTGTTGTTACTTAATGCCACTTTGTGTAGTACCCATAATCATCTTGTTTATAGCCATGGCCTACTTTGGGAACATTTCTTATAACATGGTCCCCAAACAGAACACACAGCAGACCTAAATTCCTTATTGTTTGATTTTTCACAAGTTACTTAATTCCTTTAAGCCTTGATTCCTCATTGTGAAAAAGGGATAATATATTTACATTTCAAGATCACTTTGAGAATTAAATGAGGTAATGTCCACAATGTGTCTAGTCCTGTGCCTGGAATTTATTAAAATACATGAATACCTTGGGGCACCCAGGTGGGCTAAGTGTCAATTGGTTAAGTGTCCTACTCTTGATTCTGGCTCAGGTCATCATCTCAGGGTCATGAGATGGAGCCCCATATTGGCTCCATGCTGAGCGTGGATTTTCTCTCTCCCTCTCTCTGCCCATCCCCCACCCCCGCCCATGCATAAGCTTTCTCTCTCTCTCTCTAAAACAACAAAAACAAAACAAAACTATGTGCCAAGCACATCTCTTTGGGGCTCAGGCTCTAGAAGAACACGTGACAGAAAATGTCTCTGCTTTCATGGAACTTACAGTCTGTTGAGATAAAAATCAACCATAAACTCAACTAAAGAGCAAGTCATTCCAGGCAATATCGATAAAAGCTCTATAGTAAATAAAGTGAAGCACCATGAAAGAAAGTAACTGGTGTTTATAGAATGCTAATTTTCTTCCTGATTTTCAACTGTATGTGATTGGTATTCCATATATGGAGAAAGAGATAAAGGCTATTGAGAATATGCTTGTCCAATGAGATAAGCAAGTGGCAAAAGATAGAGAATGAGTAAGAACTGCAGTTTAAAACATAAATACGTGGCCCAAATTTTAAATGTCTGTACTGCTCTAAGATGTGCCTTCTTAAATGATCTTTTTTTCTTTTAATTAAATTACTTTCTATAGAACATATGATTCTCTCAGAAATAGAGAACATTACATTGTTCATTGTCATGGAAAGGAAATACAGTTGGGGCTTTATCACTTACATTTGTTGTGGTTGTGCTTTAAAAACAACAACAACAAAACCAACTTCAGAACTTACTGTATTATGTGTGATGAGTTTGATTTTAGTAAAACTAAGAACATTTTGTCACATAATTCAGGCCCCTAACTACACTTTGAGTCCGCAGATTGTGAGTTGGGCTGGGCTCAGAAGTCAGCGTGCTGAGGACAGAATGGGAATAATTAGGTTTTGTATCTAAAACAAAGGATGGATTTATTTATTTTATTATTTTTTTAAAATTTATTTATTCATGAGAGACATAGAGAGAGAGAGAGGCAGAGACACAGGCAGAGGGAGAAGCAGACTCCATGCAGGGAGCCCGACGTGGGACTCAATCCCAGGACTCCAGGATCACACCCTGGGCCAAAGGCAGGCGCCAAACCGCTGCACCACCGGGGATCCCCCAAAGGATGGATTTATATAGAGAGAACCAGTTCTGAGATTTCTGAGACCTATTATCTGGCCCATGAATGATAAATGGAGTCATTTGAGGCACTGCAGATTAACTTTAGAGGGCCAGGAAAAAAGTTTCCTGTTTTCCAATCCCTTCATCTCTTTGCCACTCTAGTCATTTGAAGTGACTTTGAATCCTGTTGCTCTTACTGGACTCTGTTTAACATCCTTCCGACGTCTAAATGGCTTAATTACTGGAATTAAGATTTTGAATAATCAATTAAGAGTATCTTGTTGGAGACAGGATACCCAATTAGGAAGTACTGGAAAGCAGCTACTCTGCTCCCACCATCCTTCATCTCAGTCCTAATGGAATTCTGCTTTTCCCTCTCAAATAACAATACATCTTTTGATCTCTGTTACAGAAGCAAAGATCAAGCTGATCCTCAGAATGAATCTCCTCCTTCCTCTACTTCTTCAAAGATCTAGTTAAGTTTGAGTTGTACTTATTTTTTAAATGTTTTCCAATGCAATTACCAGACACAAAATTACTTCCTTTATTATCATAACACAAAACACCATTTCTTTTTTCTTCTAGTTTTTTTATGTTACATTTTAAATCAATGAGAGTCATGTAAATTTAACTTTTTTCTCTGACAGTTCACAGTAAGAGACTTTCATGGTAATGCCACAAATAGTTGCTTTTTTTTTTTTTTTCTTGTGTAAGAACTCTTACCTCAAACACAAGTCGTTCGGGGCTGTTGGTTCATAATTTACTTTGGAAACATAATGATTTTTATTTCCCTGAACAGCAATTGAGAATGTTTAACAGACTAGATGATGTAGTGGATAAAGCTGTGATCTACTTCTGACCCTGTATTTACTATTTGTTTTCAGCAAGTGAAATCTGAATTCTGAATCCCCAGTTTCATATCTGTAGAACAATATTTGTCCATGGTGCTATTTGGAGGAAGAATCAAATGCGGAAATACCTATGTGCTGTTTTTAAACTGCCAAGGCTGCTACGATTAAGTTTTATTATTACCACGGTGCTAGAAGAAAAACATGAAAGGGCTCATGAAGCATAGCAATAGTTAATCTCACGTTTTAGTGCTTACTTTATGCAGCTACTTGTATTCATTTGAATGCTTTCAAATGTCATTTCGAGAGTTTGAAATGCCCCTGAATGCTGTATCAGTTCTGCTCTAAAAAAATCCAGGAGATGACTACTGAGATTCCAAATATAGAATGAAAGAGCAGCTCAGATCCACCCTTACCTAGCCACACTCCATCAGTCTTGACATATGTATCAGGGTACAGGTTTAAAGACTTCATGAAAATTTACTTCGAGCAATAATGACACAAATGATACACCATCCATGATGTGAATTCAGTGGCAAATGTGTATTAACATTTTGAGATCAGCCTGCAACATATACATTTGCTTTTCACTCATTGTCTCTTCCACCAAACCTACCATGCAGGAAAACCTCTGATACACAAAGCTGTTGGGAATTTGGTCTTTGTGGCTGTGTCATTTGAGAGCTCTTTGAACTCCTGATTAGTTCAGAGATTTTAGGTCTGTAGCAGATTGGAGACCCTCACAAGGCTGAAATCATATTGCGTTTTATTTGGTGGAGTAAGGTGAAACGAAGTGGAGCTGAGTGAGGAAAAGAGGTAGAAAACAGAGCCTAATAGATAATGACACACTGTGATGGTTAATTTTATATGTTATCGTGGTTATGCTATGGTGCCCAATAGTTTGTTCAAGAACTAGTGTAGATGTTACTGTGAATATATTTTTTAGATGTGAATAACATTTAAATTAGTAGGCTTTGAGTAAAGCAGATTACATTCCGTAGTGTGGGTGGGCATCATCCAAACAGTTGAAGGCCTTAAGAGCAAAGACCAGTTTCCTATAGAAGAAGGAATTCAGCCTCAAGACTGTGCCATAGAAACCTTGCCTGAATTTCTCATTTGCCTGTGCAATTTGGGCTCAAGACTATAACATCAATTCTTACCTGAATTTCTAGCCTGCAAGCTTGCCCTATAGATTTGAGACTTGCCAGACTCCACAAATGTGTGAGCCCATTTCCTCTTTTGAAATAAAGATTTTATTGATTGATTGACTGAGAGCATGCAGGAGAAGGGGCAGAGGGAGAAGATAACAAGTTTCTAGATAAAAGTTGTGGTTGTTTTTCCCTCCAAATTCTAATCTTCTCTTAAGGATAATACTTTCCTCTTAAGTAATAGCCATTTACAGATTTTCTTAAAATCCATTCATGTGCTTTGGAAAGAAATCTAAAATTTGCGGTCTATAAAGAACTATTAATGCTATAAAATTGGTGTTCATTCTGAGGCACCATTTTTTTTTTAAGGAAAATATTAGACGGGAACTAACATTTATGAGATTGGTACAGAGTTGTTTGAAAAAATTAAGAGGTTGATCACTATGGATGTAGTCTGCATGTTTGCACACAATCCAATCAAGAATAAGCTGACCCAATTATCTAGACATAACTGTGCCAGTCTCTTTGGGTGCAGAAGCCTGTGTTCTCCTAAGAGAGACAAAGCTAAAACATACTACACATTTATACCAATATTTTTGGGTTCACAAAACTTTTTGCTCAGATCTATAAATGAAATAATAAAGCAAAAAGTATTAAAAAAAAAAAAAAAAGAGTTGAGCTGCTTGTTCAAGGCTGTGGAGTGACCAGAGCAAGGCTCCACTGGTTTGCTTAAATTTCCCACTGCTCTAGCCCTGCTCTTGTAGGTGCCATGGAGAACCATCTGAGAACCATTCA
The DNA here is from genome assembly GCF_905146905.1 of Nyctereutes procyonoides. NCBI lineage: Eukaryota > Metazoa > Chordata > Mammalia > Carnivora > Canidae > Nyctereutes > Nyctereutes procyonoides. The sequence goes on from NW_026575109.1 coordinate 268,928, forward strand.
GAACTCACATTTTCTATTTCCTCATATTCTAGAACCCGTGGATTACATATGTGTTATCCATAAAAAGCATTTGAGGCTGGACCTAGAATTGCTGAAAAGATATACATATATACATAGACAAAAGAGTAAAATTGAAATTTCAATTTCAGAAAATGTAACATTAAAAAAAGAAACCGGCATTAAAGACCACATGTCACAAAAATCACAGGAAAATGATTATAAGGCTACAGAAATTCACAAGAGAAAATGCCAACATGACTGAACAAATCAAGACAGACTTTGTTGGGAAGCTGACTCTATAGGTTGGACTTGGATGGGAAGAGGACAAGAAGGGAACTGTCTAGGGGTAGCAAGAGCATGAGCACAAGTGCTAGAGCAGAAATGACAAACTGAGAAATTAGGAAACTTGAGAATTTTCCACATCTTTGAGTCCTGACTTCTTTTTGCTTAATACCTTCTTCAACTCATTTCTCTCTTCCTGAATTTTAGTATAAGCAGTCAGGAGGAAACAAGCTCCTTTAAAACTTTCTTGAGCAGTCTACTCAGATAAATATCTGATTTTATTGTTTCCAAGTTCAAACTTCCACAAAATACTAGAACACTCATTAAGCCAAGTTTCTGCCATTTTATGACAAGGTTCTCCTTTTTTATGGTTTCCAATAACATGTTCCTTATTTCCATTCTGAGATCTCACAGAAAGATCTTCAACATCCATATTTCGAACAATCTGTTTCTGATTAGTTATGTATTCTCTAAGAAGATAGAATCTATCTCTGAAGCTCTTGCTTTTATTTCTGAATGCTTACCAGAATCGCCTTCAACATCTATTATTTCTACCAATAGTTCCTTCACAGCAATGTGGGCTTTTCCCATCATGGCCCTCCAAACTTCTACAGCCTTCCCCCTTACCCAGTTCTAAAGCTGCTTTGGCATTTTTAGGTATTTGTCACAGTAGGACCTACTTCTTGGTACCAAAATCAGAGGGGAAAACAAATGAAATGATCTTCTTAAAGATTTTTATTTAATTAAGAGGGTGCGCATGAGTGAGAGAGAGCAGTGAAGGAGACAGAGAGAAGGGATCTCAAGCAGACAAAAAAGTATGTAATAAGATAGATATGGTAGGCATTGAAGATAGAGGAGATATTTTGTGGGAAGATATCCTCAATATGAATATATGGGAGCAAGGAAAAAACTTTAAATGGAAATAGCTGGGTCTTGGAAGGGGTTCATTTTTCATTCATTGGAAAAATAAAAAGAAGTGTCAAGTGTCATATGGAGATTCCAGTCGTCAGTGACTTAGTAAACTGTAGACATGTAGGTGGATGGACCCATGCCAGATGGGGACTTGGTATCATTCTGCAGTTGTACCTTTTGGGAAATTACTGTCACTCTCACTGCTTGGATTCACAGGTGGTTTTTCTGTCACTGGGGAAATAAAAAACAAACATTTGTCTTATATCAGAGTAGTCTCAGACATGACACTAGACTCATCTTAATTCCAGATGACATGGATTACACTAAAGAAAAAATGAAGACATGTCAAAACTATGGAGGGACTAATGATATTGCCTCTAGGTTCTGAATCTAAACTCTGTTTTACAAAATGGCATGTTGCCAGTTAGCTACAATTAGTTAGGCTCCAATAGTACTCGCAGTAGTCTCAGGGGAACTTCTCCTAGTTCTATTAATTGCTTTTTTAGAAATGCGTTTTACATCCTTTATCTTATTGAATCTTGACAACATTTCTAAGATTTAGACATTATTTTAATCCACATTTTAGGCATGAATAAAGTGATACTGAGCTAGAGTAATTGGCCAAAGGTCATATAGCTGATAAATGGAGACACTGGAGTTTGTACTCTGGGGGAGGTTGTTTGACATCAAGTCAAGTCCTTTTCTCTCAGTGATGCTGGTTCTTTTCAACTCATTTTACAGAGCACGCGAATCCAGTGTTGGCTCTAGAGCCACTGAATAAAAAGAAGAGGGAGGAGAATTAAAAGCTTTATGCTCTGGTTTCAACCAGTGCACATTTATATATTACAAATATAATTAAATAATTGCATATTATATGCTTAACTACCTATATAATGTTATGTATATGTGGCATCCATTTAAAATTTTGTTAGAAAAAAATTCCCAAACCCTGTATCATACATGCTATCTCCTAATACTGTTAGAAACTGCTTGAAGTTTCTATGCTTCCTTGGGTCTCCAACAGTGTGCAACCTCCCTTGACCTGTGAGCCAGCCTTCAGAAGAAGGAGCAGCTGGGAATCATTGCCCTGGGGATGCTCTGGGCTCCAGAACAGGGCTAAGTATCTGCCAGACCCACAGCAACCTTGCTGTCTCCATCTGGCTAAAGCCACTTAAATTATTCACAATACCTGCAGCCTTCTCATTGTTATCACAACTCATTGAATTCTCTCCCAAGAGAGAAGTGATGTCTTCTCCAAATATCTTGAGGCAATTTTCAATCAAAAAGTGTACAAGAGACACCTGTAATGAAAAAGGCAACAATGGGGTGCTCTTTTTCATAGGACATAGCTATAAGTCACATTTTGTTTATAAATCTTGGATCTAACCATTAATGTGAAAGACTTCTAAGAAGAATTCAGAGTTGATAAACATATATAGAAACCAGAGTCCTCTAAGAAAAATAACATAGAGTGATACTTTCCGGTGTACTTTGGGTACGGATTTGAAATACTACTAGTCAGTGGGCTAAAGTTCTCATCTGTGGCCTAGTTTTATAACTTACATTGTGATATCAATGGTTATATTTTTAAAACTAGGATAGTTTTCAAATAACCTAATTTATTAAAATCTACTAATTTTTTAAAATTTTGTTTCCAGTACAATTGGGTTGTAACTTTTGTATAATATCTTATTAAAATGTATAAAGCATAGACAAAAACTTATGAAATACATTTTTTTTATTTTTTTATTTATGATAGTCACACACAGAGAGAGAGAGAGAGAGGCAGAGACACAGGCAGAGGGAGAAGCAGGCTCCATGCACCGGGAGCCCGACGTGGGATTCGATCCCGGGTCTCCAGGATCGCGCCCTGGGCCAAAGGCAGGCACCAAACCGCTGTGCCACCCAGGGATCCCTGAAACACATTTCTTAAATGAGGAAATATCTTAGTTGGAAAGTGGAGATTCCTGTGTGTGTGTGTGTGTGTGTGTGTGTGTGTGTGTTTAAGGAAAAACACGGCTGGAGAGAAAACATGTCTGTCTGTCCTTCTGCAGTGCAGTCCCTTCTCATGTCTTGCTTTGCCTAATGCTAGCTCTCAATATGACTGTGGGGAAATTCTATCATCTTACTAGGCATGTGTGGTTCCATTAGGATGTCCTGGAATACTCTAGTTTCTGTCTGATGTAGCAGAGGCAAAACAGTAGCCAACAATTTTTCTAAATGAGCCACAACTTACAGAGGAAGGCCAATGTGTTTGGAGCCATTGGTGCTCATAGTGCCCAAGCCACCTAGGATGTGCCAGTAATGACCAGAGGAGCTAGGTGTTGTTACCATTGTGTCATGAGGAAGCCATGGCTTTGCCCAAGGTTACAAGCTCCCTGCTCAAGGATCAGGCTGAATTGATCCTTGGCTTGTCAAATTCCAGAGCCAAAGTTCTTTTCTATCATATTACACCACTCTTCTCTCTCTTTTGTTTAGTCAGTCTAGTATTGTATCTCCTGGATGGAAAAGAAGCGACTCAACTGCTCTGCGTTTCCCACTTTAACAACACCCCTTCCCATATTAAACCAGAGTAGGATAACGAAATCTGCCATTCCAAGGAAGCCTATGAAGATGTGCACTTTTCAGAACTGATCCATCTGATTTACTACTAAACTTTTCAGATTCAAAGCATGGATTCTAAACCCCAGAGGACACAAATGAGAGCTCTCTACCTTTTTTATGAAGATGTCTTCCCATTCCAAGCTGCAGGAATTAGATGGACAAAGAATGCTTCGAGCTATACACACTGATAAATTATAAGCTGTCATCTGATTGGATGAGGATTGTTGCTCAATGTTGTATAACACTCCAAAAAGGTATCACAGGAGAACAACATTTGCTTTTGGCAGCTGGGCTAGAAGCCTAAAGTCAGAAAGATGCACTTTTGAATAAGGCAAGTCATTGCACTTAGGAAGCTGGAAGCATAGAGACGGGGAACAGAGAACATCTTTCTAGATCTAGTACACAACCCACTGTAGCAGAGTTCCAGGCACGAATGTATACAAAAAAATGTTTCACCGAATTCAATTTCTGAGCTAACCCTCTCTGGTTAAATATTTGACAAGCTTAAGGTTATACTACTGGCTGTTGATGCTCTAGCATCTCTCTTAGGACACTGAATTTTGTCTATCAGTTTTATATATTCAGATTGTGTACAATGGCTAAGGATTCCACATTAATAAGGTCAGGAGAAGAGCAATAATAGCCATAAGGCATGCATGTATTCTGAAACTGGCCTCCATGGGTGTGAAGAATTGAAATTCTTTGGCATTGATCATTATTTTGGTGGAAAAAGTGGCAAAATGTAAGCCAATATATACTTAATAGTATATTGGCTGTATTTCTGAGACATGACCAGAATAGAGTAATTATTGCATCATTACCTCTGGGCTGCATTTATTTTCTCCTCCTTGGTCCCTTCATTAATAACACCAAGCCATTTGTCATAGAGGTCGCAGGAAAATATACCTCCTGGGATGTTTCGAAGAAAATCCTTATGAAGATAAAAAATATATATATACACACACACATATATATAATAGCATATATATATTGGAAATATTACAGAGAAAACACTTAGTAGAAAACTTCAGTTCAGTCCTTACTTCCTTCATAGATACCCAAACTGTGACCAACATGGAACTCAGCTCTGACTCTTTATTGCACATGCAAAAGCAGGTGTGTGGATTTTTTCCAACAAAAAAATGAAATCATCAAAGCAGAGCCTAGTTTTAAGTGGAAAGGAAGACAAAGCTCCCTTCTATCATGTGGCACTTTTTTGTGTGCTTTTTTGCAAACTACTACAAAAGTTACTCTCTTAATTGTTTCAATCTTCCTTTCCTTAACTGTACAAAAGTAGACAGTCTAATGGCAAACTCGTGATGGTCCTGAGGATATATTCATTTGTAGTGTAGGCCAATTCTCCAGATAGCTTGACATGATACTATTCAGGTCAAGGTTGCAAAGTCTGATTCTCCTCAAAGATTAGTCAACTTTACGAAGGGAAAACTTTTGAAATGTCTAAGAACTCTATGCACACGTGGTCACCATCTTCCTAGTCCGTGCTTATAACACGGAAATAGAAAAGACCCTACTAAGTCTTGCTAGAAACATCAATTCCATGTGTGCACCTTATGGAGGGCAACACTTATCATGCTATCCGAGTACCTAATGTATCATCATTCTTTCCCCTGTCTCTTGATGCCTATTTATTTATTTACTGGTGTGTTTTACTGTAGCCCAGTATAGTAGTGGTTAGGGACTATTGCTATTTATCATATAGTTGAACAGTAATGGGGTACAAGGAAAGATCAAATGTGAGAAGGAAGGACCAAATATGACCTTGATTCTAAGAGTGTCATCATTACTGCATTATCATAGTTTTGTTCAGAGCTGTTAGCAAGTGCCAAGGTAGATGGATTAAATTCTTTGTTCTAGTTCTCACTTGTTTCTCCATTTCTCTTTTAGGAATAGAACTGGATATCTGTCATTTAGCTGTATAATTTAAAAATTAATCTATTTCTTGAGTCAATCTATTGAGTTTTCAGAATTCCAAACTACTTTTGTCTGTTGCACCTACTTCAAAAGTTGTATTTATCAAAGGCATGTAGCAAGAGCTGGTTGCCATGTCGTTATAACCTTGGATGGTGGGCTAGAAATCACAAATGTTAACAAAGGGATGCCTAGGATGTGGTGAAAGGAGGCACAAATGGTGAAGTCCTTCCACCATGACTTATAAAGTAAAAGGCATTAAGAGGCAGGAGACAAGGATGCTTAAGAATGATTGGTTATCTCACTGAGCCTTTTTGGATTCCTCATAAAGTAAACATTTGCTTACTATTGTAAACTTCTATACCTATTTTCAAATGTTTCATATGATTTTTCTTTTGTAAACTGCCTTCATTAGGAGGGTGGTGAGGAAGTCATCAAAAGCAGGATGTTTGCTTTGGTAAACATTATGTATGTGCCAGTGGATATTTTGAAATTTATTATTACTAGTAGTCATACTAGTATTAGTATTTTGCAGGGAGTCTTCAGGTGGGCAGTGTGTGGTGAAAACAGAAAGTATTTCTAATGTATGGGACTTTTAACTCCTACAGTAGCCTCCTTAAATTTTGATTTCATGAAGTGTTTTCCAGTGTGTCAAGGTCTTAATCAGTTATGCCTGTGATGCTCCTTGGGCAATCATAATGAAAGACACCAATCAGCCTCAGTTACTCATGTGTGGATAAAGCTAGAACTTTCCCCACCTTTAAAACAGATGCTACCACAAGAACAGATTCGCTGTCCAAGTTCACTCTGTCCTCAAAACTTAGTTTCTCCTTCAGAATTCTGCGTGATACTCTACTTCCTGATATTCTGAAGATGCCTTCCATGAGTGGTCCTTTCCTATTGATAAAGGAGAGCATATCCTGTAGGGAAAAAAAGTAGAGTATATGGCATTTCATATCCCAAGCTCAGAGCAAAAGCTTGCTTCCTTTTTGAAAGACCTAGGGAATGTGATGGTGTACGGTTTTAGAGCTGGAAGGACTGAAGTCAATTTAGATTCTTTAGTTAATGTCTCTCTATTGTTTCTACCCAAAAATCCACCTTACTTCATACACTGAAACATTGTAATCACGTATTTAATCAGATCAGATTTTTTCATTGAATTTACCCTTTTAAGTCAAACTTCCCTGTTTCAAGGCCTTTGTGGAATCCTCACCTGCCTCCTACTTTACCAGTCTTTTCTCCTTATTCCCTTACATAGATGCTCTTCCCCCAAGTATGGAATACTTTTTGCCATACTCATTTCCCATTTGTTGATTCTTCTTTAAGTGATTGCATCATCCATTCCTACTATCTCTATTTCCTTTCCCCTATTAAAATCAAGCTCAAATGCTCTCTTCTTATTCTCCAATTACATTCCCTTCATGAGTCTTTCACTGTCCTTTGCTCTATCTTCATGTCCTTGCCCTGCAGTGTAGAAAGATAATAAAGGCTGGAGTCAGAAAGACCAAGGGATCGGAAACCTATTATGCTTTTGATCTATTGTGTGATTTGGCACACATACAAACTGTCGTGAAACCTTTCTACTTCATTTGTAAAGTGTGGAGGATGATAGTGCTAGCTACCCCCTAAAACTGCTGTGATGCAAGGACTGGGGTAGTAGCTAGCATGTAACTAACGTGGCAAATTTCTTCACACCTAGCATAACATTCCCAAATCTAGTGCAGTGCTTGCAGAGGTCCTGGGTACTCAGCAAATTTCCACACTGACAATTCAGTACACCGATTTGAGATAACACAGGCCTAACTCTGTGGCTGTCATTTAACATATTCTGTTAGGATTAATGGATTCATATTTGATGCAGGATGAGTCTTTATGCTTAGGTAAGATGTTTTCAGTTGTTAGATTAAGTAGACTCAGTTGAAGGAGACCTGAGACTACTGTCAGTTCAGGAAGACAATGGCAGAATGTGAAGATGATTCATGCACACAGAGTCCATTTTGACTGATCTGAACAGGCCTACAAGGGTCTCTGTGGAAACAAGTGGAATGGACAAAACGTTGTCCTGTCGTATTGGCCTCATGACTCTGCAGTAGCTAAATCAAATGACACCACCAAAGCTTCTCAGCCACAGCCAGGGGCTGTCTAATGCTTTCTCCATTTGGGGTAGGTTTCCATGGGAACACATAGCCTCTCCGTGTTCCCCCTCCTCAGGAAGGCAATAAAAGACCAAATTGAGACCAACCAGAATTGGGACGGGCAAGTTGTCATTCTCACAGATATCTGTGAGGGAAACTCCAAAGAGCTGTCTGGGTTTTGCAGAAGGAACAGCTGTGCACTGGTTGTTCTGGCAAGTGCCAGCGCGCCGCCAAAAGGCCAAGTTTCCGAAAGCACTGCTTTTTGTGGTCTTCTGGCCTGAATCTAAAGAAGAAGGGAGATCAGTGTATTTTAATTCACTTAGCCTTATTTTCACCATTGCCATCATACAGCGTGTTCATTGTAGTGGCTGGAAGAGGGAAAGGGAGTCATTTGTTGTGTACAACACTCCACGTTCTGATTTTAGCTAATAGCATCCTCATGGTGTTGATGAGTTCTTGCCCATGTCCTTCAGACTGATGGTTAAACCTAGAGACTTGATCAGACTCAAGGTCAGTATTTCCTGTGCCATCAGTTACTGTCTGTTACACTGCATCAGGAGGCACTGAACCTATAGATGTTTGTTTTCTACTGGTGTGATCATTGGGTTCAGGTGTCAGATCTGATTTTAAAAGCTAGAAGGATTTGGTATTCAAATCAAACTGAGTGTGGTAATCCTCTACTTCCACAGCCAGTCTCCCCTCAGCTTCAGATTTCCTCTTTGGCTTTCTGAGTGCTCAAGCTTCTACCATCCAAAGGATCTGTCTCTAAGGACACAAGCTCCCTGACCCCTACTTCTCTGGTTCCTCTGCTCTGACCCATCTCCAAGAATGACTTTCTGCAGTCAGGGTCCTTGGGAAGTAGTCATTACATGCTGGCTATGTGGTGATGTGGTGGGTGTGTTCTCTTGTCATACCCCACCAACCCACCCAAAGATGATGTTTTCGGTTAAATAGGTTTAACATTTACTGAAAAGAGCCTAAACCACAATGAAGTGTGGAAACACACTTCCTCACACACACACTCAAACATACATGTATATATACACCTACACACAAGTACAAGGCTTGAAAGAAAACATAGAAAAACAATGAGAGGTTATGAATGCATTTATTTACCACCACTTTTCAGAGGTGATTTTTAATGAGTCAACATTCCCTATCAAAGGAAGAGCTTTCCAAAGAAGAGGTGATCAGCAGTGAAAAGCTGAGTTCAAAGTTTCTACTGCTCAGCTGTGAATGTTTCCCTTTGAAGATACCTTGCTTAAATTATCTGCTTAAATAACTGAATTCTTTAAGAGTCAACAGATGAGCCAGGCTGTTGAAGGATAAACAGATGAGCAACATTTCACTAAATAACCTTAAACACCTGGACACTTGGCTTTTCTGGGAAGTAGTGAGTGCATTACCACCTCCACTCATGTGGGTGCCAGCACTGTACCAGAAGCATCCTGGTTCTGCCACTTAGGAAGCTCAACATTCTAAAGCTTCAGTTTGCTAAACTTTAATATAAATGATTCTGCCTACAACTCAATCAACTAAATATATAATATACTACTCAGCAGAAGGCATGGCTCAGGGCAGCCTTGAAAGTGCTCTGGGGATATAGGGAAAGAAAGGAGTAATGGTCTACCTAGAAGATTTAAAATAAGCAAACAACCTTCATAGAAAGGAGTTGAGTCTTGATGTCAGATTTTTGAGTTTTTCTAAGCTTGATTTTGGGTAGTTTTTGCGTTCTTGCCTATACTGTTCCTCCTCATCGATGACAATAAGCTCACCCAGAAAGAATAAACTGTGTGTCTGAATTGTGTTTAAGCATGGAGACATGAGCCAAGGGAAGGCACTTGAAGAAAGGCAAGTGGCTCACCTTTCCCTTGCTTGTTCTGGGCTGGGTGCCTGGGCTTCAGCATGAACTGAATTTGCATCTCTGTGATCTTCTGCTCCAGTAGGGACTCTTGAGTTGTGGAAGGAGAGATGGAGTCCTCTGGTTCCTTTGGTAGCAGTTTAGTAGATGGAAGATGGCTCATTTTAATTCCATAGGGATGTTCGTGTCCTGTATGGAAAAATATCTGAATATTCAGGCTGATGATGATGGCTGTCATCAAACCTACCTTACCATGAGAGTAAGCATCACCCTGTTATATGTTGCTATTTTTCTGGGACTTCTAGATAAGGAAGGCTGTGCCTCCTGAGTGAGCATCATATGCACCCTTGTCGGGCACACCCTACAGAAAGCGTGTGCCCAAGGGAAAGATTTTAAGAAGAGAAAAAAAGTTAAAACATGTTACTTTGCTTGGAATACATATATTCATGAATGCATTAAACAATGCTGACTTTTGCTGTGTTTCTATCTGAGAATGTTTAAGGTTTTCTAGTTTGTGCCTTGACACTAACTAGATCTATACATCTTAGGCAAATTACTTGACCCTGTCGAGCCTTACATTCATTCTTTGAAATGCTTGTCCACACACAAACTTATCAGAGTGAATATATTAATAAGCATTGGTGGTTAATATGTTTTATTTTTTATTTATTTTTATTTTTTGGTTAATATTTTAAAAAAAATATTTGGAATATATATATTAAGAATTCCTATCTTCACTATTCTCTCCCACATAATGTCAGTTGAACAGATTTTTTTTTTCATTTCCTTTTGTCAATTCTTGAGCCAGAGCTACTGTAGAGTAGTAGGATGGGTTGCCCTTATGCTTTATGGTTCCCTCCCACTGCTGCCCTCCCTCCAAGGGGTGTCTGACCAGGCAATGATCAGAAGGAAGGCTGTGCAAAGTTGGAAACCCAGAAGCTATATGTAAAACGATGGTTAGAGAATAGAAAACCACACCCAGAGCCATCCAGAATTGCCTGCCAAGTGATTTATTTTGCTCTTTAATGCTTCAAAATGTTTTTCCTCTCTAGAGAATTCTCAAAGACCCTATGCTATGATATGAATTTCATTTTTTAAGAATAGAATGAAAATTCTCATTCTGTCATTTCTGATTAATTATTGAATGTACCTAAGGGAGCTTTTGCTGTTCTTTTCATCTGTCATAAATGCTATGTTCACAAGAATCACAGGGACTTCCCTCTATTAGGGAAAAAGAAGCTTCTACAATAGCAATACAACCAAACCAAGATAACCAAAAGTTAATCCACAATTGAGAATTGAGAGTATGTTAAAAAAAAATGCATTTTGAATGCTGCTAATGGATCATCATGAATGACAGGCTCTTCGGATTCCTTAGAGCTGCTTCCATGTATGAAGCTATTCAAAGTCTAAAAAGTTATCATCTATATCGTTTTATCTAAATTAATGCACTTTATTAAAAATATATAAGTAATTAGCTTTTTTCCTTTTTACTGCTAACCAACTTTTTTTTTGTTTTATTTATTTATTCATGAGAAACACGGAGAAAGAAAGAGGCAGAGACACAGGCAGAGGGAGAAGCAGGCTCCATGCAGGAGCCCGATGTGGGAGTGGATCCCAGCTCTCCAGGATCACACCCTGGGCTGAAGGCAGCGCTAAACCGCTGAGCCACCAGGGCTGCCCCTGTCCAACTTTTACAAAGATGTCAACATTAATTCAAAACAGGAAGTGGTATTGGGGGATTTTGTTCTCAGTGATGCGCTTTGTGACTCTATAGTCTAAGACTGGGAATATATATTTTGCAGAAAGAAATTGTTTTTTTTTTTTTTTTTAAGAAATTGGTTGTTTAGATTTCCAGATTATTTGAAAAAGAGTTATAGCTTCACAGGTTTATTAAAAGGATAAAAAAATTCATGTAAGAAAGAATGCTTTAAGGTTTCTAGAAGACATTATTGTCACCATGACCATCCATTACTATACTTCAAGGTCTGCTTCCGATCCTGTCTTCTTTTTCTTTTTTAAAAATCCTTCCATTACTGGAAACACTAAACAATTTTGCTAATCCAAACATTTTTTTTTTCGGAGAACTTGTGCTAATAACTATTTTAGAAGAGGTGCAATCTGTTTATCAATAACCTTAAGAACAGCGATGGAAAAAACCTGAGAAACAGCAAAGTGCAGGCAATTTCATCAGTGAAGACTAGAGGAGTTTAAATGTGATTATCTCATTTTCCTTATGATGCAGAGAAAACTGGGCACAGGGCAAGGGTGTTAAATACATATCTATACATGGATTCAGAGACATAACTGGATTTTAGAGGATTCTCACAAAATAGAGGCTTCTTAGTAGTTAGGAACTAGAATTCAAGATTGAAATATGAAAAATAAATGTATGGGAAAAATTCCAAACCATTTTGCTTTCATACCTAAGTGAGTAAATAAGTAAGTAAATAATAAATAATCACACTTTTTCAAGACAGCTCTGTTTGTCAGGTAAAAAGAAGTAGAAACAAAAATTTACATTTCTCTCCCTCACTAGATGATAGCTGCTGAATGAAGAGATGTTATCAATGCCTGGGAAATAGTACCTGGTAATTATTTAATAAAATGTGAGTGAATATTGCATGTGATTTTCACTTTTAAGGATTTTGAAGCTTAAGAAAGAACAACCATTACTTTGAAACTTAGAGTTACAATTTTGAACCTAATCAATTCAATCTTAGATTTTCCCTGACACTTACCAATTAGTGGAACTTCTTCCTTGCCAGAACTCGCCCACAGCTGGTAGTCTTTCTCAGAGCCCTTGGAAACAAAAAGAACTAGGTGTCAAAACAAATCTTTCACAGTACTTGAAGAACACATTTCCTTAGCATATCTGTGTTTCCAAAAAGAAAGAATTGGGGCCAGTATAAATGTTATTTGGTCCATGGAGGTAGCTATAGTACTTGTTAACTAGTTCCCCTCACAGCTTCCAGTAGACTGTCCCAGATTTTTGTCATTTTTGATAAAGACCGGGAAACCACAGTACAGCTAGCCCCCCACTTTGTGGGTGGCCCATGGCATAAGAAATGAGATTTGTGCCCCTTTACTAAGGAGGAAAAGTCTCATCTCAGAGTCCTCTCTTCTGCTGTCTCTAGACTCCTTGGATAGTGTTGGCTTTTGTCTCCAAATGTCCCTGCCCAGACATGCATGTTGTCCAGAGAGTCATATACTCTGCTATGACTATTCCTGAGCAAAGTAACTTGAGAGGCATCAATAGCTCAGCAGCCCTGAGCAAAAGGAGACAAATGCCCAAGAGACCTTGAGGAGATAGTGGACGGAAGTCAGCCACTGCCTTTGGTGCAGGGTAGCCCCACTTTAGGGAGAGAAAGGATGAGGAGTCTAGACAACATGTCAGATGCAGAAAACGATTACTCCCAGCAGAATTATTGCCCAGTAATACTGGAAATCCCAATTGTTTGAAACGAACAATTCTAATTTATAAAGATTGCTGAACTATTTTAAAGAGTCTTCCAGGAGACTAAAGCAAAAAATGTTTGAAATGGAATTATTGGTAATAGTTACCATGCTTGCCTTGACTGTTGATTAAAAATCATGGCCTTCACCTTATGAAGGAATGTCATAGGTATGGGAACAGACACAGATACACACAGACACACACACACAGACACACACACACACACAGCTAAATGTGCTCAAAATTGTGTTGCAAATAAGTAAGAGCTAATAAGGTAGGGTAGGGTTTGGAAATGCTATGCTGGAATCCCTTAAATCAGGTATACATAAAATCAAATAACCCCAGTTCCTCATTAAAATAGAAATTCTTTGCCTAGTGACATTGATCACTTTAAGCAAAGAAAATCACAAACATGAAATAATATGAGTTATATCACTAATCAGCCTCCCCAGTTTCATCCCTCAAACCACTCACTCTCTTTTCCAGGATTTAATTCTTACTTAGGGTTTATAGATCATACAGATTAAAAAAGTATGTAGAGATGTGCTTTAGTCAGTACATAGAAATTCAATTTTATATTGGATGTATTATTAAATGTTGTTTGTACAGAAATCATTGATTTCTTCTGCCAAATTCTAGTTGCTCTGAAATTTTAAAGGGCTTTATTATACCATTGGGTCAGATAGAATTTACAAACAATCTTATGATTATGTCATGTCACATTTACAGAGGATTTTAGATAAGAATCCGTACTTTCCAAGCGCTCCCTTTGTTTCTCTCCATCTATCACGGTCCCTCTTTTTTCCCTTATAAAACCTCATCCTCAAATATATTTCTCTTTCATAAAAAGATATCAGCAACTCACACCAGCACCATCAAAACGTAAAGGAGAACAGACAGTTAAAACCAAAACAAGATGAAAGTGATATGTACAAATGCCCGAGATCCATGGTCTTATTCAGAACTTGTCTTTGTCTTTACCAGTTCATAAAGGATATGAGCTGCCTCATCCTCAGGATCTGAATCAAAAGGAGGTAGCTTGTAGCCATGGGGTCTTTATGTCAAAATGTACAACAGAACATGTAATTTAGGATTCATTAAATGGATTGAGTCCTTCCTTGTGTGATAACTAGGGCCAATAGGGATGGGGATGTTTCAGAATTGAAGGCACAGAAAGGGGATCCCTGGGTGGCGCAGCGGTTTAGCGCCTGCCTTTGGCCCAGGGTGTGATCCTAGAGACCCGGGATTGAATCCCACGTCGGGCTGCTGGTGCATGGAGCCTGCTTCTCCCTCTGCCTGTGTCTCTGCCTCTCTCTCTCTCTGTGTGTGATTATCATAAATAAATAAAAAATAAAAAATTAAAAAATTAAAAAAAAGAACACAGAAAGAAGAGTCCAATAGAGGAGGAAATATTTAGAAATTTAGAAACATTTTATTTTCTGTGTTTAAAAATATATACAATAAACTGCATGTTGTTATTTGTACTCTAAAATTATAGCCTAATTTTAGGCTATGACTTTGAATTTGCTGAAAGTTTAAAATGGGAATATAAGAATAGCACTCATGTATAAGCTAATACTATAGCTTTGCTGCCTTTAATTTCTAAATTTTGAAGGACAAAATATGATTATGTTATCTATAATAATCAGCTGTCTTATGATGGGAGGTGCACAACACACACATACACACACAAACACAAATCTCAAAAATCAAAGTTTAAAGTTGGTTCTTAAACTAAAAATAGTTTGTAGGCAACTTACAGTTATTCTCAGCATTGGTAGTAACATGTTGATGGTGTCATTTGCTGTGTCTGAATTTGTCACTGTTACAGTTATGGGCTGTAAAAAATAAATAAGAAAAATTGCTACAAATTTTTTTAAATTTAAAGCATGTGACCGAATAATTGTTGTCAAATTATTACCCATACTCCAAGGTGAAGCTTGTTTTCAGGTAAGGACAAAGTAAAGCATGTGTAGAACACAAACCCTTAATTATATTTTCATTTTTTTATATAAAATGAAGCTAGTAGGAAATATGTCAGTAAAACATATATTTCCCTCCAAGAATTTGTGGCATACAAAATATAGCAACTTAAGCAAGGAAGAGAAAAACTGAGAATTCCAAGAGGGCACATGGGGTGACCCTCAGCTCCATAAGGCTATTTCCAAAATGGAGGGAGGGGGTAGTATTAAAGGAAGGCACTAGATACTTTTCTGTCTTACTGAGTTGTGTTTTTATAGTATGGCTTAGTTCCTTTGTAATTACATAGTTTCAGTAAAATCAGAGTAAGAACTGGCTATGAAACACTTTTTAAAAACTACTATTTAGTCCATATTTTCTTTGTGTCAGGAATCATGGTTAACTAAGACTTCCATTCTTGAAATCTGTTAAGACAAATAAAACCAATGAGTCTAGGAAATGAGACTGGAAATGTTAGAAGTTTATGTTCCGTTCACAACTCTGCCAGCGAGTAGTTACTTATACTAGCTCTCTATCAGACCATACATTGAGAAACTGCTCCATACAACTAGGAAAACTTTACAGAAAATTTTTTGAAAGGGGTTAATAGGAATCTGAGATAGATCTATGAAACTATCTGAATTACAAAAGTCATTTTAAAATAAGAGAATATGTAACCAGAACATTTACTATGCATACAGTTTTTATAACATTTTTAGGCAATGGGGCCTGTGTCCTTGGGAAACAGTGCATAAAGAAGACCCAAACAGCACAAGTGGACATCCACAGGCCTTGAAAATATTAAAAACAAAGTTAAAAGAAACTCTTTCATAATTCATTCCTTGTCCTTTCATTGTATTTTTCTTCTTATGAATTGAATGCAATTGCTTGATATCACAGATGGTCCAAAAGTAATTCAATAGTAATTCAAATAGTAATTCAAGGGATGCATGTATACTTTCCTTCATGTTGTAGGTTCTCCCAACAGACAAATTCCATTAGACAGAACTCTCTCTAAACAAATATCCTAGAGGAGAACACAGGCAACACCCTTTGTGAACTCAGCCACAGTAACTTCTTGGAAGATACATCCACAAAGGCAAAAGAAACAAAGCAAAAATGAACTATTAGGACTTCATCAAGATAAGAAGCTTTTGCACAGCAAAGGATACAGACAACAAAACTAAAAGACAACCTACAGAATGGGAGAAGATATTTGCAAATGATGTATCAGATAAAGGGCTAGTTTCCAAGATCTATAAAGAACTTATTAAACTCAACACCAAAAAACAAACAACCCAATCATGAAATGGGCAAAAGACATGAACAGAAATCTCACAGAGGAAGACAGACATGGCCAACATGCACATGAGAAAATGCTCCGCATCACTTGCATCAGGGAAATACAAATCAAAACCACAATGAGATACCACCTCACACCAGTGAGAATGGGGAAAATTAATAAGGCAGGAAACCACAAATGTTGGAGAGGTTGCGGAGAAAAGGGAACCCTCTTAAACTGTTGGTGGGAATGTGAACTGGTGCAGCCACTCAGGAAAACTGTGTGGAGGTTCCTCAAAGAGTTAAAAATAGACCTGCCCTATGACCCAGCAATTGCACTGCTGGCGATTTACCCCAAAGATCAGATGCAATGAAACGTCAGGACACCTGCACCCCGATGTTTCTAGCAGCCATGTCCACAATAGCCAAACTGTGGAAGGAGCCTCGGTGTCCATCGAAAGATGAATGGATAAAGAAGATGTGGTTTATGTATACAATGGAATATTACTCAGCCATTAGAAACGACAAATACCCACCATTAGCTTTGACGTGGATGTAACTGGAGGGTATTATGCTGAGTGGAGTGAGTCAATTGGAGAAGGACAAACATTATATGGTCTCATTCATTTGGGGAATATGAATAATAGTGAAAGGGAATATAAGGGAAGGGAGAAGAAATGTGTGGGAAATATCAGAAAGGGAGACAGAACATAAAGACTCCTAACTCTGGGAAATGAACTAGGGGTGGTGGAAGGGGAGGAGGGCGGGGGTTGGGGGAGAATGGGTGATGGGCACTGAGGGGGGCACTTGAGGGGATGAGCACTGGGTGTTATTCTGTAAGTTGGCAAATTGAACACCAATAAAAAATAAATTTATTATTAGAAAAATAAACTTCAGAAAAATAAAATATTTTTTGAAATAATTCAAAAGAAAAAGAAAAGTTAGTTTTTGTTCATGAGTCAAACTGTTACTTAATATATGAAGAACCAGGAAAATGTGATCAACTTTCAAGAGCTGAAGCCACACCTGAGATGATCTAGATGCTTAGACTATTAGCCAAAAACAGCTATTACAATAATACTCAATGATGCAAATGAACATAGCTCACAATAAACAAAAATAAAGGCATCTTAGTATAGAAATAAGTCTTTTCCTTTTTTGAGAGGAAAAATATTTAAAAATAGAAATTTCTATCTGAAAAATATTTTTAAAAAATTTATTGACTAGGCTACATTGCATAATGGAGATGATGAAAAGAAGTCAGTGATTTGAAAATAGATACTAGAAATTATCCAGTCTGAAGAAGAAAAGGGGGGAAAAGATTGAAAAAATTAACAGAGCCTGAGGGATCTCTGAACAATGTGAAAGTGTCTGATATACAAAGAATTGAACTGTCAGGAGGAGAGAAAGAGAAATAATGAGGAAGAAAATATTTGATGTAATAATGAATAAAATTTCCCAAATTTGGTGAAGACATAAATTTATAAATTCAAGAAATTCAGAATATGTCAAATAGGACAGATTCAAAGAAATCCATGCTTAGGTACTTCATAGCCACACTGCTAAAAAACCCAAAATAAAGAGAAAACTTGAAAGCAGCTAGAGAAAAAATGACAAATCACCTACTGAGGATTAATGTTTGAATGATCACAGACTGCTCATCAGAAAGCATCAAGACCAAAAGACTGGAACATCTCTAAAGGACTAAAAGGAAAAAATTTGCAAACAAAATTCTACACCCCCAAAAATATCCTTCAAGAGTCAGTGTGAAATAAAGCTGTATTCAGATAAAAGAAATTAAGTAAATCTGTTTGCACCAGTTCTGCACAAGAAATGCTAAGAATCATCTCTCTACGATGAAGTGAAACAGTGCAGTGGGAAACTTGGATCTTTAAGAATGGGTGAAGAACATCAGAAATGTTTATTTCACCCAAACTATACCTCAATAAAGTTGAGTTTTAAAAATTTCAAGGTAATTTTCCAAGGAAAGTTCTGAATGTAAACCACTGCCACAATTGATATCAAAGGCAGAGACAAGAATGTGCTCTGCTGCTAGAGAATTCTCTCTCCTTCATGCAGTGCATCTAGCCGGCACTTAGCAACAGATCAAAATATTTGCATGGCTTTTGCTTTAGCCAGGAATACCTTTTTTTTTCCACCTTCAAATACTGTTTTGTGTGATCTAGAGCTACTTCAAACTATAACAACAACTACAAAAAATACCACTTAAAGATACCCAAAGTATCTTGTTCATCATTGTAAATGTCTTGGCTACTGTACTACAATTTCAGAAATCAAATTTTACACACAAAACTGGGTCAATTGATTTTTTTCTCTCCACGGTATAAAGAAAATGAAATAGAAATATGTTGATCCCTTAAAAGTGTCATCCCTCTTAGTTCAATTCAATCCTGATAATTCCTTGGAACAAAAGACTTTTCAAAACTCCTCTGCATTTGACATAACTACTCAATGAAACACCTGATCCTTAAGTGGATCCTGTACTAGAGAGGAGACATTATTGAGGTCAACTGACAAAATGAGAATGGGAATTGCAGAGTAAAGTATCATGCCAAGGTTAAATTCACTAAAGATGATAACTGTAGAATATCTTTATTCTTAAGAAATGCTTAGGTTTAAGGAAAAAGGGCCATAGTATATGTATGACCCTCAAACGTAAGTATACACATACATGTAATAGACACAGAGAAAGAAAATAAATCATAAAGCAAATGGAATAAAGTGTTACCAATAGGTGAATCTATATAAAGAGTATACGGGGTGTTTTTGTATTACTTTTATATTTACAACTATTCTCTGAGTTTATATCATGGATGGGATAAAGAACTGTGGAGACAATCCAGACCATTGGTGGCCATTGGAAAAAAATGGCTGATTCTAAATCACTTATTACAAGCCACTATAAGCAATTAGAAGGATCCAGAGAAATGTTATAGACATTTAACATCCAATACTCTTTCCTTGCTTAAGCACTGTAGTATGTATTCCTCTTGCTTCATATTACCTAGGACGCAGTTTTTAGGTCTACAAAGAAGTACATGTAGAGGGGGAAAATACATTTTTCTGCGTGGTACTTTTCTAAATATTCTCTCTCTTTTCCTATCTTTTGCTCTCTCCTTGCTCCCTCCCCAACTCACTGCTTCCTCCCTCTCTGTGTCTCCACCTCTATCTCCATGTTTCATTCAGTCAGAACTAGGAACTCAGAATTGAATTGTTGGTCTTAAAAATACTTACACAGGCACAGTTCTTGTCCTCTGTGAAGATTTTGAGGGGAATGCTTTTTGGCTACTCCTTCTCTTTGGCTAGCATGATGTACCTAATCGAATTCAATAGCAACCCAAAATAGAGTAAATTACCTTACTTTTAAATCGATTTATGTTGCTCATATTTTCAACATACTTCGTTATTTTTAAATGCATATAAATAAGCTCAGCAAAACCAAATTTTGGGTTGGAAGGAAACATGCAAAAATATTTCAGGAAAATAAACTGTGACTCAGAAAACAATAGATCATGTGAGATTTGACCAGCAGATCCAGTCACCAAAGCTTTCCTGCCTAGACCGGAGGGCCTACTAGCACCTTCCAATGTAGGAATGAGAAGTTGCTTTGAGCATTACTCAGTAGAGTAAGCTGCACTTATGGAAATTTAATATATGTTTTGAGAATAATGTTAGCTATAATCATGAGGTTGGAGAGTGGGGGAAGATGAGAGTGATAACCAGAATTTCATCAAAAATAAGCAATATATGCATGTAAAGGAGAGCAGGTTATTTGTAGTAATGGCCAGGGTACAATTAAATAAGAAATTATTGGAGGATAGTGTAACAATTTCTACTAAGGGGAGGGAGTATAGTTTGGGGGCACTGCTTTGAAGAGATTTACATTTTTTCATCATGGGTTAAAGACTTATAATAACTATACTGACAAAATACCTTTGAAGGTAAGAACACCATTTTCCTTTTGTTCCGAAGAACTGCAATTTAAAAAATGAGAACACAAAAATTGAGGAACGTACAATACTCCTACTAACATATTAAGATCACCATTCCAGATTAAAAATATCAGCAGCCTGTTGTTAAGGGATGTGGATGTATAAATTGTACTTCCCTTAGAGTTGGGCTTTTGATGGACTCCACTCTTTTGTGAGTGGTATTAAAGAAATGGGAAGTAGATCCTAAAGTGGAAGAAAAGTTGATTTCAAATCTGAAAGCTTAATTGTGACTATGTGATGCAAGCTATGTGATCACGGGCACGTTGTTAAGCACTTTGATATTTAGTTTCCAGAACTGGAAAAGGGTTAATTATAGCTCAGAGTGTTCCTGCAGCTGCAAGGGCTATTTGGATATAAAGAATATTACCATTCAAATTAAATCATATTTAAGGAATTTAGCATTTTGATGGAACTGTCTTGGCTCAGAAACAAGAATATCTTTTTAGGAAAAAAACACCTGTAATATTTTTATTTCTTTATACATATGGCAGATTGTAATGTTAAATTAGTTCCTAAAAACCTTATTCTTCATCACTGTGATCTTCTGAGAAAGATCAATCCACTGATGCAAAATTACTAGAGATCAGTATTTTCTCTGCTAAAAATTTCACAGCATTTAATATCCAAAGTTGCGAATGTCTTAAGGCTCATTCACACATGGACTTATCACTTACCAGCATTTTTTTTAATTGTGGTAAATTACACATAAAAGAAAATTGACCATTAGTGACCTTTAGTACATTCACAGTTTTGTGCAATCATCGTGACTGAACATTTTTATCAACCCAAAGCAAACATGTGTCTATTAAGCAGGCACTCTCCCTTCTCTCCTGTCCCTAGCTCCTGTACCACCACGTTTTGTATATTTGTTGATAAACACTTGGTTTCTTTCTTTCTTTTCTTTCTTCTTTCTTTCTTTCTTTCTTTCTTTCTTTCTTTCTTTCTTCTTTCTTTCTTTTTTCTTTCTTTCTTTCTTTTGCTATTGTCAACAATGATGCTACAAACTTTTGTGTATCAATTTTTGCATGGACATAAGTTTTCCTTTCTCTTGGATATGTGTCTGGAGGTCATATGTAATTCTGTTTCACTTATTGAGGAGCCATCAAACTGTCCACGGTGGCTGCCACATTCTATATTTCTACCAGCAACACTGCTCCCCACCCCCTCCATTATCATTTCAGGACCTGTCACACCAAGAAAGTAGAATGCCCATTTAGTGTCCCAACCTGCCTGGGTGCATAGACACAGCTTCTAGTTACTCATGCCAATCTGCAGAACAGTAATAATAATCAGTAACAAAAGCATTAGGTGCCAGGTGTTGTTATAAGTGCCTTCTATGTATTTATACAGCTTTTTAACTAATGTAACATGTATAAACGTGGCTTCCACATTTTCCTCCTATTAGGGGAAAAAAACTATCTTGGAAACTCCCTTACCAAAGACTTTATATATTCCCATTTGAAACTATTTCCTTCCATTTGCGACCTGGAGAAGACATTAAGCAATGGGAACTGATGATCTTTATGGAAAAGAAGACCTGCAGAGAGGATATAAATACATGTTTCTTCCCAATAAGCTTTGAATTTTCACAAAGTCAACAGCTGCATTATAGGATTAATAAATTAACAACTTGTAAACATTTTTGTTGTCTTACCTTTATGATGACCTGTGAGATTTTGGTGGAGTGGGGTGAGGAGAAGAAAGCAGTGTGTTAAGTGCAACCACGTAAAACAGGAATGAGGCTTGGGGTGTGGATGTTTCAAACAGAGATGCAAGTGTGGCATGATCCCTGTAAACTCAGAGGTGTCTGCTCAGGATATCCAGGGTCGAGAGCCACATTCCCCATCCTCATGTCAGCCTAAGAATGTGTCTTACACAACTAACCTCTACTCAATGGAATCATATTTTTGTTTTAGATCGTCACCAACTAAGATAATCTGTACACAGCAATTCAGGCAACCTAGTATTCAACGACATGATCAATTTATTTGTATAATTACATACTGTTGTTAAGGGAATTAACTTGGGAGTGTAAAAGCAATTTTTCAAATTTAATTGGACCCTTTAATAGTACTTGCTCAAGAAATCTATTCTGGTGATTTAAAAATGCAGATACTCCCTGGGAATCAGAGGGCAGGATCTTGGAGAGGAGACCTTGAACCTCACTCTGTTGATTCTCCTTCCACATAACTAGAACACCTAACTCCTCAAGTGGCTACTAGAGCCCATTTGAAAAACCATTGATCAAAACTGGAGGAAATTACTCCAGTAGTTCCCACTATACATTATCTACTTGCTTCCATGTGATTATAAGCACCTTCTTAGGCCGAGTACAAGGCAAAACAAGTGTCATGGGAGGTCTAAAACTGAGTCACCAGCTTGGTAGACAATAGATTACAATGTTATCCTTTTCAAGCCATGTAGATACAGGACACCAAGCCATCGGTCTTACCTGAAGGTGGCCACGAAGTTCACCGTGGGCCAGCCCAACACAAAGGACCTCCCAGAACGGATGTTGGCATCTCCCACTGTATCCATGCAGTTGGCAATCCACATGGTGTTCAGTGGTATTTTCTTTTTTATCTTAAAGTTTTTCTTATACCTAGAAAGATCCCAAACAAGACCTCAATTAGTTCATTTCAAAAATGTTATGGGAGCAGCTGTGCTCATTAGAGACCAGTTCTCACTGCTCCAGGGCAAATCATGTCTCCCGCATCTCTATTACCCTCTGTGCACACACAGCAAATGGTTAGATGGGCCTTTGCAACGTGTGTGTTGAGCAAACTCTGGCTTGGAAACCTGAAAACACTTACTCTAAAGGCAGCAAATAGCCATATTTTTGAATGGTGAGTGTTGAGTAACCACTGTATATTTTAGAGCTTTGTAGGAAAACCATTAATTCATTTGCTATTGCTGGATTTGTTACTTATTACACATAATTTCATGGCTATTATTGCAGTTAATTATTCATTTATGACTTGCATACTTCAAAAAGTGTTTGAGGGGCTGAACAAAGGTACCTGATACATGACTTATAAAAATAGTTATACAATTTTTTTTCTTAAGAGAGACAAACCAGGGGCACCTGGGTGGCTCAGTTAAGCATCCAACTCTTGGTTTTGGCTTGGGCCACGATCTAAGGCTCTTGAGATCATGCCCCTGTGTAGGGCTCCCCACTCAATGAGGAGTCGGCTTCCTCTCTCCCTCTGCTCCTCCCCCACTCATGCTTACTCTCTCTCATAAATAAATAAATAAATAAATAAATAAATAAATAAATAAATAAATAAATCTTTTAAAGAGTGTGAGGGAGAGAGATGAAATCAAAACAAAAAAATAAGCTTGGATCAGAAAGATAAAAGCTACTTTCAACCTTAATTTAAAAAATATTTTCTAGCCTTTAAAACATAGGTTATTTTCAATTTCCATTCTTAAAATTTTGTCCATACCATTTTCCCTTAGATTCTGGCTAAAACAAAAAAATTGTTAGCCTACAGACTGAGCCCAACTGAAAAATCATCCAACCATCCATCCATCTGTCCATCAATCAATCCAAGATCAGTGGTCTGGAGGTCTTATATGTAAGTCATGGATACTTCCCATTTCTCTGAGGAGTAAGAAGGGGTGAAATGGGTTTTTGATAATTTCTGCCTAATCTTCTTTGACCTCAAAGATGAAACCACCATTGATTTATTTTGATTAATTAATGGATTAATTTGGTTAATTCATAACTTTGACTCGCAGGTGGGCTTGAGATTTAAATAGTTACAAGTTCTATAAGGAATGCCTGGGGAACTTGGATCCTCCACTCTGGAACTCCTTACTATTCAGAAACACATGTGGAAAACACTGAACGAAACTGAGATGAAAGACACTTCATGTGCAAAAATCCCTATGACTCCACTGATTCATGGAACAATTAGAGCTAAACTCTTCAGTGGGATTTCTGAAATAAAAATAATCTTTTAGGAAGCCCACTTGAAGGATACTCTAGATTCAAAGCTTAGGACACAATGAATATAAATATGATGGATACCAACATGTTTCCACATTTTTTTATTTCAACATTACACCCAAGTGCCTGTATCTGTGTGCTTGAAGATTTTTATGGAACATAGTCAATTAACAGATAAAATCATTTATCTAGATGGTAATTCCAAAGGCATTGTCACGTCAAAAATATATGGCCAAGGGGAACGATAGACAGGTATCTGCTTGTTTTTACAGATTTTTTTCTTTCTTATATAGGTATCTGTGTATATACAGACACCTAAGATCCTGTGTGGAAACTTCCAAATACATTGACCTGAAAAAAGTCATCCAATAAACTTAGTTCAATAAAACACCAGGATTAGTTGAACCAAGGAATTATCCTCGAGCCCGGTGTGTGGTTTCTACTCTCCTATAACGTTTTGAACACTTATCATATGCCAAGCTCTGTTCTAAATATTTTATAAATATAAATATAAAAAATTTAATCCTCAAGCAACTACACTAGATGGTCTCTATTAGCTCCATTTTACAAATAAGGAAACTCACAGAAAGTTTAAATAAATTGTCAAATGCAGGAGACGGGGTTTGAACCCGGACAGCCTAACTCATAAGCCCATGTTTGTAACCACTTGACCGTGAAGTAACCTTTTCATCTTTCCTACCCTCAGCCTCATTTCTGTCCCCAGAGCCATCAGGCTTTATCATGGGATTTATCTTGGGAGTGAGAGGATAAATCTCAAGGCAGTATATTAATAAATCCAGTTGCTAGCTTGGAAATATTTAAAACGTGTTACAACAAAGCTTTATACTTCAATAGATTCTTCTAAGGTCTTACTGTGTTTCTTTACTCTCAATCACTGACCCAATTGGATTATCTCAGCAGAAATTAGAAAGTGTTAATCTACTGTAAACTGACTCAAGAAGAAGAGGAGGAGAACTGCAGTTTTTATTTGTAAAAATAGTCATTTATTATAGTTGTATTAACATGATGTCCTTCTTGGTTTCCACTACCTTAATCTTTATGCCAGAAGGTAAGCTCCAGTGAACTGTGGAGTTTTGCAGGATTCTAAGGAGATTTCCTCTGTTCTAAGATAGAGGCATTCTCTTACAAATGTTGGGAGCAGGGGTCATAGTCTATTCTGTAACTATTCGTCATTTCACCGACAGTGAGTTAATAGTCATCTTCATCTTTTGACCAAATTAAATTCAGTTTTTATTTCATTTCTACATTCCTTAATAACTCATGATGAGGAATGTGATGTTTAAAGAGGGTGTGAGCTAAGTTCAGTCCCTTTTTCTAAATTCTTCACGGGTTTCTACTAGTACAAATATCTTAATATTTTATCAAATAGATACTATTCTCTCTTTTTTAAAGATTTCATTTATTTATTCATGAGAGACACACACAGAGAGAGAAGGCAAAGACATAGGCAGAGGGAAAAGCAGGCTCCCTCTGGGGAGCCTGGTGAGGGACTTGATCCCAGGACCCCGGGATCATGACCTAAGCCAAAGGCAGACACTCAACCACTGAGTCACCCAAGGGCCCCAAGTAGATACTGTTCTTAAAAATAAAGTAGTTTTTATTTTAACTTTTAAAGTACTTTAATTATTAAAGTAATTTTTATTTGAAAAATAACTTATTTAGTATTCTAATGAATATCAAAAATGATAAGGAAGGTTCCATTTGACTTCAATTCTTGCGAACACAAGTTTCTAGTGTATGAAAGAAGTGACAAAAATCCCCCCAAAAATTTCACTATTATTAACATCTTGTACAAGTAGAGAAATAGAATATCTTTGTGAAGAAACAAACATTTAATTCCCCTCATTATTACACACAAGCCAAAATTCACTAATTCTGACCGAAAAATAGGTAGAAATTAATCAACTATTTATTCAATTTCTGTTAAATTCTGTAGTGTCAACCTAAAGATGAGAGAGTCTCCAGCTGAAGCCTGAGGGTGGGCTGAGTTAAAATGGAACCTGGGTCACCCTACCCCCTTTTTTTTTAATTTTTTTATTTTTATTTTATTTATTTATGATAGGCACACAGTGAGAGAGAGAGAGAGAGAGAGAGAGGCAGAGACATAGGCAGAGGGAGAAGCAGGCTCCATGCACCGGAAGCCCAACGTGGGATTCGATCCCGGGTCTCCAGGATTGCGCCCTGGGCCAAAGGCAGGCGCTAAACCTCTGAGCCACCCAGGGATCCCCCACCCCCTTTTTATGGCTAATTGGAAAAATTAGGCACTAAACTCAGATTGTTCATTTGAATAGATTGATTGAAGGTATTGATTCCTCCATGTAAGACCAAGGCATGACAGGGATGAAAGATGTTGGTTATTTCAGGGGCTATTTCTTTTTAGTTTTTTCCTTCTAGAAAAAAAGGTAAATTTTTTCATATGAACAGTGATCATAAATATACCCAAATATTTACTATGGGAATGATCTCATAGTAGTTTTCTAAAGACTGTAGCAAGCATTAAGTGCTGCTTGCTACTGCTATGGATGAAATTGTGTCTCCCTCTTACTGCTCACCCGCCTTCTTACCAGAAAGCCCTCTCTGCCAGTATCATCATGTTTGGAGATAGAGCTTTTGAAGGTAATTAAGTTTAAATGGGATCATCAAGGTCAGGTCCTAATCCAGTAAGATGGATGGTCTTGTAAGAAGTGGGAGAGATCTGTATGTGTGTACATACATGCATTGAGGAAATGCCTTGGGGTACACAGTGAGAAGGCAGCCACATGCAAGCAGAAAAAGAGCTCTCACCAGAACCTGACCATGATGATATCCCAAACTCGGAATTCTAAAAATCTGTGTTCTCTCTATATCAAAGACCTTGGCTTAAATATGAAATTCAAATGCCTGTGATCACTTACATTTTCTAATATTACCAATGTATAATATAAAGTATATAAGATAAATTTTTGGGAACTGAGTCTCTTTCAAAGAACATTAACAAATAAATTGATAAAGATTTTGTCACATAAAAACCCTTGAGTAGACATAAGGGCATATCTCAAAAGCAATATGTGAAAGATGAAAAATGTTCAACTTGTTCTGTCATAATGAACCATTCGAAATAAAAATTCAGCCCTTCAATAGATGCAACTCTCTAGTGGAAAAACAACACTATCTTTATATAAAAATCTTTTTAGCAGAACATCGTAGGCTCTGTAAAACCCGCTGAGAGGTAAGCAGCACCCAGGACAATAAATAGTTCTAGTAAGAAAAGGAAAGTCATCTCCTCTCCCTAAATGCTACAATAATTACAAAGATGAAAAAAAAAAAAAAAGAAGAACATATTCCCCTTATAAATTGAATATGAGTGGTCTGCAATGTCCTAACAACCAGGAAATGAGTTTGCTATTTGTTAACATGTCTCTTGGGCTAAGGATGGAAGGGTACAACATGGTATGGGAGGAAGAACATGGCCTTGTGATGAAGGCAGGCCTGGGTTGGAATCTCTTGCATGATTTCCCTATGTATGACTGGACCATTTCTGAGACTTCTTCTGTCCCCATTTTCATCTCTGCAGCCTGTGGATGATAAAAAATATGGCCTTGGAGTGCTGTGAGAAAAATTTTCTTTATTCATGAGAGATCCACAGAGAAAGGCAGAGACATAGGCAGAGGGTGAAGCAGGCTCCCTGTGGGGAACCCAATGTGGGACACGATCCCAGGACCCAGGGATCACGACCTGAGCCAAAGGCAGATGCTCAATCACTGAGAAACCCAGGTGGGTGAGGCATCTGTGATGTTCCTAGTGTGGTTCCCAGCATGCATCCCACATATTTTGGTCTCCCATACTCACCTTGGTTAAATAAAGAGAATGGTAACTAGTCTGCATTTTTAAAATAATGACTGGGCCCTCTATCAAGAGGAAGAGAGTCTTTCATATGGACCTCATGCCAAGGCCTGGACATTCTTTTTCTCTTTGTCCTCCTTATGACATCACCACCTTCAAGGTTACATCTATGGGCAATTTCCCTAGTCTCAAATATATTTTACTACTATCTTTGCCTCTGATTTTTTTGATAGCTATACTTCCTTCATTTTTCAATTCGCTAAGCATTCTGATCTATTTGTTTCCAAGCAGATTGGAGTTAGTTGTTCACTCAATGTAAAGGAAGGGTTGAATTCAATAATGAAAGAATCTAGGTGTTCATGGAATGTTGTATGAAATTCAGGAAAAAAGAGAGAAGAGAAATGGTAGCACCACATAGTGAATAAAAGCCTGTGCTTTGAAATAAATAGACCTGATTTCAAATGTAGACTCTGTCCATTACTAATATGGAAACCTGGGCAGATCCATTAGACCTCTGAGCATCAAGGTTCTCCAAAATGAAAATACTCCCATCTCACAGGGTAGTTGTAAGGTTGGACAAAATTAGGTACATAAAGTTTTTTTAGCATAATATCTGACATGTAGTAAGCCCCTGATAAATTATTATTAATATAACTCAGATGAGTATAGCATTTTGCCACATTATTACTAGCATGTCTTACCTATGACATGGCATAACTGGGATCTAGGGTGAAAGCAGTAAAAAAAGAGGGAGTTAGTTTTTTCTCATGACCAAAAATCTTCTTGATATTTTGTTTGTGGGAGTGTTCTTTGTCTTCCATGTTTTGTGAATAATGCAAACAGAGATGGAGTAAGTAAATAGGTGACCTTCCATGACCTGCTCCCAGACGTTTATTGAGCAATCATCATGTTCTAGACTGGATATTCGATGCATTTGTGTTCAGGGTTGAGAGGAAAGTGCACACAGTTGATTCTTTCTCCTACATTCCATCTATCTGCTCCATCTTTTTTTTTTTTAAGATTTATTTATTTATTCATGAGAAACACAGAGAGGAGAGAGAGGGAAGCAGAGACACAGGCAGAGGGAGAAGCAGGCTCCCTGCAGAGAGCCTGATGTGGGACTCAATCCTGGGTCTCCAGGATCACTCCCTGAGCTAAAGGTGAAGCTAAACCCCTGAGCCACCCGGGCTAACCTGCTCCATCTTTCCTTTTTACTAAACTGCTATGATAGAGCCCTGATACCATCCATCAGGACTATGGCCTCCCCTAACTACTCCCCCTGCTTCCACTCTTGCTTACCCATCCATCTATTATCTACCAACTGTCAGAAAAATTTGCTAGAAATATAAATCAGATTTGGTCAGTCCCCTAGTTAAAAATCCTTTGGCAAAATATTTCCACTTTTTTACCATGGCCTGTGAAGACCCTGTGTGACTAGACCCCTGAGCATAGTATCATATCTGATAGCATGGCCTATGCTCTGGGCTCTAGTCAAATCAGGCTTCCCTGAGCCCCTCTCTCTGAGGGGTCAGATTGTACCCACGTAGGCCTGCAAGTCCCTCAGCCTCGACGGCTCAGGCACATTGTCTGGGAATGTGGCTGCTTCTCCTCTCATAGATTTGGTTTTAATGCTCCACCTCAGAGAAGCCTAGACTATTCCTCTCTAACACATTCCCACCCTCTCCGCACAGCCCCCTATCCACCTTCTATCAGCAGCACTAATCATTATCATTCCCCCTCTTATTTTATCATTTGTAAGTCCCAGGCAGGAGAGACATTGGCCTGTCACATTGTCAACTGTATTTGCTGCAGGGACATGACACAAAACAAGACCTCCAGAAGTACTCATGGAATGAAGGATTCAAGCACTGGCAAACACAAAAGGGAAAAAAATGTAATGTTTTCGTATAGTAAGGGTTAATGGGAATGCAATTTTTTTGAGAATCACAAGAGCACGAAACATGGTACACCTACTTGGTATTCGACATCAGTAATAAATCTCTGTACAAGAAAAGCTGCCACTTCTGCCTCCTCTCCCTCTGCCCCTCCCCCCACTCATGCTTGCTCTCTCTCTCTAAAATAAATGAATCTTTTAAAGAGTGAGAGGGAGAGAGATGAAGTCAAAACAAAAAAAAATAAGCTTTTTAAATCAGAAAGATTTAAAAGGTACTTTCAACCTTAATTAAAAAAAATATTTTCTAGCCTTTAAAGCATAGGTTATTTTCAATTTCCCTTCTTAAAATTTTGTCCATACCATTTTCCCTTAGATTCTGGCTAAAACGAAAAAACTGTTAGCCTACAGACTGAGCCCAACTGAAAAATCATCCATCCATCCATCCATCCATCCATCCATCCATCCATCCCAGATCAGTGGTCCGGAGGTCTTATATGTAAGACATGGATACTTGCCATTTCTCTGAGGAGTCAGAAGGGGTGAAACGACTTTTTGATAATTTCTGCCTAATCTTTGACCTCAAAGATGAAAACCACCATTGATTTATTTTGGTTGATTAATTAATTAATTTGATTAATTCACAACTTTGGCTTGCAGGTGGGCTTAAGATTTAAATAGTTACAAGTCCTATAAGGGATGCCTGGGGAACTTGGATCCTCCACTCTGGAACTCCTTACTATTCAGAAACACATGTGGAAAACACTGAACTAAACTGAGATGAAAGACACCTCATGTGCAAAAATCCCCATGACTCCACTGATTCATGGAACAATTAAAGCTAAAGCTCTTCAATGGGATTTATGAAATAAAAATAATCTTTTAGGAAGCCCACTTGAAGTATAATCTAGATTCAAAGCTTAGGACAGAATGAATATAAATATGATGGATACCAACATCTTTCCACATATTTTTATTTCAACATTTTTTTCAACATTACATCCAAGTGCCTGTATCTGTGTGCTTGAAGATTTTTATGGAGCATAATCAATTAACAGATAAAATTATTTTTCTAGATGGTAATTCCAAAGGCATTGTCACATCAAAAATATATGGCCAACGGGAATGATAGACAGGTATCTGCTTGATTTTACAGATTTTTTTCTTTCTAATATAGGTATCTGTGTATATACAGACACCTAAGATCCTGTGTGGAAACTTCCAAATACATTGACCTGAAAAAAGCCATCCAATAACCTTAGTTCAATAAAGCACCAGGATTAGTTGAACCAAGGAATTATCCTAGAGCCCAGTGTGTGGTTTCTACTCTCCTATAACGTTTTGAACACTTATCATATGCCAAGCTCTGTTCTAAATATTTTATAAATATAAATATAAAAAATTTAATCCTCAAGCAACTACACTAGATGGTCTCTATTAGCTCCATTTTACAAATAAGGAAACTCACAGAAAGTTTAAATAAATTGTCAAATGCAGGAGACGGGGTTTGAACCCGGACAGCCTAACTCATAAGCCCATGTTTGTAACCACTTGACCGTGAAGTAACCTTTTCATCTTTCCTACCCTCAGCCTCATTTCTGTCCCCAGAGCCATCAGGCTTTCTCATGGGATTTATCTTGGGAGTGAGAAGATAAATCTCAAGGCATTATATTAATAAAGACAGTTGCTAGCTTGGAAATCTTTAAAATGTGTTACAACAAAGCTTTATACTTCACTAGATTCTTCTAAGGTCTTACTGTGTTTCTTTACTCTCAATCACTGACCCAATTGGATTATCTCAGCAGAAATTAGAAAGTGTTAATCTACTGTAAACTGACTCAAGAAGGAAGAGGAGGAAAACTGCAGTTTTTATTTCTAAACTACAGTCCTTTACTATAGTTGAATTAACATGATGAATGTCCTTCTTGCTTTCCACTACCTTAACCTTTATGCCAGAAAGTAAGCCCCAGTGAACTGTGGAGATTTGCAGGATTCTAGGGAGATTTCCTCTGTTCTAAGATAGAGGCATTTTCTTACAAATGTTGGGAGCAGGGGTCATAGTCTATTCTTTTTTAAAAAAAAAATTTATTTATTTGTTTATGATAGACACAGAGAGAGTGAGAGAGAGAGAGGCAGAGACACAGGCAGAGGGAGAAGCCCCCAGCAGATAGCCTGACGTGGGACTCGATCCTGGGTCTCCAGGATCACATCCTGGGCTAAAGGTGGTGCTAAACCGCTGAGCCACCTGGGCTACCCTGCTCCATCTTTCCTTTTTACTAAGCTGCTAAGATAGAGACCTGATACCATCCATCAGGACTATTGCCTCCCCTAACTACTCCCCCTGCTTCCACTCTTGCTTACCCATCCATCTATTATCTACCAACTGTCAGAAAAATTTGCTAGAAATATAAATCAGATTTGGTCAGTCCCCTAGTTAAAACTCCTTCAGCAAAATATTTCCACATTTTTTACCATGGCCTGTGAAGACCCTGTGTGACTAGACCCCTGAGCACAGTATCATATCTGATAGCATGGCCCATGCTCTAGGCTCCAGTCAGAGCTCAGCCAAGTAATAGCTAAACTCTTGTGTTCAGAAACTTTCTGAGGTTATCATATCTGATAGCATGGCCCACGCTCTAGCTTCCCTGAGCCCCTCTCTCTGAGGGGTCAGATTGTACCCACATAGGCCTGTGCCTCGATGGCTCAGGCACATTGTCTGGGAATGTGGCTGCTTCTCCTCTCATAGATTTGGTTTTAATGCTCCACTTCAGAAGGCCCTCCTAGACTATTCCTCTCTAACACATTCCCACCCTCTCCGCACAGCCCCCTATCCACCTTCTATCAGCAGCACTAATCATTATCATTCCCCCTCTTATTTTATCATTTGTAAGTCCCAGGCAGGAGAGACATTGGCCTGTCACATTGTCAACTGTATTTGCTGCAGGGACATGACACAAAACAAGACCTCCAGAAGTACTCATGGAATGAAGGATTCAAGCATTGGCAAACACAAAAGGGAAAAAAATGTAATGTTTTCGTATAGTAAGGGTTAATGGGAATGCAATTTTTTTGAGAATCACAAGAGCACGAAACATGGTACACCTACTTGGTATTAGACATCAGTAATAAATCTCTGTACAAGAAAAGCTGCCACTTCTGCCTCCT
Source organism: Nyctereutes procyonoides (assembly GCF_905146905.1). Lineage (NCBI taxonomy): Eukaryota > Metazoa > Chordata > Mammalia > Carnivora > Canidae > Nyctereutes > Nyctereutes procyonoides. Next base: position 302,212 of record NW_026575109.1, read on the forward strand.
CCAGCCTTTCTTGAGCTCAACGGGGCCATGGATGAGCAAGGTACGAGTGGCACCCTCAGATGATGTAGTGCTTTTGCTGTGGGTGTCCACCTCCACAGTCGAGCTATTCCTGCAACACATCAAACACAGAGCAGCTAGTTACTGGTCAAACACAATATAGTTTAATGCCAAGTTTCAAGGTTCACACAACACTGAAATGTAGTCTCAACCCCCAAAGCAGAGCTCCAGAGCTCAGAATCAGGGATCCCTGAGTTACAGAAAGCTATAGAAAGAGGTGAGGTCACTTGGGGAACTGATGTAGAGGGAGGACAGTTTCAAGGACGAAGCCCTTGGGCATGCCAACACTTAGAGGTGTGGTGGAGAAAGCAGCAAAGCTAATCATGAGCCATTAGGTAGGCGAGAGCCAAGAAGTCAAAGGTAGAGCAGATTACAAGAAGCTGAATGAACAACAACAAACAGGACAAATTGTGGCCTAATATAAAATAAAACAATGTGTGAAGAATCAATTACAATTTGCTTTTATGTTAAGATAAAAATGAAGATAACTGAAGATCCTGGAAATTGACCCCCATCTTATCTAATTCAATATTCAAAATTGGGGTAAAAATTCTCAAAGATCAGCAAAAATACTGGAAACCTCAGAAAGTTTCTGAACACAAGAGTTTAGCCATTACTTGGCTGAGGTCTGACAGGACTTCCTGGTCAAAATAGGTAAAACAACTCAATTGAACAGAATGTAAAAATTCTTTCATAACTAGGACAGGTATTTTCATAGACCCGCTGAAAATTCTGTCTCATGGAGAGAGAGAGTTGGCTCTCTGCTGGAGCCAAGAAAGTGTCTCCGCCTCCCCCAAGGATGTATAAATCCTGCTCCCTTCTGCTCAGCAGCACTGAATCTTGTGAACAGGAGCAGCTTTTCAGGAAGCTGGTGCTGAAGTTACTAATTAGTTTCTATGTATTAGAGGAAACAAAAGAAAACGACAGTCCCTGTTGTTGCCGGGCTGTTTGGATGGTCAGAAACAGTGTATCAGAAGACTACCTCGGGCGCTGAAGCCTTGGGTGAGCGCCTGCAAGCTCAGCGTGCTTTCTGATTGATGGGAACATCCTTTTCTCTTCAATTCGCGGGACGGGAAATCCAGGGAGTCTACAGCACTTGGCAGAGTACTGTCAAATGCTTGAAGCCTGAAGATTCTGCAGCGGTCCGCGGTCACTGCCATTGTGATGTCACAGATTCAAAGCTCATGTCGTAACTGCCAAACTGACATACCGGTTTCCCTATCTTGGCCTCCAAGTTTTGATTTTTTAAAAGTAATCATTTTCTTTTGAGATAACTGTAGATTCATTTGCAGCTATAAGAAATAACACAGAGAGATGACATCCGTTTTTTTACAGATGGAGTCTTCCAGAGACACTTCCATCACCACCAGGGTCCTTCCTATTCCCCGTTTACAACCACACAAATTTCTTCCCCCCTCCACCACCTCTTTACTCCCTGGCAATCACAAAAGCTGTTCTCCATGTGTATAATGTTGCCATTTCAAGAATGTTATACAGAGGGGATCACATAGTTTATGACATTCGGGGATTTGCTTTTTCCCATTTGAGGTAACTGGAGATTCATCTGGACGGCTGCAAGTATTCACAGTTCATTGCTTTGTGTCCCTTAGTAGTACATCATGATATGGATGTATCACAGTTTGCTTAACTACCTGTTGAAGGAGTTCGAAGTGTCTGCAGCTTTTGGCTGTCACTAAGAAAGCTACTATAAACATCTGCGTGCAGGTTTCGGTGTCAGCGTGAAGTCTTCACTTCTCTGGGCTAAATGCCCAGGACGGGAAGAGCCAGGTCATATGCTAGCTATGTTTGTTTGTTTGTTTGTAGTTTTATTTTTTATTTCTTAGGAACTGTCCAACTGTTTTCCAGAATGGCTGTGCCGTTTCACATTCTCCCCAGTACTGTATGAGTCATTCAGTTTCCCCTCATCCACACGAGCATTTGGTGTTGTCATTTTTTATTTTAGCTATTCTGATAGCTGTGTAGTGTGATATCTCACTGTGGATTTCACTTGCATTTCCCAAATGGGAAATGATTTGCCACCTCGACTCCTTCAGTGTCACAGCACCTACAGGAGCCTGTTAAAAACATGTTACATGAAGACAGTGTTCCCTTTCCACTAGGAAACTGATGGTTTTACAGATGAGGAGGCTCCTGCGCATACAGGTTGGACTCTGAATCCGAGCAGCCGGGACGTAACATGAAGGATTCAAATCCAGCTGACTCAGGAGGTCATGCAGCTTCCTGTGAGGGCCCCTCCCCCACTCTTCCCATATGTGCAGTGTCTTTCTTTGACAACTGTGGAGGACTGAAATTTGATCCTACAGACACAGTTTGTGGTTTCCCTTACAGGCTCCTGTAACAGGCACGTGAAAACCTATCTTTTATTCCCCACTAGACTCCATGGACCTCCAGGAAAGAGTCTATGTCTGATTTACCATTAAATTCTCACAAACATTGCCACATCAGAGGAATCAAAAAATTCTGTATTGAACAAGTGAATGAAATAGTTTTCTGGCAGGGATGGACAGGGAAAAAGGCATGACATAAAATAGTCTTTCTCTTATTTACTTTATTCATTCAACAGATAGTGTTTGAACCTGTACTAGGAGAAAGGCACTTGATAGGTCTGGGCAACAGGGAGCCAGGCCCAAGTCTCACAAAACCAGGATTTAAGTGAGGAGGGGGGAAGACAGATATTAAACAGAGAATGCCATCAAGAACTGCCTAACACAGCCTCTGGAAAGTACTGCAGAGGAAAGTTAAAGAGTGAGATGAGAAATTTAGAGAGGGACTTGACACCTGATTTCAATTATGGAGAGAGAGGAAGGCTTCTTTGACGAGCTCATTTGAAATGACCTTTAAAGAATAACTTGGGATTACATAGAAGAGAGAAAGAGGAAGGAAGGGGGAAGGGAGGGAAGATACATTTGTCAGTTGAAGGGACAGAATGTGACTAACTGATGTTTCAGAAACATGGAAGACTTTGCTGGATTGGAGACACAGGCAGAAGGTACAGGAGAGTGAAATCAGCCTGTAAATTAGGTAGAGGTGAGAGCACAAGTCCTGGTAGTCCACTTTAGACTTTATTAAGGCTTCTCATCTTAAAACCAAACTAACACAGAGGTGGCATGTAGATAGTGGCCTCCAGGCTTCTCACCACTTTTATTTATTTTTTAAAAATATTTCATGTATTTGAGAGAGAGAGAGAGAAATAAAGAGACAGTGCATGTGCACAAGATGTGGGGGGCAGAGAGAGAGAGAGAGAGAGAGAGAGAGGAAGCAGCACAAATGGTGCTGAGTGTGGAGTCTGACCTGAGGCTCTGTCTCATGACGCTGAGATCCTAACCCTGAGCCGAAATCAAGAGTCAGGAAACTTAACCAAGTAAGCCACCAGGCGCCCCTTCTCACCACTTTTAAAGGACAAGTGCTAGTCTCTGGCCATGCTTGACTGTATTTAGAACCATGGAGGCTCATTGGGCAACACTTTCTGGCCTCCCATCAAGCACCTGTCAAAATCTATTTCAGGTAAAAAAATAATCTATTTCAGGTAAAAAATATAGGCAGACTTCTCTCTGCACCTTCCCCAAACTCAGATTATGTCCCATTCTCTGCGTCTCCCTTCAGAGAGGTTAGAGATTTAGAGGCCAGGAAAACTCCTCTCCTTTTAGAATCTCGTCCAGTTGATCAATTCTGATATGCATCAGACTCACTTGGGAGGCTTTTCAGGCACTCATTCTGAAACTGCCTCCCCCAGAGGTTCTGATTCTTCAGATCTGGAAAAAGCTCTTTGGGTGATTCTTACATGTAACCAGGATTGTGAGTCACTGGTTTTAAGGAATTAATTGAGAAGGATACAGTGTTTGATAGTATCTTCTCCTTGTAGTAAAGCAAAGGAGAGAAAAGTTTGTCTGAGAAAGATAAAGGGAGCTTTCTTTTACCATGTCACAGTTACCTTTGCAGTAATAGCTAAAGCTTAATTTCTTCCATAATACCATTGTGAGTTATTTTAATTTGATGAATGAGCTCTAAATAGAATAATAATGATAGGGTCTGTTTTCTTTTTTTAAAGACTTTATTTATGTATTTATTCATGAGAGAGACAGAATGAGAGAGAGAGAGAGAGAAAGAGAGAGAGAGAGAGAGAGAGGCAGAGACACAGGCAGAGGGAGAAGCAGGCTCCATGCAGGGAGCCCGACGTGGGACTCCATCCCGGGCCTCCAGGATCATGCCCTGGGCTGAAGGCAGTGCTAAACCGCTGAGCCACCCGGGCCGCCCGGGTCTGTTTTCATCTATTTCACCGAACACCTATGTTTTCACCCTAAATATCAAATAGAAGACATACTGTAAGGTGATCTTTATGCCCATAATACCGTATTATTGATCTATTGTCCATTTTTTTAATACCATACTGTTTTGATTATTACAGCTTTGTAATATATCTTGAAATCCGGGACTGTGATACCTCCAGTTTTTTTCTTTTTCAAGATTGCTTTGGCTATTTGGGGTCTTTTGTGGTTCCATGCATGCTTAGGAGTTACTTGTTTTAGGTCTGTGAAAAATACTATTGGTACTTTGATAGGGATTCCATCAAATCTGTACATTATTTTGAGTATGGAACATTTTATTAATACTTGTTCTCTCATCAATAAGCATGGAATATTTTTCCATTTGTGTCGTCTTCATTTTTTTTCACCAATGTTTTATAGTTTTTATATATATACATATGTCTTTCACTTCCTTGTTTAAGTTTATTTCTAGGTATCTTATTATTTTTGGTACAATTGTTAATGGGACTGTTTCTTAATTTCTCTTTTTGCTCTTCATTATTAGTGTATAGAAATGCAGTGGATATCTGTATATTGGTTTGTATCCTGTGACTTTCCTGAACTCGTTTATCAGTTCTAGTCCATTTCTGGTAGAATCCTGAGGCTTTTCTACATATAGTATCATGGCACCTGCAAATAGTTAAAGTTTTACCTCTTCCTTACCCATTTGGATGCCATTTATTGCTTTTTCTTGTCTGATTGCTGGGGCTAGGACTTCCAGTACTATGCTGAATAAAAGTAGTGAGAGTGGAAATCCTTGTTTTGTTCTTGATCTTGGGGAAAGGCTCTCACTTTTTCACCATTGAGTATGATATTACCTGTAGTTTTTTCACATAGGGTCTTCATTCTACTGAGGTATGTTCCCTCTAAACCTACTTTGTTGAGTTTGTATCATGAATGGATGTTGTACTTTTAAATGCTTTTCGGAGTCTATTAAAATGATCATGGTTTTTTACCCTTCTCTTGTTGATGAGATGTATGATGTTAATGGATTTGTGAATATTGAATCACATTTGCATACTAAGAATAAATCCCACTTGATCATGGTAAATGACTTTTTTAATGTATTGGTGGATTTGGTTGGCTAATACTTTGTTGAGGATTTTTGCATGTACATTCATCAGAGATATTGGCTTGTAGTTCTCTCTCTCTCTCTCTCTGTAGTGTCTTTATCTGGTTTTGGTATCAGGGTAATGCTGCCTTCATAGAATACATAGAAGCTTTCATTCTTTGTTTTTTGAAGTAGTTTGAGAAAAGTAGGTGTTAACACTTCTTTACATGTTTGGTAAAAACATTTTTTAAGGATTTTATTTATTTATCCATGACAGAGAAAGACAGAGGAAGAGATACAGGCAGAAGGAGAAGCAAGCTCTACACAAGGAGCCCGATGTGGGCCTCGATCCCAGGACTCCGGGATCACGACCTGAAGGTAGATGATCAACTGCTGAACCACCTAGGCGTCCCTAAATGTTTGGTAAAATTTACCTGTGAAGCCATCTGGTCCTGGACTTTTGTTTTTTGGGAGTTTTTTGATTACTGATTTGATTTCATTTCTGATACACAGTCTGTTCAAATTTTTTGTTTTTTCCCAACTCAGCTTTGAGAGGTTATATGTTTCTAGGAATTTATCCATTTCTTCTAGGTTGTCCAATTAGTTTGCATATAATTTTCTCATAATATTCTCTTAAAATCCTTTATATTTTTGTGGTGTTGTTTGTTATTTCTCCTTTCATTTCTTTTTTTTTAAATAAATTTATTTTTATTGGTGTTGAATTTGCCAATATACAGAATAACACCCAGTGCTCATCCCGTCAAATGCCCCCCTCAGTGCCTGCCACCCAGTCACCCCCACCCCCCACCCTCCTCCCCTTCTACCACCCCTAGTTCATTTCCCAGAGTTAGGAGTCTTCATGTTCTGTCTCCCTTTCTGATATTTCCTACCCATTTCTTCTCCCTTCCCTTCTATTCCCTTTCACTATTATTTATATTCCCCAAATGAATGAGACCATATAATGTTTGTCCTTATCCGATTGACTCATTTCACTCAGCATAATACCCTCCAGTTCCATCCACGTTGAAGGAAATGGTGGGTATCTGTCATTTTTAATGGCTGAGTAATATTCCATTGTACACATAAACCACATCTTCTTTATCCATTCTTCTTTTGATGGACACCGAGGCTCCTTCCACAGTTTGGCTATTGTGGACATGGCTACTAGAAACATCGGGGTGCAGGTGTCCCAGCGTTTCATTGTATCTGCATCTTTGAGGTAAATCCCCAGCAGTGCAATTGCTGGTCGTAGGGCAGGTCTATTTTTACCTCATTGAGGAACCTCCACACAGTTTTCCAGAGTGGCTGCACCATTTCACATTCCCACCAACAGTGTAAGAGGGTTCCCCTTTCTCCGCATCCTCTCCAACATTTGTGGTTTCTTGTCTTGTTAATTTTCCCCATTCTCACTGGTGTGAGGTGGTATCTCATTGTGGTTTTGATTTGTATTGCCCTGATGGCAAGGGATGCAGAGCATTTTCTCATGTGCTTGTTGGCCATGTCTATGTCTACCTCTGTGAGATTTCTTGGGTTCTAATACAGAGCTGTGGTCTTCAAGACAGTGTGGTACTGGCACAAAAACAGACACATAGATCAATGGAACACAATAGAGAACCCAGAAGTGGACCCTCAACTTTTTGGTCAACTATATTTGATAAAGGAGGACAGACTATCCACTGGAAGAAAGACAGTCTCTTCAATAAATGGTGCTGGGAAAATTGGACATCCACATGCAGAAGAATGAAACTAGACCACTCTCTTGCACCATACACAAAGATAAGCTCAAAATGGATGAAAGATCTAAATGTGAGACAAGATTCCATCAAAATCCTAGAGGAGAACACAGGCAACACCCTTTTTGAAGTCGGCCACAGTAACTTCTTGCAAGATACATCCACGAAGGCAAAAGCAACAAAAGCAAAAATGAACTATTGGGACTTCATCAAGATAAGAAGCTTTTGCACAGCAAAGGATACAGTCAACAAAACTCAAAGACAACCTACAGAATGGGAGAAGATATTTGCAAATGACATATTAGATAAAGGGCTAGTTTCTAAGATCTATAAAGAACTTATTAAACTCCACAGCAAAGAAACAAAGAATCCAATCATGAAATGGGCAAAAGACATGAACAGAAATCCTCTTTCATTTCTGATCTTGTTTGAGTTCTCTCTCTCTCTCTCTCTCTCTGTCTTATTTTTAAGGATTTTATTTATCCATGACAGAGAGACAGAGGCAGAGACACAGGCAGAAGGAGAAGCAGGCTCCATGTAAAGAGACCAATGTGGGACTCCATCCTGGGTCTCTGGGATCACGCCCTGAGCTGAAGGCAGATGCTCAATCACTGAGCCACCCAGGTGTCCCCTCTCTCTCTGTTTTTTATGAGTCTGGCTAAAGGTTTATCAATTTGGTTGATCTTTTTAAAGAACCAGCTCCTGGTTTCATTGATCTGTTTCATTGTTTCTTGGGTTTTTTTTTTTTTTGGTTCTATTTCATTTATTTCTGCTCTAATCTTTATTATTTTATGTCTTCTGCTGGTTTGGGGTTTTATTTGTTCTTCTTTTTCCAGCTTCTGTAGTGTAAGGTTAGGTTGTTTGATATTTTTCTTGCTTCTTGAGGTAGGGCTGGATTGCTCTAAAGTTCCCTCTTAGAACAGCTTTTGCTGGATTCCAAAGTTTTTGGACCATTTCATTTTCATTGGTCTCCAAGTATTTTTAAACTTCTTCTTTGATTTCTTCGCTTAAAATTTTAAATCTTTGATTACATGTGTACATTGGAAAACATTATGTAATGGCAAGAGCATGAGGTCTGGAATCAAATTACATAGTTTTAATCCTTCCTCATAATTTACTACCTACATGACACTGGGTAAACTAGTTACACTTCTGAAGCCTCACTGTTGTCATTTATAAAATCAGGTGATAAAAGCACCTGCTTCATAGGGTTGTTATGAGAATTAAATGAGATCATAGCGCAGAAATCTTAGTATGATATCTAACAGAGTAATCCTTCAAATGATTTAGTTATGCTTATAGGAGACGATGAGACTTTTTATTCAAAAATAGTAACAATATCATGGGTATTCTCCATGACCAAAGATAGGGAGAGATTGTAGTAATGCCAATTGAGTAACTACAAATTGCCAAGTTCTTTGCCAGGCAGTTTATGGACATCATCTCATTTCCTTGCAGCAGGTTTGTGAGGTAAGAATCAGTATTTCCACTTTATAGTTGGAGAAACTGAAGTTTAGTAAAGTTAAGGCACTGAAAACCACATACCTAATAATCCATAGAGTCAAGTTTGTCTAATTTCAAAGTCCTATAATCTTTCCTTGCCTAAAGAATGTTTCCCTCCTGGAAAAGGAAAGAAAATATATTTTAAGCCACATCCCATTTAGGTTGGCTCCCAAATTATTTAACTGACACATAAGTGAGTGTTTTCATCAACTGTCAGAGTTTACGTATGGTGCCCATGTCCCACTCAGCCTCTTCTCCCGGGAATGGCTGGTTGTGGAACCCAGAGCCACTGCTGGTACCATGAACTGACTGTCAGACAGGAAATTTGCATCAGCTCTCAATGTGGATACGAGACTCCTGGTACTTTACAGAACGAGATCTTAGGTTTTAGACAGGCTGGGAGTAAGAGTCAGGACTGTGAAAGTCTAATGATTCCCCTCCTAATGTCCAGTGGTTCACATCTCTTTGATAGATACCAGGCTATGAATTTGTGGCTAAACATTTCCACTGCCTTCTAAGCTTGATACCCATCCTGGATCAGTATTATGAGTAATTTCTCTCCTGATTCTGGCACTCTGGGTTTTCTACTACCACTAATCGATCTCTATAAAGAGGGAAAAAAGGGATGCCCAAGCCTTGGCAGTTGAGTGTTCACTCCACTACCCTTTGCTGCCCTCTACTGACCATATCTGGAAATTACATTTAACCTTCCAGGTCCTTGTCCCAAAGCAGAGATACTGCAGTGAGTGAAACCAGGCACACAAAATTTGAGATGCACCAAAAAACTAAGTAAAGAAGATATGATATTTTAATGTAATATTTTTAGAAGTCAATTTTCAAAAAATACATGATGAACAAAATACCGAAATGTACCCTAAAACAGTACTACTAGCTTATATGTACAAAGACCCTGCCATCCATCTTTTCATTCAAGAAAGAGGTCTAATACCACAGTGGAAAATCATGCTACCAGTGCTGATGAACCTTTTTCATCACTTGCATATTTGGGAAAAAGACCCAGAAAATTTAGAATAAACCAATAAAAAAAAAAGTGCAAGTGGAACAGATATTATAACAGTAGACTCCTGAGGAAAACAAGAGAACGGAAAAAAAAAATTAAGAAAACAAAACCAACTAACATCTTTAGAGTCAAGAAGCCAAAAAAGAGGTGGCTATGAAATAAGAACAAAGGCAGATAAATATTTCTTGTATATTAAAGGTATCATCGACCAAATTGAATTTAATAGAAAGTCTTGAAGGTTGAGTTCAAGGAATCCCATTTGACCTTGACACTTGGAACATTCATCTTTCAGTTTTCCTGACCTAAGGTTACCTTTTTTTTTCTCAATAACTAGAGCTATTTAGTCCTTCAGTAAGGAGTAATTTAATCATTGGAAAAACGGAAATGCTATTTTAATTTGTAGAATCAACATAAAAACAAAGCTTGGAAGACAACAACTGTAAAAGAGAATCTGACTAATATTAACACTGATAATATGAAACAATGGAAATCTGAATATTAAAGCAGCAGAGAGATATGGAAGATAATGTCACAGATTTTTCTCACCTATTTATTTATATAGCAAGAAATCAATTATATACTGTCTAAAATTGATGTAACAAAATAGAGTTTAAGTATACTCTTTAAAATGATAATCACCAGAAATATCAGAGCAATGTAACTGGAAAAACGTAGACATGGATGGATCAAAGAAATAAGTTTCTCATCTTTCAATAGATGCTATCTAAAGTTGATAAACAAGATAAAAGGAGAAATCAAGTATTAACATATATTTCAGAGGTACTGTGATAACCACCAGGAGAACAGAAAATACTTAAAAACAGGGAGCTGGAAATGAGTCGGGGAACAAGTTCAGGCTGAGAATTTACTTTTCACTTGGTATCACTCTCTACTGCTTGATTTTTCAAACATGTGTATGTATTAATTTTAAGTTTAAAAGTTAGAAGAAACAAAACCAACTCAACTTTTTGCAGCTGCAGCTCTTGGCACCACTTCCTTCCCATCTGCAATCTCTCTCCATACACCAGTAGTCCAATCCTACAGAGGCAGGAAGGAATAAAAGAGACTAGAAAAATTTCTGCCCTGAACTTAAGTTTTTTGGAATCTTTTGGGTTTGTGCTCGCGTTCTATCTTTTCAATGGTGCAACTCTTTGGAATACTAACTTTTGACTACTTTAATCTGTGATATCTAGAATCTCCTTAAAGTTTTGCTAAACTCTGTTATCCTTCTTTTACTTCTTGACAAAAGACTAATCCTGACTCATTGTCTCTTACTGTGATCACAATATTTTAGTTTCTTAGAATCTTGATTCTGGCCAACTACTGCTTTGCCTGGCCCAACTCAACCTGCCTAGGTAGGAATGAAACGTCTATGGAAGAGAGATGACAATTATCATTTTCAGAATAAATAAAACATCATATACTAGTAAGTTAAACATAGTACTAAGGGAGTAGGGTGATGTTCATTATCCCATTCCTCATGCATTTTCAGAGGAGAGTGTACTTCCCTGTTCTAGAGAGAACAGACTTGGAAGAATTTGGGAGTAGAGGTTTTCTCTAGACTTGTGGTCTCACCATCTTGTACCAAAGTAGCCAAAACATGAGACACAAGACACAAGGAAATGAAGAAACCAGAATACCTATCTACATTTTTGAAGAAGGCAATAATGTCTCAAATGTCACTCTCTGAGAGAAAGTAGGTAATATATATGGGAGACCACTGCACACATCACCAAAACAGTAACAACAGCAAAAGCAAAGGAATACCTATATTAAACACGTGGAAGCACAACTATTGATGGGCACTTTCTGCTCAGTCATACAGATTCACAGGCCGTGGATTCAGTGCTGGTGCAGCTGGCTGGCTTGCCACCGGACTGAGACCAGGTCCTCGCTGTCTCCAGCATAGGTGCTACTAAGTTATCTGCTGTGCTCTTTGGCCGATAGCAATGTCAGATGACATTAGTCACTTAATCGGGGTACCACAGTTTTGTGACAACTTCTATAGTGGATATGCAGTTTCTTTTGTGACGGCTGACCCCTTGGAGACTAGAACTAATTAGAGATTTGAAGCAACTTTGAGGAGGCTGAAGAAGCTATGCTCTTTCCTGTGAAATCCCAGGACACAGCTGCAGCTATAGGAACCTTGGCTCTGAATAAAAGCCTCTGGCTGACACTGAGCCAATTGTATAAAATGGAGAGTGAGAGCATTTGGACTTTAAATAAAAGCTCTATGAGCTTTTATTTGCAAGGGGATTTAGTTTGTGGGGAAGTTGAGCAACAAAAATGAGTTTCATATTGTTCAAATTTGGGACATTTTAATATTGATATAGTTCTCTGTATTCATTTCATAAAGTCTGGTGAGCTATTTTGGACAACATGACTGGGCATAATTAGTGATAAGAAATAGAATTAGAGAGTGAACTTTCAGCTTAGTACTATCTGACTCATGGTGCTAGTCTTTTATGGGCAAAAAGCAAAATGCCCTTCAAGCAGTCCCAGAAGGACTCTGTGTAGGAGAAGCCGACTTGGGAACTGTGTGAGCACAGCTGCACTGTGAGCATGCACCACTCGACTGAGAGAGACAGCTGCCCGGTCCCCTTCTGATGCCGGAGTACAAAGGGTTATGACATTGTTTCTCAGCCTTCCATCATGTGTACACCGCCTTCATGACTTTTCTACAAACACATGTTTTTAAGTATTCAGCATGGACTTTACAATCTTTGCTCAGGGTAATATGTGTTAAAACATGTTAGGAAAAAAAACCAGGTATCTTTCTGACTACAGATGAAAATACATACATAATTACTAAAAGTGAAAAAAAATGCCTGTGAGTATGCTACTTAAAACAACTCACATGATGCCAGTGGAATCCACAATGTAATATATTTAAAAAATTAAAAAGCTGGCAAACATTCGGAGGGATGCGTGTTATTCCCCTCTTCAGGATTCGACCTCAATCCTGATGACAGAACATGGTGTTGGAGAAGAGATTTGGGGTCACTCTCTTCACTTTCTCACACCATCCCAAGCAACGTAGAACAGACCTTTTTAAGACCTATAGAAGCTGTGTAGAGCTTTTGTACTTAAAGAGTTTCTTGGTCCCCTATTGGAGTGGGCTTGAGTGAGGACAACTGCAGTTGTCTGGCCATCCCATGGCTTGTTGATGGAGATGCAGTAGCAAACCCTGTTTTTGCATGAGGTCTAAGCCTCTACCCAGCTTTACTAGGGAACCCTGTAATTTGGATGATAACCTACATCTCAATCGCCTTCTGTCTCTCCTCTTTCTCAAACTGGTTCCAACCCATAAAGAAGCCCAAATTCCAACACAGCATGTAGTTACAAAAACAAGTGAAAGAATGAGAGAAGAAAACATTGATGGAAGAAAATGCATGCTGCTATTATACAGCAAAATACTATGTATATGTAAACATTTAATGATAGCTTATTTTGAAAAAGTGTTTTTAAAAAAATTAATGCAACTCAATACTCAAATAGTGTTGAGTTCTCCTTCCTCAGCTTGCTGGTAGAGTCATGTAGTACTCCAGTCTTTCTGGCTGAGTCCCTGCCGCTGGAGCAGGGCACCTTCCCCTGTTGCCTAGTTTCTGAAAACCAGTGAGAAAGAATATTGGTTTGGGGTCGGGCCTGGGGCTAGACCCTGGATGTCTGAAGTTCAGCAAATGACCTAGCCTTCCTGAGTCTCAGGTTTTATGCGTGTAAAATGGGAACAATACCCCCTCTAGGGTTGTTGTGAGGATTAAGTAATAATGCATGTGAGTCAGTGACACTGCCATTCAGAAAGAAATTCAGATCCATGTCTAGGTAGCCACTGGGTATGTCCATAACTAGTTTTTGAAGAGGTTTGAGATCTTTCCCTTTTTTTTTTTTGTTTTTAAAGATTTATTTATTTATTCATTCAGAGAGAGCGAGAGAGAGGCAGAGACACAGGCAGAGGGAGAAGCAGGCTCCATGCAGGGAGCCCAATGTGGGACTGGATCCCGGGTCTCCAGGATCACACCCCGGGCTGCAGGTGGCGCTAAACCGCTGTGCCACTGGGGCTGCCCCGAGGTCTTTCCCTTGCATGGAAGTGGAGCATGAGTGGTCGTGCTTATACTCAGAGGCTTTTTTTAGCACAGATAAAATGCCAAAACAATAAAGATTTTGATCTCATGCGTTCCTTTGTGCAAACAAGCTTGCGTAGCAAAATGGTGCGGATGAACGCAGATGAATGGACTTTATACAAATAAATGAAATTATGTTTCTCTAGTATAAAAATAGATCAAATGGTAAGAGCACAAAAATAGGTGAAATGGTAACATAAACTGACTTGTGTAATCAGAGGGTCAACTCTTGACATTTTCCTCCCTAAGCTTTTTCTAATAGTTTTGTTGCTAAGGCTACAATGCTTTTGCCACATTGGAAGAGGATTGTCAACTCTAATGAAGATTAAGTGGCTTTCCCAACTAGATTTTTTTTTAATAAGCATCAGTTAATGCTGCTGGCTTTCAAAGCCATATTCATGAAGAATGGAAAGATCTTTAAAGAGCTGCTCTTAGAGACTCCTAACTCTGGAAAGGAACAAGGGGTAGCGAGAGGGGAGGTGGGTGGGGGGATGGGGTGACTAGGTGACAGGCACTGAGGGGGGCACTTGACGGCATGAGCACTGGGTGTTATGCTCTATGTTGGCAAATTGAACTCCAGTAAAAAAGAAATAAAAAAGAAATAAAAAATAAAGATCTGCTCTAAGAAGATGTAACTAATAAAATTTGAAATTTAGCAGCATTTCTATTCCATAGTTATTCCAACACACAAGTTTTTATCATGGTTACATTGAACAAAAATAACTTAAAACAGAACTTTACATATTTAATGAAAAGATGAAGATATTATTATTTACAACTTTAGCCAAAAATTAATTCCCTAAAGAGTAAAAGGTTATTTAATGAACAGTTCTTTTGACTGGTTGGGAAAGTGTTACACCACTGCTCACAAATTCACACTTGATTTATTCTTTGAACGATATAGATAGATTACAGGATTAAGTCCTCTGTCTTTTGGTTGTGCCATTAATTGGTTAAAGTCATCTGAGCACAGTGTAATTACAATGCTCCCAAAGAAACCTGGAGTTTTGGAAAGTACAGTAAATGGAAAGTAATTTGTTATGGACATTCAATTGCTAAAAGGATGTAAAAGGGTAGGAGCCATTAGGAAAGGTGAAGAAACACTTCTCTTGATGTGCTTGCTGAGGAGCCAAATGAGCTTCTTGATCATGGACAGAAGAGACCATCTAAAGTTTAAAAAATGTAGAGCTGTTTGTGCGTCCATTGATCCTGCAATTCTACTTGTGCACTAAAGCAGGAAAATTAAATGAAATATTACCTAGCCAATACAGGTGCTGTGTTTTCTTCCTCTGATGTCTTTATGTCTTTGTAGCCAGAAATCCCAATGTTAATTTCCAATAGGAAAGGCTGAATATTAAAGTTAAAAGTTCACCTTAATTTGAATATTGTAGCATTAGTGACATCTGGTGGAAAACGCGTTACAGTGTAGCATTATTTAGGTATCCTGATCTTTCCTGTATACTATCACTTTCATCAGATTTTCACACAGCCCTCTCCCAAGTCCATGGGAAGAGTGTACTTCCTGGCCCCATTGAAGTTTGGCTTAGCCTTAAGACTTACCTGCATCAGTGGAATATGGGCAAAAATGTCAGTGTGAAAGTTCTGAAGATAAGCTTTAGGAGTCCTGGTGAGGCATTCATTGCCCCTTCAATGATAGAATGAGACATGTGCCCTGCAGATTTGCATAAGAAGACAAGCACTCCAGATAACCCACAGACTTGCTGGGAAAGAATTGCTATTCTATTGTTGTTTGTGCAAAAGCCAATTAATAGATGAGACTATTACACACCTCTGTGTGAATTCCCATGGAGGCTTGACTCCTCTCTTCAATTGATGACACTGGGAGAAGAATCCTGGAGACGTGTGGTTCTCTTCAATTGATGACACTGGGAGAAGAATCCTGGAGACGTGTGGTTCAGTCCCTTCTGTAGCTCTATTTCAGACCCTGATAGGCCCAGTCGGAACATGTTTCCATTCCTCTACCTATGGTAAGCAAAACTGAGTCAAGAGTCCAGGGCAGGCCCATCAGACTCTCTTAGAATCTTAATACTGTCTGGTGAGAAGAGATAAAGGATCTATACCCTAAAAACTACAGAACACTTTGGAAAGAAATTGAGGAAGATACAAAGAGGAGGAAAAATATTCCATGCTCAGGAAAAGGAAGAATTAATATTGTGAAAATGTCAATGCTGCCCAGGGCAACTTACACATTTAATGCAATCCTTATCAAAATAAAATGGACTTGCTTCAGAGAGTCGGAATAAATTATCTTAAGTGTTTTGTGGAAACAGAAAAACCCTCGAATACCCAGTGGAATATTAAAAAAGAAAACCATAGCTGGGGGCATCACAATGCCAGATTTCAAGTTGTACTACAAAGCAGTGAGCAGTGTTTTCCACCAGAAGCCTGATAGAGCTCTAATGTAACTGCAAAGAAGGCTCTGCAATGTAGGGTAGCCCATGACGTTTGATATGCACTTACTGCCACTGCCGCACAACTATAAGGAAGCCTAGCACTTCATGGTTTTGCTTTCATTCAATCAGTGTAAGCGGTGAAAGTAAAACCTTTTTTCTCTGTTTAACGTGGTGTGGAAGTCATGTAGGGCTTTTTTTTTCTTCCAAATTTTTATTTAAATTTTAGTTAACATATAGTGTAATACTGGTTTCAGGAGTATAATTTAGTGATTCATCACTTACATATAATACCCACTGTTCATAGGTCATTTGCAATTCTTGCATCTGTTGGTTTAAATATCTTCCTCTTAAGGTAGACTTCAAGGTATAGGAAAAGAGGGCAGGACGAGTTTAGTTGGGCCATAGGCCAAAGCTTTTCCAATTGAGCTTTCCCAATAAATCTTGTAGCTTGGCTCCTACTCAGCTCCAATATATGTACTAGTAGGAGTCAGTAGTGTTATAAGTCACAAATTATAAGTGGTAATATTAGGATCATTTAATTTGGCAACTAAAAACAACTGACAGAAATTTAAGTATTATCAGTGATCTATTAAGAAAGTTGCTACAGGTGAACATTTTTCAGGGAATGACCACATTATTTCTGGTTACTTAGCAGAGGCATTTAGTGTTTCCTAAAGCAGTTACTGCTTTCTAAAAAGAATTTCAAACTTTTGTCCCAAAAGTAGGACCAGAATTTTTAACTCTTCATATTTTTACTGAACTTCCAGTTCTGCTTTCCTTCTCAACCTAATGTTTCATGTTTAGAGGTTACAAACAGCCCAGAATTCAAATGTTTTAATCTACTAGTGTCCACTTTGTAACATACCTCATGTTCGGAAAACCAGACTCTTGACCATACCTTAATTCAACATCATTTTCATTTCTGCAGAACTGCTTTTCTTATTCAGGAAAAGGACATAGGTGGGTGGACCTCAATTAGATAGCTTCAACAATTCTCAAGGCAATGGGCTTTCACAATAGCATTCACTATACCTGTCATCAAATACTGGCACTTATTTGTCTTGCAAGGAGAGAACTGCAACTGGATTCTTAACAAGCAGGCAACTGGATTGAAGAGATTAGATTACTCAGGTGAAAAAACAAAGACAAATACATAATGAGATAAACCTCTGTAGTAACTGCCTGGAAGCTTGCCATCTATTTTCCTCTCCATACCTCAAGCTTCAGAAAGACCAGGACTTTGTTTCATTCATCCTAATACTTGGCACTTTAACACGTGCTCACTTTGTAATTTCTGAATGAGTGATACAGGCTATGTGTTTTTACTTTATAGTGAAGGTTAATGAGTTAATTCATATAAAAAGCTTAGAACGGTGTCTGATACTAAGCACTTAATTACAAAACAAGGTAACATTTAGAATAGAGATTAGAAAAGACGTCAGAAGTTTGCCTTAAACTGACCCTTAAAAAATAAGGAAAACTAGGCTGGCAATAAGGCTTAGAGGATAGAAAAGTTCTCTAGTCCACTACATGCTAAAATGAATTAATTCCAAATGACATGTATTATTTTATACAGAGAATGATGCTTATTTTAAGTCTAAGGTTATAAGATTAAAGGGATATAAACAAAGCTTGTTCGTTAAATTGAAAGTACCTCCAGATTTATTCAAGTTTGTATCCTTAGGCCTCAGTAGGCACAAGATAATATTTGCTATACTGAATCCATTCTATTGTGTTAATATCACACCAATATAAACATATTTTAAGACAGATTTTAAACATACATATTTAACTTTATTTCATCATCATTTAAAGCTTGATTTTATAAAACATAAAAAAAATTAAGATTTCTGTATCACAGGAATTTAAACAGTGGCAATATACGTAGCTTTGTAGGTTCGAGTTCTACAACAAATTAAAATCAAATAATTGGAAATGTTTTCAATATGGAAAATATACAAATGAAATAAATGGCAGAGACCTATTATGAGCAATGTTTCATTACTTGCAGATTATCATTAGATAATTTCAGAATCTAAACAAAGACTCTCAATATTCAGACTTCTGTTGCTGTATTTTACATTTAATATCTTCCTACCTATATTCCAGAGTCAAAGTCCTTGACCAAAAAAAAGGTCTGATTTAAGAAGGCATTTAGTTTTATGGCAAAAGTTATCCATCTACAGTTACCACTTTCAAGGAATTGACAACAATGCTGATGTGATCTGCTAGTTCCCTTTTGAACAACGTGCAATAATTTATGCCAACCCTGTATAAACTCATACAGGTAACAAAAATGGGACAATTATGCACAGTTCAATAGATGTATAATGTTAAGTTTTCCCAGTCTAAAAATTAACCAATGATACAAAATTATCAACTATAGTTGACTTGGTTTCAGGAAAACCGCATCTAAGAACTACAAGTACATCACTGTCCTTATCTCATCCTCAGTCACTGGTGGGGATTTTATAGGCCACCATGCTATTTACTTTGTGGATAGTAGTAGTAAATGAACGAAGACGGACTTCCTCAGAATTGGTAATAAACTGTGGTCCCGACTCTTCCCATTTTTCAGGTACAACCAAATCTTTGTCTGTATAAATCAGTAGGTCAAATGAACCTAAATTGGGGATAAGATCATTAAAGTACAATTATTTTTTGAAAGGTACAACTATCCTTCCTGTCTCCCTCACATGTGAGCCACCTATCATGTCAGAAAAGCTAGTTTAGCTTGATCTCTAATCAGTTATATTAGCTAATTGCTTTTCATCAATGGAAATTTTAGTACAGAAAATACTGTACTCCTTTTTACTTAATTAAAAACTCGAGTTGTTTTTTTTTTTCTTCAAAGAGAAAAGCCATTAAAGATATTTGCAGAAAGTACATAATTAATCACGAGACAGCATGAATCTAAGCCAGAGAAAGAGAACATCTTGGTTCTGTGACCGCTGTATCCCAATGCCCAGAACCGTGTCAGGCATACAGTAGGCATTTAGGGTATATCTGATGAATGAGGGAGTAACTAAGCTAGAAAAGAAAGACACAGTTATACCTAAGTCTTAATTATATACAAGGAAATGTGTATAAAATAAAAGTAATGGAAGAAATTACATCAAAATATTCAGCAGTACTATAGAAAACTTTCATTCTTTCCCTATCCAGCACTTGTAAATAAAATGGATTCATGATGTTTTTCTCACTTATATACCAGACATGGATAATTAAAAAATTCAACAAAACTGTTAATTCTTAAAGTAAGAGCTTAGTCTTTCCACAACAAATCTGAACCAACGTGAAGTCATATAATACTTACAAGAGACTTCCAACAGCGGCAGAAACGTCACGGTAGCTGTGATCTGTCGGATTACGGAGCGGATCTCATCCTGGATGGCCTTCTGAGACTTTTCTCTGGGTGTGCTACCGAAGAAAACAAATGAGTTGATTCATTTTAAGTTTTAACAAGTTATTTAAAACACTGCTAAGATTATTTGTTTGATTAAATGCTTCAAAACTCAGATTAATGCATTCAAAAGGAGTTCTTAAATAACGATTATAATTTCATTTACTATTCCAGTTTTTACGCCTGATATTAGTATCAGGTCATTAAATAACAGATGACTAGAAAACCTGCCAAGTGCTTCAAGTCAGGAAATATTCAGCTTATTGTAAAATAAAGAAAACAAGTAGTATCTAAGATCTTTAATTGGCATAATCATTTTGGCATTTTTAGGAATACCTAAATGTCTAATTCTGTAGTGCTTCAAATAAGATGTTATATCAAGTTATTTTTATAATTAAATATTTTCTAAAATAGACCAAAGGCTTCAGGAACAAACTACATTTCATTATGAGAGAGAGTTCTGAGTTTACAGGTAAGCATGCCTAGGACAATGCTAAGAATTAGCATATAATGAGGGGCATTTCCCATCCAGGGGATCTAAGAACTTCAGTTCAGAGTGTCTTAGGAATTTCATAGCATTAAATGAAATACAGTAGAGCTGCATATCAAGCTAGGAGAAAGTCTAGGATAATACTTCATGGTTAAAAGTACCTTGACAACATCCATTAAATGGCCCACCTAATACATCATATGTAGCTTACATATAGCACCATAAATACTAAAGGTTGAAATTTATGGATTTTAGACTAAGGGCAATTATATTAAAAGTACACTATACAAGTCCATAATAGGCACGACTCTTTTGTGAGCCCAGTTTGTGAGTCTAATTCTTCTTCATGGGAGATGAAAGATCGAAACTAACATAGCTAGAAACAAACTACCTTACACGAAATGAGTTCAATATAGTTAGAACTCATTTAGTCAAGAAAACAAGTTTTGGAAAAAAAAGATCTATGAAAGTGGAAGCAGTTTAATTCATACTTACCTGTCATCTTTTGCAGTCTTGTCGCACTCAATATCAAACTGCCACCTTTCAAGGACTTCACCGCTTTCAGTATTTGAGATGACTACCACCAGTTTCTGAACTGAACACTTGTATAATCAATCTGCGGTACATAACAAGGCATCTTTTTTGGTTCACTGCATTACAAAGTAACTCTTTCCAGGTCTCACTTTCTACCCTTAGCAAATTCCCACCACGGTATTTTGGAACTCCTCCAACCTGTACAGAAAACTTGCCTCACAATAACCTAGCTCCCTTTTCCAATTCTCAGTATCCGTACCAGATGTAGTTAGTACTGAATGCTAAGGACAGAGTAGTGAACATGCAGTATACTCTAATCCAAGGTAAACTGCAGAAGATGAGCATTAATCTAATCACTACAGCAATAAATGTAAAATTTTAATTGTAATAAATACTAAGAAGGTGCAGTATGTGATCCAATGAGAGAATATAGGAAAATTCTCAGGGAATTCTCACTTGACTTCAGTTCTACAAGTAAATACCATTAAATATGCAAAAGGATACAGAAAAGGGTACAGGTCTTAAATACTGAAAAGTGAAAAGTATCTGACCAGAGGATTGAAAGGGTAATACAAATACAATTAAGAAAGGGAGAATGAACAAGGTCGGTTTGTGCAAGATGGGGTCAACTACACAAGACCACATAAATTAAAGAACTTATACTTCAAGAACCAGGAAGTCATTACTGTGTCTGAAGTAGGGTGTGATGTGATTAAACTTCTATTTCAGAACTATCCTTTTGGCTGTGATGTGTGGAAAGTAGAATGGAAGTAAAGAGAGGATCTAGGGACGCTAATTGATTAGTAATTCAAGCTAGAGGTACTGAAGGCTTAAGGAAGGATAAATTGGTAGAGATGGATCAGGATAGGTAGAGTCGAGATTTTGCGGTTAAAATGGTTAAGATTTATTGGATACTTATGAGACTAAGGAAGAGGAAATACTCAGGGATAGTTTCCAACTTTCTGGTTTATACCACTGGTTGGAAGGTTGATCCATTCATTGAGAGAAAGAGAATGGAAATGAGACATGATGCTTACAGTTGTTTTTTTGTTTTGTTTTGTTTTGTTTTTTAAGGTTTTCTTTTTCTTCTTCTCTTTTAAAGATTTTATTTATTTATTCATCAGAGAGAGAGAGAGAGAGAGAGAGAGAGGCATAGAGAGAGAGGCAGAGACACAGGCAGAGGGAGAAGCAGGCTCCATGCAGGGAGCCTGATGTAGCACTCGATCCCAGGTCTCCAGGATCATGCCCTGGGCTGAAGGCAGTGCTAAACTGCTGAGCCACCCGGGCTGCCCTAAGGTTTTATTTCTAAGTAATCTCCACACCCAATGTGGGGCTGGAACTTACAACCCAAGATCAAGAGTTGCATGCTCTACTGACTGAGCCAGCCAGGACCCCTTAAATTTAGTTTTCAAGTATCACTAGGATAGCCACATGTGGATATCAAGAGAGTCACTATATGAGCAAAGAGAAGATGGGTTGGATGTATGTTTGTGAGTCAACTACACAAAGATTGTTAGTGATGTTATGTATGTGTCAGAAATCATCTTAGAGACTATAGTAAGAGGGCCTCATAATGAGCCGTGAATTAATCTTGGAATGTGGGATAATATACTCAAGAATACACAGTTGTTGTTTTTTTTTTTCAAGAGACAAAAAAATCTTATAATAGTTAGGGCTTCTGGACCACCTAGGTCTCTTGTCTTCTTTTAAAACTAGCCTTTAAAAGTCTGAAAACATTCTTAGTTTGCAGGTAGTACAAAAATAGGCCACTTGCTGGATATGGGGGGGTCAGTCTTGCTGACCCCTTGACAAAAATCAACTTTTTCTCAATTTTGGTTTGAAAAGGAAGAGATTGGGGAGTCACTTAAAGATCTGGGGTGGCTGGAAAGATTTTTCTTTTAAAACTGAAGACAGATGAAACCAATGAAAATCTCAAAAACAAAAGGAGTCAGAAATACCAGAGAAGAACTAGGGTAAAGTCCTTAAGAAGGCTAGAAGGATGGGATTCAAAGAGATCAAACAATTTGCCTCTAAGAAGAGCAATTCCTCCATTCTCACTAAAATAAAAGGGACAAATTAAATAGGAAGGTCTACATACAACTGAGGTGAAATGTCATCAGTGTAGTCTTAAAGAAGACAACCTAAAAACCAGTAGCTTAGGCAGGCCTTGCTTCTTCATCAAATTAAGGTGACATAGATTCTTAGTTACTTTTACATTTCAGGCTAAGTAATCTGAGTATAGCCCTGGGTGATTTAGCCCTCAAGATGATAAAAATACAATTAATAGAATGTTAAAAATAAAACCTCTTGAAACAGAAAACATATATCTATATATATATGACTCAGGAATTTAAAAAAAAAAATTAAATTAAAAATTTTTTCTCCTTTCCCCTTTATTCCCTTTCACTATTTTTTATATTCCTCAAATGAATGAGACCACATAATGTTTGTCCTTCTCCGATTGACTTACTTCACTCAGCATAATACCCTCCAGTTCCATCCACGTCGAAGCAAATGGTGGGTATTTGTCATTTCTAATGGCTGAGTAATATTCCATTGTATACATAGACCACATCTTCTTTATCCATTCGTCTTTCGATGGACACCGAGGCTCCCTACACAGTTTGGCTATTGTGGACATTGCTGAGAGAAACATCGGGGTGCAGGTGTCCCAGCATTTCATTGCATCTGTATCTTTGGGGTAAATCCCCAGCAGTGTAATTGCTGAGTCATAGGGCAGATCTATTTTTAACTCTTTGAGGAACCTCCACACAATTTTCCAGAGTGGCTGCACCAGTTCACATTCCCACTAACAGTGCAGGAGGGTTCCCCTTTCTCCACATCCTCTCCAACATTTGTGGTTTCCTGCCTTGTTAATTTTCCCCATTCTCACTAGTGTGAGGTGGTATCTCATTGTGGTTTTGATTTATATTTCCCTGATGACCAGTGATGCAGAGCATTTCCTCATGTGCTTGTTGGCCATGTCTTTGTCTTCTTCTGGGAGATTTCTGTTCATGTCTTTTGCCCCTTTCATGATTGGATTGTTTGTTTCTTTGCTGTGGAGTTTAATAAGTTTTTTATGGATCTTGGAAACTAGCCCTTTATCTGATATGTCATTTGCAAATATCTTCTCCCATTCTGTAGGTTGTCTT
Source organism: Nyctereutes procyonoides (assembly GCF_905146905.1). Classification (NCBI taxonomy): domain Eukaryota; kingdom Metazoa; phylum Chordata; class Mammalia; order Carnivora; family Canidae; genus Nyctereutes; species Nyctereutes procyonoides. The sequence goes on from NW_026575109.1 coordinate 326,016, forward strand.
TTGAGTTTTGTTGACTGTATCCTTTGCTGTGCAAAAGCTTCTTATCTTGATGAAGTCCCAATAGTTCATTTTTGCTTTTGTTGCTTTTGCCTTCGTGGATGTATCTTGCAAGAACTTACTGTGGCCGACTTCAAAAAGGGTGTTGCCTGTGTTCTCCTCTAGGATTTTGATGGAATTTTGTCTCACATTTAGATCTTTCATCCATTTTGAGTTTATCTTTGTGTGTGGTGAAAGAGAGTGGTCTAGTTTCATTCTTCTGCATGTGGATGTCCAATTTCCCCAGCACCATTTATTGAAGAGACTGTCTTTCTTCCAATGGATAGTCTTTCCTCCTTTATCGAATATTACTTGACCATAAAGTTCAGGGTCCACTTCTGGGTTCTCTATTCTGTTCCACTGATCTATGTGTCTGTTTTTGTGCCAGTACCACACTGTCTTGATGACCACAGCTTTGCAGTACAACCTGAAATCTGGCATTGTGATGGCCCCACGTATGGTTTTCTTTTTTAAAATTCCTCTGGCTATTCGGGGTCTTTTCTGATTCCACACAAATCTTAAAATAATTTGTTCTAACTCTCTGAATAAAGTCCACGGTATTTTGATAGGGATTGCATTAAATGTGTACATTGCCCTGGGTAACATTGACATTTTCACAATATTAATTCTGCCAATCCATGAGCATGGAATATTTTTCCATCTCTTTGTGTCTTCCTCCATTGCTTTCAGCAGTGTTCTATACTTTTTAGGGTATAGATCCTTTACCTCCTTGGTTCGTTTTATTCCTAGGTATCTTATGCTTTTGGGTGCAATTGTAAATGGGACTGACTCCTTAATTTCTCTTTCTTCAGTCTCATTGTTAGTGTGTAGAAACGACAATGACTTCTGGGCTTTGATTTTGTATCCTGCCACGCTACCAAATTGCTATATGAGTTCTAGCAACCTTGGGGTGGAGGCTTTTGGGTTTTCTATGTAGAGTATCAAGTCATCGGCAAAGAGGGAGAGTTTGACTTCTTCTTTGCCAATTTGAATGCCTTTAATGTCTTTTTGTTAACACTGATTTTCTAAGCACAGAGTGGGTATAAGACTGTCTACATGTCCATCACACGAAGAAGGCAAGCTGCCCAAGCATCCCACAGGATGGCTTCACTGTACACTCTTGAAGGTGGATGCCTAATGATCTAGGGGCAAAATGCAACAGCCACACACCTGTGACCTCTTCAGTTTCCAAAAATGCTTAGGAGCAATTCTAACTTAAAAAAACAACTGTGGATAAATAACCTCAAGAACAAACAATTTTACATCTTAGAAGAAGGTCAAAGCAATGCATGTGTAAGTCTGGGTGACCCTCTGTTGATATTCTCAAATTAAAGAGAACTTTCAAGGTGTTACCCTCAGCCTCCTGTGCTCCTCCCTCACTTTCCCTCTAAGAGGCTTAATACTTCAGCACTTTGGACCATGAGGAGTTGAAGAGGGCACCACTCCTAGAATATGTTCTAGCTAGACAAAGGAAAGCAGGGAAGAGGTGAAAAAAAAAGTTGTATAATTGTCATCCTGGTTCTGTGACTTCTGGTGCAACCTTATAATTTCAATTTACTACTCTGACTTGTAATCAGATCACGTTACTAGGTGAGAAGAGGGTCCCTTGTTGTTATACATTCTGAGAGAAAACAAAATTTAGGGCACCAGAGAACAGGGAGTCTTTACTCTTGGTGTATCGTCTGGTATGCAACATATGTTTATTGAGCGCCCACCAGATGCCCAGTGCTGCGCTTCGCCCTGCTGAAGAATAGATAAAGATAGGTTAGGTCCCTTCCCCTAAGCTTGCACTCAATTCAAGAGAAAAGATGAAAATACATCACTTTGATCATACCTAGCAAACAAAGTGAGGGTCAGTGGACCAGTGGCACTGGGTCACCTGAGATTTATTAGAAATGTGAATCATCAGGCTTTACCCCAGCCCTCCTGAGTCAGAAGCTATATTTTACCAAGATCCCCAGGTAATTTTGTATGCAAACCAAAGTACTTTGAGAAGTACTAACAAATAGAACACTATTTTCTCCTCCCATGGGTCTATTATGCTACAACGTTAAAAATGGCCACTAGCCCAGCTACATGCCAAGACCAAATGTGTATGTTCATGAAAGACAAGGAATAATTTAAATGAAATATGCCTATGAGGCTGGAGATAACAGTAGACAAGCTTAGCAGAGAGGCTGTGTTCATTTTTAGTGCTATCAGAGTATAAAAAAAAAAGAAGACATTCTTTTATTTAGCTTGCTACTTGTAGACCACTAAAAGGTACAAGTGACCTCATTAAAGGGAAGACAAATCTACAGTTTGAAATATGTTTCCATTAGTTTACAAGGCTAAAAAGGATAGCATCTGGAGGTTATTCAATTTTATAAAAGATTTTGTGATTTAGTGATTAAAATTCTTGTCTCCTTATCCTCTTTCTGGAATTATCATATCTCTAGGATATGTCAACAAAACGAGACCTAACCGCTAATGAAGGATTTTTTTCAAAGGACATTTCAGTTCGCATGTAAGAAAACCAAAAGTATCAGGGTGAGTTGTGGAAGGCTACAGCATGTAATTTAAGTACAACATATGTAATATAATATCAAAATATTTTCATATTTAAAAGTTATTTGATATAAAAAACAGCCAATTTTTGTACTCAGTAAAGATAAACAAAACCAATTTTAAAGTGATGGCTGATATCGGCAGAAAATGTACAACAATTGCTTTGTATCACTGGGCTATGAGGGAAACACCTGAGAATTATTAATGATTACTAAATTGCTCTTCACAGTGTGGAGGCCGAGAAAAATCAAAGCTTTTCCACCTCAAGTTTAGCGTTAGCACAAGTACAGCCATTTTAGGCCCCTGTGAATAAGAGCTGAACTTTATGGGGAAAACTGCAGAATGTCCTCAGTGTCCTTGGCAGGGAATCCCATATCAGAAAGACAACAGAGCCCAGCCCATGGTAGAAAGTCCCCTATTAGAATAAGAACAGAGCTCAATGCCCTTGAAAGCCCCATATCAGAATGTAAACAGAACTTGAGAAATTCCTCCATCCCTTCTGAAAATCCCCTAGACCAGCCCATAAAAACCCAGCTGTAACCCACTTCGGGGTCCAAGTCCCTGTTCCGCTGTGTCAGGTATACTTGGACCCAAGCTCGAGCTTGCTAATAAACCCTCGTGCGCTTGCATTGTTGTCAGCTCCTCGGTGGTTTCTTGGATTCACAATCTTGGGCACAACAACAGTACTGATTACACTTTGCACTATATCCTGCAATTAGGTAGATGTATAATTATTACACATTACCATCATATTACTATTCTTATACATTCATTCTTTATTCTTTTAGGTCCCTTAAAGAATCAATGACATTCCTGGAAGCTAAAATAGATTTCATTTACATTAATGCAGGTTCTAGTTAGTTAATGGAAAATAATTCTATGCAAGTTCCTGTATTGAACTATCCTTTATAGGTTTTTCACATGACTCTCTACTCTTTGTTTATTAGTATTTGTGGAGTGAAATGTAGTTCAAAAGAAGGAAGATGTTCTTCCTTTTATCATTTCTGACTCCTTTTTAAATGCAAGATTAATCATGTCACTCACTAAACATGACTTCTGAAAATCACATTTGGTCATTGAAGAACTATTTTTTCTCTTTTGTGGACTTCAATTCCCAATACTGATGATATCTTACCATTTGCTGTGAGAAGGAAAACATAGCTGTGGTCCTAAAAGAAATTAAAAATATACTCTATTCTTGGTATATCACCATTAATGTGAATATAAATTTGTAAGAACATCGCAAAGGCATTTGTTCTATCCAAAGTATTTGTCTTGTTTACCATGATGCTGTGGGATCCATGTTAAGAGATACACATTTTATCCACCTCATCAACTGATTATGCTGGAAAGTTTTCACAAGGATTTAAGTGCAGAACATGTAATGGACACTGACATCATTGATCTAGTATCTTAAAAAGTATAAAAGCCAGGTTATAATATTAAGTCTGTATGAATCAGGTACCAGTAACATTTAAATGTATAACACTTTTGCCAGAGTTAGCAGTGGATGGGCCCTTTTTTTTTAATTTTTTTAAATTTATTTATGATAGTCATACAGAGAGAGAGAGAGAGAGGCAGAGACACAGGCAGAGGGAGAAGCAGGCTCCATTCAGGGAGCCCGACGTGGGATTCGATCCTGGGTCTCCAGGATCGCGCCCTGGGCCAAAGGCAGGCGCCAAACCGCTGCGCCACCCAGGGGTCCCCTAGTGGATGGGCCCTTAAAAGACTATTATAATAAAGTGTTCCTTATGTACATCTAGAAGCACCCAAGAGTTAATTTTTTAAGAGAACCTACTATTGAGGAGCTAGTGTACTCACCTACCACGATTCCCCACTATTTATAAGATAACATCTAAATTACTAGTGAAGCATTTAAAGACTACTGACACATAACATGACCTCAACTCCCCCACTACTCCTGTACATATTTTCTGATCTAATCAAACATACGTTACACATTGCAATTTTCCACCTCTGTTTATTTACACATGGCTCTCTTCTGTTCTCTCCTCCCTTTTACTGAAACAGAAATGTATCATATCCTTCAAAGCTCAGCACACAGCCCATCTCCATCAGGAACATTTTGCTGACTATGCCTCTTTCAAACCCTAAAAAGCACTTGTTATCATTAATGACTATTTGGTATTCAGTAAATCATGTACATGCATGTATCTGTGCACGTGTGGTTTGTGTATTTAAATGCAGCTATCTTCTCTCCCCAGTCAGGCTGGAAATGGCTATCTGACAAAATATATTTCACCGATTTTTAAATAACCATATCACCCAACAGGTTATTTTGCAATTAGTTCATTGGTTATTATGATCATAGTTTTATTTTTTTCTATTTAAAAATATTTTATTTATTTATTTATTTATTTATTTATTTATTTATTTATTTATTTTAGAGAGAGAGTGAGTGGAGGGAGGGAAGGAAGGAGAGGGAGAGAGAAAATCTTGAAACAGATTCAATGCTGACTGCCTAGCCCAATGTGAGGTTCAATCCCAGCCAGGATCCTGAGATCATGACCCAAGTCGCAATTGAGAGTTGGCCACTTAACTGACTGATTCACCCAGGCACCCCATGATGGTAGTTTTAAATGTATCTTAGGAAAAATATCAGAAATCCAATGGATATTTTCTTTGATAGATAATTAAAAAAACATAAATAAGTAAATACAATTAAGTACATTAATCACTCTGAACTTTAACTCATCTTGAGTCCCCTGTTTCTTCACTCTGATCTCCCTAATTTACTTTTACTTTCTGAATACCACACTAACAAATACAAGGTTTTATCTGGAAGGCAAATGGGAAAATTCTAGTTTTTTCAAGCAGAAGAAATGTATGGTATCCATGTGTTTCAGAGAAAAATAACCTATAGGTGTAATAAGAATTAAGTGCATTAACTGTTAACATAATTTATGGACCAGAGTTGTCAAAAAGAAGGCACTGGGGCTAAAATAAGAACATAGAATCTTAGTTATGAACATTGATTTTTTTAATCGCACAGCCCTGAATTTCAATCCTATTCTAGATTATTTACCATGTGAATTTGGAAAAGTTTTAAAATCTTTTTAAGGGACACCTGGGTGGCTCAGCTGTTGAACGACTGCCTTTGGCTCAGGGCGTGATCCCCGAGTTCCCGGATCGAGTCCCACATCAGGCTCTTTGCCCGGAGCCTGCTTCTCCCTCTGCCTATGTCTCTGCCTCTCTCTGTGTTTTTCCTGAATGAATGAATGAATGAATGAATGAATGAATAAATAAATAAATAAATCTTGTTGCTTATGAGTCTTCAAGATTTAGATTTCTAGGAAACAAAAAAGATTCATGGCATAGAGTCGAAGATTTTGGTGGCAATCCCATGGGAAAAGCCCCAAACCACTGGGTAGGTACATGGGATATCTGCACCATTTCCTGGAAGGAAACCAAAAGGAAGCAGAAATTCCACACAGAATAGTGAGCTGACATGTCTAAGAAAGAAGGGGGCCTCTATGTCCATGCAGAGTTGCTTATACCTCAACATGGAACAGATCAGTTAGTAAATGTATTTCGATCAGTCCCAAATAGTATGGAAGAAATAGAAAGCCACTGAGATTGAGAAACATGCCTCAGCAACAGGCATACAGACAAATTTCCCATGGTCAGATAGCAGTTTGGACACGTCAGCGGCTATAGTATACATCAATGACACAGAACAATCAGATAAGTGCCAATCACCATTTTACAGCCTCCACAGCACCAAAAGACTCCAGAACATAGACACATTCATGGGGACAATTAAGAAATCCTAAATCTCTAGCAGTCTTGGAACAGAGAATCAAACTAGACATTAAGTGAGCTATTTAGAACTACAGAATTGTACATTTCTTACATATGCCAGTGTATAGACGGAGATTGCTATCAGTGCATATAGAATATATGATCCATGGATTCTTTTCCCATTCCCAGAAAAGGTTCCCCTGTCAAATAGGTTTGGAAAATTCATACTTTCCCTTTGAAAGTCAAATGCTCCATTTTTTTTTCCATATTTATTTGACATTACTTGACCCCTTTGAAGTGACCCCATTAATTAATCATCCTGGGAACATTTACACTACATGACATGCTGTATATTGGCCATGGTGAAAATAAGGCTAAGTGAATTGAAATACACTAATCAACCTTCTTCCTTAGATTCAGGCCAGAAGACCATGAAAAGCACTGCTTTCAGAAACTCGGCCTTTTGGCGCTGCGCTGGCACTTGCCAGAACAACCAGTGCACAACTGCACCGTCTGCAAAACCAGGACAGCTCTTTGGAGTTTCCCTCACAGATATCTGTGATAATGACAACTTGCCCTTCCCAATTCTGGTAGGTCTCAGTTTGGTCTTTTATTGCCTTCCTGAGGAGAGGGACCTCGGAGAGGCCAAGTGTTCTCATGCAAACCTACCCTCAAATGGGAAATTATTAGACAGCCCATGGCTGTGGCTGAGGAGCTTGGTAGTGTCATTTGATTTAGCCTACTGCAGAGTCATGAGGCCAACAAAGCAGGACAACTTTTTGTCCATTCCACTTGTTTCCACAGAGACCCATGTAGGCCTGTTCAGATCAGTCAAAATGGACTCTGTGTGCATGAATCATCTTCACATTTTCCATTGTCTTCTGAACTCACAGTAGTCTCCAGTCTCCTTCAACTGAGTCTACTTAATCTAACAACTGAAAACATCTTACCTAAGCATAAAGACTCATCCTGTGGCCAATATGAATCCATGTAATACTAACAGAATATGTTAAATGACAGCCACAGAGTTTGGCCTGATTTATCTCAAATCGGTCTACTGAATTGTTACTGTGGAAATTTACTAAGTACCCAGTACCTCTGCAAGCACTACACTAGATTTGGAAATGTATGCTAGGTGTGAAGACATATACCACTTTAGTTACATGCTAGCTACTACCCCGGTCCTTGTATCACGGCAATTTTGGGGGGTAGCTAGAACTATCAGCCTCCACAATTTACAAATGAATCAGAAATGTTTCACTACAGTTCGCATGTGCCCCAGGTCACACAATAGAATAGAAGGATAATAGATATCCGATCCCTTGGTCTTTCTGACTCCAGCCCTTATTATCTTTCTACACTGCAGGAAGAGGACATGAAGATAGAGCAAAGGACAGTGAAAGACTCATGAAGGGAATGTAATTGGAGAATAAGAAGAGAGCATTTGAGCTTGATTTTGAAGACGAAAGGAAATAGAGGTAGTAGGAATGGAGGATGCAATCACTTAAAGAGGAATCAACAAATGGGAAATGAGTACGGCAAAAAGATTTCCATACTTAGGGGAAGAGCATCTATGAAAGGGAATAAGGAGAAAAGACTGGTAAAGTAGGAGACAGGCAAGGATTCCACAAAGGCTTTGAAACATGGAGTTTGATTTAAAAGGGTAAATACTGGGGATCCCTGGGTGGCGCAGCGGTTTGGCGCCTGCCTTTGGCCCAGGGCGCGATCCTGGAGACCCGGGATCGAATCCCACGTCAGGCTCCTGGTGCATGGAGCCTGCTTCTCCCTCTGCCTGTGTGTCTCTGCCTCTCTCTCTCTCTCTCTCTCTCTCTCTCTCAGTATCATAAATAAAAAAAAATAAAAAAAATAAAAGGGTAAATACTATAAAAAAATCAAATTAAAATAAGTGATTACAATGTTTCAGTGTATGACTGTAAGGTGGATTTTTGGCTAGAAACTATAGAGAGACATTGACTAAAGAATCTAAATTGACTTTAGTCCCCCCAGCTGTAAAACCACATATTGTCACATTCCCTAGGTCTTTCAAAGAGGAAGCAAGCTTTTGCTCTGGGATTGGGATATGAAATGCCATATACTATTCTTCTTTTCCTACAGGATATGCATTCCTTTATCAATCAGAAAGGACCACTCACAAAAGACATCTTCAGAAAATCAGGAAGTAGAAAATCATGCAGAATCCTAAAGGAGAAACTAAATTCTGGGGACAGAGTGAACTTGGACAGTGAATCTGTTCTTGGGGTAGCATCTGTTTTAAAGGTGGGGAAAGTTCTAGCTTTATCCACACATGAGTAGCTCAAGTGGTGATTGGTGTCTTTCAATCATGATTTTCCAAGAACCATCATAGGCATAACTGATTAAGAACTTGACACACTGGAAAACACTCCATGAAATCAAAATTTTAGGAAAATACTGTAGGAGTTAAAAGCCCCATACATTAGAAATACTCTGTTTTTACCACACACCGCCCACCTGAAGACTCCATGCAGAATACGAATACTAATATGACTACTAGTAATAATAATAAATTTCAAAATATCCACTGGCACATACATAATGTTTACCAAAGCAAACAGGATGCTTTTGATGACATCCTCACCACCCTAATGAAGGCAGTTTCCTAAAGAAAAATCATATGAAACATTTGAGAATAGACATAGAAGTTCACAATAGTAAGCAAATGTTTACTTTATGAGGAATCCAAAAAGGCTCAGTGAGGTGACCAAATCATTCTTAACCATCATTGTCTCCTGTTTCTTAGTGCCTTTTACTTTATAAGTCATGGAGGAAAGATTTTGTCATTTGTGTCTCCTTTCACCACATCCTAAGCATCCTTTTCTTAATATTTGTGATGTCTAGCCCACCATCCAAAGTGATAACAACATGGCAACCAGCTCTTGCTACATGCCTCTTTTGATAAATCTAACTTTGGAAGTAGGTGCAACGGACAAAAGTAGTTTGGAATTCTGAAAATTCAATAGATCGACTAAGAAATAGATTAATGTTGGAAATTATACACCTAAATCACAGATATCCCATTGTATTGCTAAAATGGTAATGGAGAAAGAAGTGAGAACTAGAACAAAAAATTTAATCCATCTACCTTGGTACATGCTAACAGCTCTAAACAAACTATGGTAATGCAGTAATGATGACACTCTTACAATCAAAGTCATATTTGGTCCTTCCTTGTCACATTTGGTCTTTCATTGTCCCCCATTACTGTTCAACTATACGATAAATAGCAATACTCCCTGACCACTACTACACTGGGCTACAGTAAAACACACCACTAATATATATATATAGCATCAGAACAGGGGAAAGAATGATGATACATTAGGTACTCGGATAACATGATAAGTGTTGCCCTCTTTAGGTGCACACATGGAATTGATGTTTCTAGCAAGACTTAGTAGGGTCTTTTCTATTTCCATGTTATAGGCACAGCCTAGGAAGATGGTGACCACGTGTGCATAGAGTTCTTAGACATTTCTGAAGCTTTCCCTACCTAAAGTTGACTAATCTTTGTGGAGAATCAGACTCTGCAACCTTGGCCTGAATAGTATCATGTCAAACTATCTGGAGAATTGGCCTACACTAGAAATGAATATATCCTCAGGACCATCATGAGTTTGTCATTAGACCCTCTACTTTTATACGGTTAAGGAAAGGAAGAATGAAGCAATTATGAGAGTAGCTTTTGTAATAGTTTGCAAAAAAGTACACAAACGAGTAAGTGCCATATGATGGAAGGGAGCTTTGTCTTCCTTTCCACTGAAGCCTAGGCTCTGCTTTGATGCTTTCTTTTTGTTGGAGAAAATCCACACACCTGCTTTTGCACGTGCAAGTCAATGGAGAGTCAGAGCTGAGCTCCGTGTGGGTCACAGTTTGGGTATCTATGAAGGAAGTAGGGACTGAAGTGAAGTTTCAACTAGTGTTTCTCTGTAATATTTCCAATATATATTTTATATTATTATATATATGTTTGTTGTGTCATGTATCTTATATTTTTTATCTACATAAGGATTTTCTTCGAAATATCCAGGGAAGTATATTTTCATTCTGACCTCTATGATAAATGGCTTGGTGTTATTGATGAATCGACTGAGGAGGAGAAAATAAATGCAGCCCAAAGGTAATGATACAATAATTACTCTACTCTGGTCATGTCTCAGAAATACAGCCAATATACTATTAGGAAAATAGTGGCTTACTTTTTGCCACTTTGTCCACTAAAATAACGATCAATGCCAAAGAGTTTTAATTCTTCACACCCATGGAGGCCAGTTTCAGAATACAGGCATGCCTTATGGCTATTATTGCTCTTCGCCTGACCTTATTAATGTGGAATCCTTAGCCATTGTACACCTTCTGAATATATGAAACTGGTAGACAAAAGTCAGTGGCCTAAGAGAGATCCTAGAGCATCAACAGCCCGTGGTATAACCTTAAGTTTGTCAAACATTTAACCAGAGAGGGTTAGCTCAGAAATCGAATTCAGTGAAACATTTTTGTATACATTCATGCCTGGAACTCTGCTACAGCGGGTTGTGATACTAGATCTAGAAAGATGTCCTCTGTTCTCCATCTCTATACTTCCAGCTTCCTAAGTGCAATGACTTGCCTTATTCAAAAGTGCATCTTTCTGACTTTAGGCTTCTAACCCAGCTGCCAAAAGCGAATGTTGTTCTCTTATGATACCTTTTTGGAGTGTTATACAACATTGAGCAACGAACCTCATCCAATCAGATGACAGCTTTTATTTATCACTGCGTATAGCCCCAAGCATTCTTTGTCTGCCTAATTCCTGCAGATTGGAATTGTAAGACAACTTCATAAAAAAGGTAGAGAGACCTCTCATTTGTGTCCTCTGGGGTTTAGAATCCATGCTTTGAATCTGAAATGTGTAGTAGTAAATCGGATGGATCAGTACTGAAAAGAGCACATCTTCATAGGCTTCCTTGCAATGGCAGAGTTCGTTATCCTACTCTGGTGGAATATGGGAAGGGGTGTTGTTAAAGTGGGAAATGCAGAGCAGTTGAGTGCTTCCTTTCCATCCAGGAGATTCACTACTAGACTGACTAAACAAAAGAGAGAGAAGAGTGGTGTGATATGGTAGAAAAGAACCTGGGCTCCGGAGTTTGACATGCCAAGGTTCAACTCTCAACCTGATCCTTGAGGGGGGAGCTTGTAACCTTGGGCAAAGCCATGGCTCCTCATGACACAATGGTAACAAGCACCCAGCTCCTCTGGTCGTTACTGGCACATCCTAGGTGGCTCGGGCACTATGAGCACCCATGGCTCCAAACACATTGGCCTTGCTCTGCAAGTTGTGGCTCATTTAGAAAAATACTTGGCTACTGTTTTGCCTCTGCTACATCAGACAGAAACTAGTAGAGATATTCCAGAACATCCTAATGAAGCCACACATGCCTAATAAGATGACAGCTTTTCCCCAAGCTCATGCTGAGAGACAGCATTAGACAAAGCAAGACATGAGAAGGGACTGCGAGTTAGACAGACAGACATGTTTTCTCTCCAGCCATGTGAGTTTTTCCTCAAAAACAAAAGACAAACAAACAAAAAAAAAATCCACAGAATCTCCACGTTCCAATAAGATACTTTCCTCATTTAAGAAATGGATTTCATAAGTTTTGTCTATGTTTATGCATTTAATAAGATATTACACATAAGTTACAACCCAATATAAACTGGAAGCGAAATTTTGAAAAATAAGTAAGTTTAATAAAGTAGGTTACTTTGAAAACCATCCTAGTTTTAAAAATGTAACCATTGATATCACAATGTTAGCTATTAAACTAGGCCACAAATTAGAAGCTTAGCCCACTGACTAGTAGTATTTTAAAATCTGTACCCAAAGTACAACTGTAAAGTATCACTCTATGTTATTTTTCTTAGAGAACTTGGTTCTCTATATTTTTATCAACTCTGAATTGTTCTTAGAAGTCTTTCACATTATTGGTTAGATCCAAGATTTTAAGCAAAATGTGACTTATAGCTATACCATATGAAAAAGAGCACCCCTTTGTGGTCTTTTTGCATTACAGGCTTGTCTTGTACACTTTTTGATTGAAAACTGCCTCAAGATATTTGGAGAAGACATCACTTCTCTCTTGGGAGAGAATTAAAAAAGAGTTGTGATAAGAGTGAGAAGGCTGCAGGTACTACGTGAATAATTTAATTGGCTTTGGCAGATATAGACAGCAAGGTTGCAAGAGTTCATGGCAGATACTTAGCCCCGTTCTGGAGCCCAGAGCATCCCCAGGGCAATGATGATTGCCAGATGCTCCTTCTTCCAAAGGCTGGCTCAGAGGTCAAGGGAAGTTTCACACTGCTGGAGACCAAAGAAAGCACAGAAACTTCAAGAAGTTTCTAGCAGTATTAGGAGATAGCATGGTATGATAGAGTGTTTGGGAATTTTTTCTAACAAAATTTTAAATGGATCCCATATCTATATTATATTATATATGCAGTTAGGCATATAATACGCAATTATGTATTTCTATTTATAATATATAAATGTGTTCTGGTCGAAACCAGAGCATGAGGCTTTTATTCCTTCTCCCCCCTCTTTTTGCTCAGTGGTCTTGAGGCACCACAGGATTCCAGTTTTCTTTAAAATGAGTTGAAAGGAACCAGCATCATTGAGTAAAAAGGACTTGACTTGACGTCAAACTACCTCTCCAGAGTAAAAACTCCAGTGCCCCCATTTATCAGCTATATGACCTTTGGCCAATTACTCTAGCTCAGTAACAGTTTATTCATCTCTAAAATTTGGATAAAAATAATGTCTCAATCTTAGAAATGACGCAAAGATTAAATAAGATAATGATGTAAAATACATTTCTAATAAAGCAATTAATAGAACTAGGAGAAGTTCCCCTGAGACTAGTGCGAGTATCATTGGAGCCTAGCTGACCACAGCCTCTGGCAACACCCCATTTTTGTAAAACAGGGTTTAGATTCAGAACCTGGAGACACATATCATCAATCCCTCCCTACTTTTGACATGTCTTCGTTTTATGACATATACCTCATTGTGTTGAGGGAATCTTTAGGGTAATCCGTGTCAGCAGGAATTAAGATGAGTCTAGTGTCATGTCTGAGAATATGCTGGTGTAAGACAAGTGTTTGTTTTTCATTTCATCAGTGACAGAAAACAAACTACTGAATCCAAGCGCCACTGAGAGCGATAGTGATTTCCAAAAGAGCACAACTGCAGAATGCTACCAAGTCCCTATCTGGCATGGGTCCATCCACCTACATGTCTACAGTTTACTAAGTCACTGAAGACTGGAATCTCCATAATGACCCTTGACACTTCCTCTTTCTTTATTTATTTTTCCAATGAATGAAAAATGAACCCCTTCCAAGACCAAGCTATTTCCATTTAAGCTTTTTCCTTGGTCCCTTACATTCATATTGAGGAAATCTTCCCACAAATTATCTCCTCTATCTTCAGTGCCTACCATATCCTATGACACTTTTTTGGAATCGTATTGTATTGTACTGTATGGTATTGTATTGGTTGGTTGTATGTATTTATATGGATACTAAAAATCATTCCATAACTCAGTAGGTTAGACAACCATTTCATTTGTTTATGATTCACAGAACACTTCAGTGGAGGCTCACTGAGCAGTTCTGGCCTCAGCTGAGGCCACTTGTGCACTTGCAGTTAGCCTGCAGCTCATCTGGAGCTAACCTAGGTGTCTGTCTATTGGAGCTGGCTCTCAATTGGTCCCATGTCTTCCATGAGGTAGCTTCTCCTCCTTTCATAGGGTGGAGGAAGAGTTCCCAGAACCAAAAGAGACTTTTCAAGAGTTAATGTGGGAGAGGACTGTGCAAAGGACCATGCCACAGATGGTGGTTTACAAGATGAGGAGGCATTATTTCTTGAGACCACACATCATAAAACTCATGGCAGCACCACTACTACACATATCCTCTTCTTCACTGGCTTTTACTCCTCAGTTCTCTACAACAGCATTTCCTAAGGGGTATTCCAAGTATGGTAGGAAGTATCTTTGAATACTAACTAATTTTTTTACCACAGGTATTCCATCCCTCATCCTTCTTCCTGTCCTAAGCTGCCTTAAGAGGCAACTAAATCACCTCCTCAGGGAATAGAAGCAAGAGAAGAATATGAGGAAAAGGGAGCTCTTCGTTGCTTATGAGTCTTAAAGATTTAGCTTTCTAGGAAACAAAAATGATTCATGGCATAGAATAGAAGATTTTGGTGGCAATCTCATGGGAAAAGCTCAAAACCACTAGGCAGGTACATGGGATACCTGCACCATTTCCTGCATGGAAACCAAAAGGAAGCAGATATTCCTCACAGAATAGCAAGCTGACATGTCTAAGAAATATGGCCCTCTATGTTCATGCAGAGTTTCTTATACCTCAACATGGAACAGATCGGTTAGTATAAGTATCTGCATCAGTCACAGAATAGTACGGAAGAAATAGAAATCCACTGGGTTTGAAAGACATGCCTCATCAACAGGCACACAGTCCAATTTCCCAGGTCAAGAGAGCAGTGCCGACACCTCAATGGCCATTAGTGTACATCAATGACACAGAGCAACCAGATAAGTGCCACTTCACCATTTTACAGCCTCCCTGGCACTAGAAGACTCCAGATCATAGACACACTCATGGGGGAAATTAAGGAATCCTAAAACTCTAGCAGTCTTGGAACAGAGAACCAAACTAGACATCAAGTGAGCTATTTAGAACTACAGAACTGTAGGTTTCTTACATATGCCAGTGTATAGACAGAGATTGGTATCTGTGCATATAGAATATATGATCCATGCATTGTTTTCCCATTCCCAGAAATGTTCCATTGTCAAATTGCTTTGGAAAATTCATACTTTCCTTTTGAAAGTCAAATGCCCCAAATTGTGTCACATTTATTTGACCTTTTTGAAGTGACCCCAAAAATTAATCATCCTGGGGACATTTATTGCCTTGTGCTGACTAGAATATTATATATTTAGTTTAAGAGTTGTAGGCTGCATCATTTATGTTAAAGTTGAGCAAACGGAAGCTTTAAAATGCCGAGCTTCCTAAGTGGCAGAACCAGGATGCTTCTGGTGGAGTGCTGGCATCCACATGAGTGGAGGTGGTGATGCACTCACTACATTCCAGAAAAGCCAAGAGGCCAGGTGTTTAAGGTCATTTGGTGAAATGTTGCTCATCTCTTTATCCTTCAACAGCTTGGCTCATCTGCTGACTTTTAAGGAATTCACTTATTTAAGCAATGTTAAGGTATCTTCAAAGGAAAACATTCATAGCTGACCACTCGAAACTCTGAATTCAGCTTTTCACTGCTGATCACCTTTTCTTTGGAAAGCTCTTCCTTTGATAGGGAATGTTGAGTAATTAAAAATCATCTCTGGAAACTGGTGGTAAATAAATGCATTTATAATCTCTCATTGTTTTGCTTTTTCTGTTTTCTTTCAAGCCTTGTACTTGTGTGTAGATGTATATATACATGTATGTTTGAGTGTGTGTATGAGGAATTGTGTTTCCACAGTTCATTGTGGTTTAGGCTCTTTTCAGTAAATGTTAAACATATTTAACCAAAAACATCATCTCTGGGTGGGTTGGTGGGGTATGACAAGAAAACACAGCCACCACATAGCCAGCCAGTGGCCTAAGAGAGATCCTAGAGCATCAACAGCCCGTGGTATAATCTTACATTTGTCAAACATTTAACCACAGTGGGTGAGCTCAGAAATTGAATTCGGTGAAACATTTTTGTATACATTCATGCCTGGAACTCTGCTACAGCAGGTTGTGAACTAGATCTAGAAAGATGTTCTCTGTTCTCCGTCTCTATACTTCCAGCTTCCTAAGTGCAATGACTTGCCTTATTCAAAAGTGCATCTTTCTGACTTTAGGCTTCTAGCCCAGCTGCCAAAAGCGAATGTTGTTCTCTTGTGATACCTTTTTGGAGTGTTATACAACATTGAGCAACAATCCTCATCCAATCAGATGACAGCTTATAATTTATCAGAGAGTATAGCCCCATGCATTCTTTGTCCACCTAATTCCTTCAGCTTTGAATTGATAGACAACTTTATAAAAAAGGTAAGAGAGCTCTCATTTGTGTCCCTTGAGGTTTAGAATCCATGCTTTGAATCTGAAATGTGTAGTAGTAAACTGGATGGATCAGTTCTGAAAAGTGCACAACTTCATAGGCTTCCTTGGAATGGCAGAGTTCGTTATCCTACTCTGGTGGAATATGGGAAGGGGTGTTGTTAAAGTGTGAAACGCAGAGCAGTTGAGTCGCTTTCTTCCCATCCAGGAGATTCAATACTAGACTACTAAATAAATGAGAGAGAAGAGTGGTGTGATAAGATAGAAAAGAACCTGGGCTCTGGAGGTTGACAAGCCAAGGTTAAACTCTCAGCCTGATCTTTGAGGGTGGGGGAGCTTGTAACCTTGGGCAAAGCCATGGATTCCTGATAACACAATGGTAACAACACCTAGGTCCTCTGGTCAGTACTGGCACATCCTAGGTGGATCGGGCACTATGAGCACCCATGGCTCCAAACACATTGGCCTTCCTCTGTAAGTTGTGGCTCATTTAGAAAAATACATGGCTATTGTTTTGCCTCTGTTACATCAGACAGAAACTAGTAGAATATTCCAGAACATGCTAATGGAGCCACACATGTCTAATAAGATGACAGCTTTTCCCCAAGCACATGCTGAGAGACAGCATTAGACAAAGGAAGACATGAGGAGGGACTGCAGTTATACAGACAGACATGTTTTCTCTCCAGCCATGTGAGTTTTTCCTCAAAAAAAGAAAAAACAAAAAATAAATACAAGAAACCTCAGGAATCTCCAAATTGCACTAAGATACTTCCTCGTTTAAGAAATGGATTTCATGGGATCCCTGGGTGGCGCAGCGGTTTGGCACCTGCCTTTGGCCCAGGGCGCGATCCTGGAGACCCGGGATCGAATCCCACTGGGCTCCCGGTGCATGGAGCCTGCTTCTCCCTCTGCCTGTGTCTCTGCCTCTCTCTCGCTCTCTCTCTCCCTCTCTGTATGACTATCATAAATAAATAATAAATAAAAAAAATTTAAAAAAAAAGAAATGGATTTCATAAGTTTTTCTCTATGCTTTATACATTTTAATTAGATATTATACAGAAGTTATAACCCAATATGTACTGGAAACAAAATTTAAACAATAAGTAAATTTTAATACATAAGGTTACTTCGAAAACTATCTTAGTTTTAATGATGTAACCATTGGTATCACAATGTTAGCTATTAAACTAGGCCACAAATTAGAACTTTAGCCCACTAATACTGTTTTAAAATCTATAACCAAAGTACAATGGAAAGTATCAGTCTATGTTATTTTTCTTTGGGAACTCTGGCTTTCTGTATATTTTTTATCAACTTTGCATTCTTCATAGAAGTCTTTCACATTATTGGTTAGATCCAAGATTTATGAACAAAATGTGACTTATAGCTATGCCTTATGAAAAAGAGCACCCCATTGTGTTCCTTTTGCATTACAGGTTTCTCTTATCACTTTTTGTTGAAAATGGCCTCAAGATATTTGGAGAAGACATCACTTCTCTCTTGGGAGAGAATTCAAAGAGTTGTGATAACAATGAGAAGGCTGCAGGTACTGTAGATAATTTAATTGGCTTTAGGCAGACACAGACAGCAAGGCTGCCAGGGTCATGGCAGATACTTAGCCCTGTTCTGGAGCCCAGAGCATCCCCAGGGCAATGATTGCCAGCTGCTCCTTCTTCTGAAGGCTGGCTCAGCAGGTCAAGGGAAGTTTCACACTGTTGGAGACCCAAGAAAGCATAGAAACTTCAAGACGTTTCTGGCAGTATTAGGAGATAGCATGGAATGATACAGTGTTTAGGGATTTTTTCAAACACAATTTTAAATGGATCCCATATCTATATTATATTATATATGTTGTTAAGCATATAATGCATAATTATGTATTTCTACTTATAATATATAAATGTGCTCTGGTTGAAACCAGAGCATGGGACTTTTATTCCTGCTCCATCCTCTTTTTGATCAGTGGCTCTTGAGGCACCACAGGATTCCAGTGCTCTTTAAAATGAGTTGAAAAGAACCAGCATCATTGAGAGAAAAGGACTTGACTTGATGTCAAACTACCTCTCCAGATTACAAACTCCAGTGCCCCCATTTATCAGCTATATGACCTTTGGCCAATTACTCTAGCTCAGTATCACTTTATTCATGCCTAAAATGTGGATAAAAATAATGTCCTAAATCTTAGAAATGTTGTCAAGATTCAATAAGATAAAGGATGTAAAAACATTTCTAAAAAGCAAATAATAGAACTAGGAGAAGTTCCCCTGAGACTAGTGTGTAGTTATTGGAGCCTAGCTGACCACAGCTCACTGGCAACACCACATTTTGTAAAACGGAGTTTAGATTCAGAACCTGGAGACACATATCATCAATCCCTCCATACTTTTGACATGTCTTCGTTTTACGACATATACCTCATTGTGTTGAGGGAAGCTTTTGGATAATCCGTGTCATCAAGAATTAAGATGAGTCTAGTGCCATGTCTGAGAATATGCTGGTGCAAGACAAGTGTTTGTTTTTCATGTCCTCAATGACAGAAAAACAAACTGTTGAATCCAAGCCAGTGAGAGTGATAGTGAATTTCCAAAAGAGCACAACTGCAGAATGATACCAAGTCCCGATCTGGCATGGGTCCATCCACCTACATGTCTACAGTTTAGTAAGTCACTGAAGACTGGATACTCCATAATGACACTTGACACTTCCTCTTTATCTGTTTTTCCAATGAATGATAAATGAACCCCTTCCAAGACCCAGCTATTTCCATTTAAAGTTTTTTCCTTGGTCCCATATATTCATATTGAGGAAATCTTCCCACAAATTATCTCCTCTATCTTCAATGCCTACCATGTCCTATGACATACTTTTTGAATTGTATTGTACTGTGTTGTGTTGTATGTACTGTTTGTATGTGGATTACATAAAAAATCATTCCATAACTCAGTAGGTTAGACAACCATTTCTTTGGTTCTGATTCACATAACACTTCAGTGGAGGCTCATCTGAGCAGTTCTGGTCTCAGCTGAGGTCACCTGTGCACTTGCAGTTAGCCTGCAGCTCATCTGGAGTTAATCTAGGTGTCTGTGTATTGGTGCTGGCTCTCAATTGGTCCCCATGTCTTCCATAAGGTAGCTTCTCCTCCTTTCATATGGTGGAGGAAGAGTTCCCAGAAGCAAGAGGGACTTTTCAAGAGTTAATGTGGGAGAGGATGTGCAAAGGACCACGCCAAAGATGGAGGTTCACAAGACAAGGAGGCATTATTTCTTGAGACCACACATCATAAAACTCACAGCAGCACCACTACCACACATATCCTTTCCTTTACTGGCTTTTAATCCTCAGTACTGTACCCCAGAATTTCCTAAGGGTATTCCAAGTATGATTGGAAGAATCTTAGAAATACAAACTCATTTCTTTACCGCAGGTATCCTTCCCTCATCCATCTTCCTGTCTTAAGCTGCCTTAAGAGCAACTAATCACATTCTCAGGGAATAAAGCAAGAGGAGAATATTAGGAAAAGGGAGGTCCATGTTGCTTATGAGTTTACAGAGTTAGCTTTCTAGGAAACAAAAATGATCATGGCATAGAGTAGAAGGTTTCTGTGGCAATCTCATGGGAAAAGCCCAAAACCACTAGGTAGGTATATGGGATATCTGCACCATTTCCTGGATGGAAACCAAAAGGAAGCAGAAATTCCTCACAGAATAGCGAGCTGACATGTCTAAGAAAGATGGGCACTCTATGTCCATGCAGATTCCTTATACCTCAACATGGAACAGATCAGTTAGTAAAAGTATTTCGATCAGTCCCAGAATAGTATGGAAGAAATAGAAAGCCACTGAGATGTGAGAGACATGCCTCAGCAACAGTCATACAGACCAATTTCCCATGGTCAGATAGCAGTTTGGACAACTCAGCGGCTATTAGTATACATCAATGACACAGAGCAATCAGATAAGTGCCAATCACCATTTTACAGCCTCCCAGCACTAGAAGACTCCAGAACATAGACACACTCATGGGGACAATTAAGAAATCCTAAATCTCTAGCAGTCTTGGAACAGAGAATCAAACTAGACATCAAGTGAGCTATTTAGAACTACAGAATTGTACATTTCTTACATATGCCAGTGTATAGACGGAGATTGCTATCAGTGCATATAGAATATATGATCCATGGATTCTTTTCCCATTCCCAGGAAAGGGTTCCCTGTCAAATAGGTTTGGAAAATTCATACTTTCCTTTTGAAAGTCAAATGCCCCAATTGGTTTCCATATTTATTTGACATTACTTGACCCTTTGAAGTGACCCCATTAATTAATCATCCTGGGACATTTACACTACATGACACGCTGTATAATGGCCATGGTGAAAATAAGGCTAAGTGAATTAAAAAACACTAATCAACCTTCTTCCTTAGATACAGGCCACAAGACCAAGGAAAGCACTGCTTTCAGAAACTCGGCCTTTTGGCGCTGCGCTGGCACTTGCCAGAACAACCAGTGCACAACTGCACTGTCTGCAAAACCAGGACAGCTCTTTGGAGTTTCCCTCACAGATATCTGTGATAAGGACAACTTGCCCTTCCCAATACTGGTAGGTCTCAGTTTGGTCTTTTATTGCCTTCCTGAGGAGAAGGAACTTGGAGAGGCCAAGTGTTCTCATACAAACCTACCCTCAAATGTGGAAATTATTAGACAGCCCATGGCTGTGGCTGAGGAGCTTGGTAGTGTCATTTGATTTAGCTACTGCAGAGTCATGAGGCCAATACAGCAGAACAACTTTTGTCCATTCCACTTATTTGCACAGAGACCCATGTAGGCCTGTTCAGATCAGTCAAAGTGGACTCTGTGTGCGTGAATCATCTTCACATTCTGCCATTGTCTTCCTGAACTCACAGTAGTCTCAGGTCTCCTTCAACTGAGTCTACTTAATCTAACAACTGAAAACATCTTACCTAAGCATAAAGACTCATCCTGTGGCAAATATGAGTCTCTAATTCTAACAGAAGCATGTTAAATGAAAGCCACAGAGTTTGGCCTGTGTTATCTCAAATCGGTGTACTGAATTGTCAGTGTGGAAATTTACTGAGTACCAGTACCTCTGCAAGCACTGCACTAGATTTGGGAATGTTATGCTAGGTGTGGAGAAATTAACCACGTTAGTTACATGCTAGCTACTACCCCAGTCCTTGCATCACAGCAGTTTTAGGGGGTAGCTAGAACTATCATCCTCCACACTTTACAAATGGATTAGAAAGTAGAAGTTTCAGAACAGTTTGCATGTGCCCCAGGTCACACAATAGATCAGAAGCATAATAGGTTTCCGATCTCTTGGTCCTTCTGACTCCAGCCCTTATTATCTTCTACACTACAGGGAGAGGACATGAAGATAGAGCAAAGGACAGTGAAAGACTCATGAAGGGAATGTAATCAGAGAATAAGAGAGCATTTGAGCTTGATTTTGAAGAGGAAAGGAAATAGAGGTAGTAGGAATGGAGGATGCAATCACTTAAAGAGGAATCAACAAATGGGAAATGAGTATGGCAAAAAGATTTCCATACTTGGGGAAGAGCATCTATGGAAGGGAATAAGGAGAAAAGACTGGTAAAGTAGGAGGCAGGCGAGGATTCCACAAGGCCTTGAAAAACAGAAGTTTGATTTAAAAGGGTAAATTCAATGAAAAAATCTGATTAAAATAAGTGATTACAATGTTTCAGTGTATGACTGTAAGGTGGACTTTTGGGTAGAAACAATAGAGAGACATTGACTAAAGAATCTAAATTGACTTTAGTCCTTGCAGCTCTAAAACCATACACCATCACATATCCCTAGCTCTTTCAAAAAGGAAGCAAGCTTTTGCTCTGGGCTTGGGATATGAAATGCCATATACTCTTCTTTTTTCCTACAGGATATGCTTTCCTTATCAATCAGAAAGGACCACTCACAGAAGGCATCTTCAGAAAATCAGCCAGTATAAATCATGCAGAATCCTAAAGGAGAAACTAAATTCTGGGGACAGAGTGAACTTGGACAGTGAATGTTACTGTGGTAGCATCTGTTTTAAAGGTGGGGAAAGTTCTAGCTTTATCCACACATGAGTAACTCAAGCTGTGATTGGTGTCTTTCATTATGATTTCCCAAGAACCATCATAGGCATAACTGATTAAGAACTTGTCAACTGGAAAACACTCCATGAAATCAAAATTTAAGGAAGCTACTGTAGAGGTAAAAGCCACATACATTAGAGATACTTTCTGTTTTCAACACACACCTCCCACCTGAAGACTCCATGCAAATTACTAGTACTAATGTGCCTACTAGTAATAATAAGAAATTTCAAAATATACACTGGCACATACATAATGTTTACCAAAGAAAACATCCTGCTTCTGATGACTACCTCACCACACTCCTAATGAAGGCAGTTTCCAAAAGAAAAATCACATGAAACATTTGAGAATACATCTAGAAGTTCACAATAGTAAGCAAATGTTTACTTTATGAGGAATCCAAAAAGTCTCAGTGAGGTGACCAAATCATTCTTAACCATCATTGTCTCCTGTTTCTTAGTGCCTTATACTTTATAAGTCATGGAGGAAGGATTTCGCCATTTGTGTCTCCTTTCACCAGGTCCTAAGCATCCTTTTGTTAATATTTGTGATGCCTAGCACACCATCCAAGGTTATAACAACACGGTAACCAGCTCTAGCTACATGCCTCTTTTGATAAATCTAACTTTTGGAGTAGGTGCAACAGACAAAAGTAGTTTGGTATTCTGAAAATTCAGTAGATCGACTCAAGAAATAGATTAATTTGGAAATTATACAGCTAAATCGCAGATATCCCATTCTATTTCTAAATGGTAATGGAGAAAGAAGTGAGAACTAGAACAGACAATTTAATCCATCTACCTTGGCACTGCTAACAGCTCTTAAACATAGCTATGTTAATGCAGTAATGATGACACTCTTAGAATCAAGGTCATATTTGGTCCTTCCTTGTCACATTTGGAATTTCCTTGTCCCCCATTACTGTTCAACTATACGATAAATAGCAATAGTCCCTGACCACTACTACACTGGGCAACAGTAAAACACACCAGTAAAAATATATATATAGCCATCAAGAGACAGGGGAAAGAATGATGATACATTAGGTACTCGAATCACATGATAAGTGTTGCCCTCTTGAAGGTGCACACCTGAATTGATGTTCTAGCAAGCTTAGTAGGGTCTTTTCTATTTCCATGTTATAGGCACAGCCTAGAAGATGGTGACCACGTGTGCATAGAGTTCTTAGACATTTCTGAAGCTTTCCCTACCTAAAGTTGACTAATCTTTGTGGAGAATCAGACTCTGCAACCTTGGCCTGAATAGTATCATGTCAAACTATCTGGAGAATTGGCCTACACTAGAAATGAATATATCCTCAGGACCATCATGAGTTTGCCATTAGACCGTATGTACTTTTTATACAGTTAAGGAAAGGAAGAATGAAGCAATTATGAGAGTAGCTTTTGTAGTAGTTTGCAAAAAAGCACACAAAAGAGTAAGTGCCATATGATAGAAGGAAGCTTTGTCTTTCTTTCCACTGAAGCCTAGGCTCTGCTTTGATGCTTTCGTTTTTGTTGGAGAAAATCCACAACCTGCTTTTGCACGTGCAAGTCAATGGAGAGTCAGAGCTGAGCTCCGTGTGGGTCACAGTTTGGGTATCTATGAAGGAAGTAGGGACTGAACTGAAGTTTTCAACTAAGTGTTTTCTCTGTAATACTTCCAATATATTTTATCATTTCTATATTTGTGTGTGTTGTGTGTATCATTTTTTATATACCATAAGGATTTTCTTCAAAATATCCAAGGAAGTATGTTTTCATTCGACCTCTATGATAAATGGCTTGGTGTTATTGATGAATGACTGAGGAGGAGAAAATAAATGCAGCCCAAAGGTAATGATGCAATAATTACTCTACTCTGTCATGTGCTCAGAAATACAGCCAATATACTATTAGGAAAATAGTGGCTTCGTTTTGCCACTTTGTCCACTAAAATAACTGATCAATGCCAAAGAGTTTCAATTCTTCACACCCATGGAGGCCAGTTTCAGAATACAGGCATGCCTTATGGCTATTATTGCTCTTCTCCTGACCTTATTAATGTAGAATCCTTAGCCATTGTACACCTTCTGAATATATGAAACTGGTAGACAAAAGTCAGTGGCCTAAGAGAGATGCTAGAGCATCAACAGCCAGTGGTATAACCTTAAGTTTGTCAAACATTTAACCAGAGTGGGTTAGCTCAGAAATTGAATTCAGTGTAAACATTTTTGTATACATTCATGCCTGGAACTCTGCTACAGCGGGTTGTGTACGAGATCTAGAAAGATGTTCTCTGTTCTCCATCTCTATACTTCCAGCTTCCTAAGTGCAATGACTTGCCTTATTCAAAAGTGCATCTTTCTGACTTTAGGCTTCTAGCCCAGCTGCCAAAAGCGAATGTTGTTCTCTTGTGATACCTTTTTGGAGTGTTATACAACATTGAGCAACAATCCTCATCCAATCAGATGACAGCTTATGATTTATCAGTGTGTATAGCCCCAAGCATTCTTTGTCCACCTAATTCCTGCAGCTTGGAATTGAAGACAACTTCATAAAAAAGGTAGAGAGAGCTCTCATATGTGTCCCTTGGGTTTAGAATCCATGCTTTGAATCTGAAATGTGTAGTAGTAAATGGATGGATCAGTTCTGAAAAGTGCACATCTTCATAGGCTTCCTTGGAATGGCAGAGTTCGTTATCCTACTCTGGTGGAATATGGGAAGGGGTGTTGTTAAAGTGGGAAACGCAGAGCAGTTGAGTCGCTTCTTTCCCATCCAGGAGATTCACTACTAGACTGACTAAACAAAAGAGAGAGAAGAGTGGTGTGATATGGTAGAAAAGAACCTGGGCTCCGGAGTTTGACAAGCCAAGGTTCAACTCTCAGCCTGATCCTTGAGGGGGGCAGCTTGTAACCTTGGGCAAAGCCATGGCTTCCTCATGACACAATGGTAACAAGACCCAGCTCCTGTGGTCGTTACTGGCACATCCTACGTGGCTCGGGCACTATGAGCCCCATGGTCCAAACACATTGGCCTTGCTCTGCAAGTTGTGGCTCATTTAGAAAAATACCTGGCTACTGTTTTGCCTCTGCTACATCAGACAGAAACTAGTAGAGATATTCCAGAACATCCTAATGGAGCCACACATGTCTAATAAGATGACAGCTTTTCCCCAAGCTCATGCTGAGAGACAGCATTAGACAAAGCAAGACATGAGGAGGGACTGCGGTTAGACAGACAGACATGTTTCTCTCTCCCAGCCATGTGAGTTTTTCCTCAAAAACAAAAAAAAAACCTCAAAAAAAAAAAAACCCACAGGAATCTCCACTTTCCAACAAGATACTTCCTCATTTAAGAAATGGATTTCATAAGGTTTTGTTTCTGTTTTATACATTTAATCAGATTATACTAAGTTACAACCCAATATTTACTGGAAACAAATTTTACAAATAAGTAAACTTTAATGAATTAGGTTACTTTGAAAACTATCCTAGTTTTAAAGATGTAACCATTGGTATCACAATGTTAGCTATTAAATAATGCCACAAATTAGAACTATAGCCCACTGACTAGTAGTATTTAAAATCTGTACCCAAAGTACAACGGAAAGTATCACTCTATGTTATTTTTGTTAGAGAACTTGGTCTCTATATATTTTATCAACTCTGAATTCTTCTTAGAAGTCTTTCACATTATTGGTTAGATCCAAGATTTATAAACAAAATGTGACTTATAACTATTCCATATGAAAAAGAGCACCCCTCTGTGGTCTTTTTGCATTACAGGCTTGTCTTGTACACTTTTTGATGAAAATTGCCTCAAGATATTTGGAGAAGACATCACTTCTCTCTTGGGAGAGAATTCAAAGAGTTGTGATAACAATGAGAAGGCTGCAGGTACCGTGAATAATTTAAGTGGCTTTAGGCAGAACAGACAGCAAGGTTGCCAGGGTCATGGCAGATACTTAGCCCTGTTCTGGAGCCCAGAGCATCCCCAGGGCAATGATTGCCAGCTGCTCCTTCTTCCAAAGGCTGGCTCAGCAGGTCAAGGGAAGTTTCACACTGCTGGAGACCAAGAAAGCATAGAACTTCAAGAAGTTTCTAGCAGTATTAGGAGATAGCATGGAATGATACAGTGTTTGGGGAATTTTTTCAAACACAATTTTAATGGATCCCACATCTATATGATATATATGTAGTTAAGCATATAATACATAATTATGTATTTCTATTTATAATATATAAATGTGCTCTGGTTGAAACCAGAGCATGAGGCTTTTATTCCTGCTCCCTCCTCTTTTTGCTCAGTGGCTCTTGAGGCACCACAGGATTCCAGTGCTCTTTAAAATGAGTTGAAGTGAGACAGAACATAAAGACTCCTAACTCTGGGAAACGAACTAGGGGTGGCGGAAGGGGAGGAGGGCGGGGGGTGGGGGTGAATGGGTGACAGGCACTGAGGGGGGCACTTGACAGGATGAGCACTGGGTGTTATTCTGTATGTTGGTAAATTGAACACCAACAAAAAATAAATTTATTATAAAAAAAATAAAATAAAATGAGTTGAAGACTCCTAACTCTGGGAAACGAACTAGAGGTGGTGGAAGGGGAGGAGGGCAGGGGGTGGGGGTGATTGGGTGGCAGGCACTGAGGGGGGCACTTGACGGGATGAGCACTGGGTGTTATTCTGTATGATGGCAAATTGAACACCAATAAAAAATAAATTTATTATTAAAAAGGAAAGAAAAAAAAATGAGTTGAAAAGAACCAGCATCATTGAGAGTAAAGGACTTGACTTGAGGTCAAACCACCTCTCCAGAATACAAACTCCAGTGCCCCCATTTATCAGCTATATGACCTTTGGCCGATTCCTCAAGCTCGTTATCAGTTTATTCATCCCTAAAATTTGGATGAAAATAATGTCTAAATCTTAGAAATGTTCTAGAGATTAAATAAGATAAATGGATGTAAAATGCATTTCTAAAAAAGCAGTTAATAGAACTAGGAGAAGTTCCCCTGAGACTAGTGTATTATTGGAGTCTAGCTAATCGCAGCTCACTGGCAACACCCAATTTTGTAAAACAGAGTTTAGATTCAGAACGTGGAGACATATATCATCAACCCTCCATAGTTTTGACATGTCTTCGTTTTTTTTCTATAGTATAATTCATGTCTTATGAATTAAGATGAATCTAGTGTCAGGTCTGACAGTATTATAAGACAAATGTTTGTTTGTTTTTTTCATCAGTGACAGAAAAATCACCTGTTGAATCCAAGCCAGTGAGAGTGATAGTGATTTCCAAAAAGGCACAACTGCAGAATGATACCAAGTCCCCATCTGGCATGGGACCATCCACCTACATGTCTACAGTTTATTAAGTCACTGAAGACTGGAATCTCCATAATGACACTTGACACTTCCTTTTTCTTTATTTTTCCAATGAATGAAAAATGAACCCCTTCCAAGACCCAGCTATTTCCATTTAAAGTTTTTTCCTGGGTCCCATATATTCATATTGAGGATATTTCCCCACAAAATATCTCCTCTATCTTCAATGCCTACCATATCTATCACATTACATACTTTTGTACTGTGTTGTGTTGTATATTTTTATGTGGATAATAAAAATCATTCCATAACTCAGTAAGTTAGACAACCATTTCATTTGGTTCTGATTCCCATAACACTTCAGTGGAGGCTCATCTGAGCAGGTCTGGTCTCAGCTGAGGTCACCTGTGTACTTGGTTAGCCTGCAGCTCATCTGGAGTTAACCTAGGTGTCTGTCTATTGGTGCTGGCTCTCAATTGGTCCCCATGTCTTCCATAAGGTAGCTTCTCCTCCTTTCATAGGGTGGAGGAAGAGTTCCCAGAAGCAAGAGAGACTTCTCAAGAGTTAATGTGGGAGAGGACTGTGCAAAGGACCACGCCAAAGATGGAGGTTCACAAGACAAGGAGGCATTATTTCTTGAGACCACACATCATAAAACTCACGGCAGCACCACTACTACACATATCCTCTTCTTCACTGGCTTTTAATCCTAGTTCTGAACTCTAGCCTTTCCTAAAGGGTATTCCAAGTACGGTAGGAAGAATATTTGAAATAATAACTCATTTTTACCTCAGGTATTCCTTCCTCATCCTTCTTCCTGTCTTAAGCTGCCTTAAGAGGCAACTAAATCTCCTCCTCAGGGAATAGAAGCAAGAGGGGAATAGGAGGAAAAGGGAGTTCTTTGTCGCTTATGAGTTTTACAGATTTAGCTTTCTAGGAAACAAAAATGATTCATGGCATAGAGTCGAAGATTTAGGTGGCAATCTCACAGGAAAATCCCAAAACCACTAGGTAGGTACATGGGATATTTGCACCTTTTCCTGCATGGAAACCAACAGGAAGCAGAAATTCCTCACAGAATAGTGAGCTGACATGTCTAAGAGAGATGGGGCCCTCTATGTCCACGCAGAGTTTCTTATACCTCAATATGGAACAGATCAGATAGTAAAAGTATTTCCATCATTCCCAGAATAGTATGGAAGAACTAGAAAGCCACTGAGATGGAGAGATGCCTCAGCAACAGGAGTACCGACCAATTTCCCAGTACCAGAGAATCAAACTAGACATCAAGTGAGCTACTTAGAACTACAGAACTGTACATTTCTTACATGTCCCAGTGTATAGACTGAGATTGGTATCAGAGCATATAGAATATATGATCCATGCATTGTTTTTCCTTTCCCTGAAAGGATTCCCTTGTCAAATAGTTTTGGGAAATTCATATTTTCCTTTTGGAAGTCAAATGCCCCAGTTTTTTTCCACATTTATTTGACATTATTTGACCCTTTTGAAGTGACCCCGTTAATTAATGAGCCTTGAAACATTAATAAACATTTCTCTAAATTTATTTCTTAAGTCATAGTTTAACATTCCACTCCCTGCTAAGAAGCCATCAATGGATTTCAATAAATCTTTTTTCCTCTTTTCGTGAAAAAAAAAAAAAAAAAAAAGAAAATGTCATCTTTAAGATCCTCCACAATGCAGCCTGCTCTAGTAATTAGTATTGTCTTCACTCTTTCCCAGTGAAGATCCTTTACTTAACTGGTTCAGACACTTCCTTGGTTCTTGAACAAATCACACTCACTTTTCTACTATAATTCTCACCTCTTCTTGGACTCTGCATTGCCACACACTAAGCAGGATACCCATTTGGGCTCTCCACTCCGAGAAATTTCACAAAGCCTTTCGGATATCAATTTAATTGTTCTTTATAAAACATGAGTATTGACCCTACTAGACACTGGCTTATATGCTGCTTTGACCATCAGGAATTATGCTGATGTGCTCATACATTATCCAGAAAATCCAAACTCCTGTGGTAAACAACTGTATCTTGTGTTAGTTTTGTACTACTTTTAAAGCCTGGCTAAATGTCTACTCAAAAAAATGTACAAATGAATATGTTCAATTTCCTAAGAGTATAGAGATTTTATAGATACTGGTAAAAACTGCAAGTTTTAAAACAAGAGGTAGAACACAGCACATGAAATTTTAGGGCAGCGACAATAAGACATAGGTTTGAGTAATTGTTTTAGATATGACTTCACAGGCTGATTCACATGTGCTTGGATATACTATTTTTATTCATTATATACCAAAAAAAGTGATATTGGTGTGATATATTTGGGAATGATTGCGAGTTTGTATGAAATTTCTTTTAAATATCAACAATCCAGAATAAAAGGGGCAAAAAACATAGCTGGGCAATGCAGCTATGAGTTTTTAAACCAAAGAAGATATTGAAAAAGAAAGAAAGAAATTGAAAAGAAAGAGGAGACAGAAATACAAGGAGGTATAGAAAAGCTGAAACTGAACTAATTTGTCAACTGTGACTCAGAGAAGAGATTTCTGACATAGGGAAATAGTTAATAAATGTTAGTTTTCCCATCAGGATACTCAAGCATAATATCTCTGAGAACAGCAATTCATTTCCTAATTTTGAGGAAAAGATCCTGAGAACTCTGATAAACTGTAAAAGGATCTAATTGCATAATCTAGAATGAATGACAGGCAATTAGGTGTTCCCATATTGGCCTTTACCATACCTGGGAGTAAGATGTGTGTAATCATTAGTTAATACGCACTTAGTGATACAGTTAAGATTAAACATTTCTAAAAGTAAAATAAAGGTACTTAGAATGACAATCTTACTTTATTCCAGAAAGAAAGTTACTCTCAGGCTACCAATATAAGGAAACTAATTCTCATAGCTGGTCTGGATCAATTACCATGATAAATAAAATTTTATATATATATATATATATATATATATATATATATATATATATAATCACTCAATTTTTATTCATATGAGCAACATGTAAGAATTTGGTGAATGGAATATATCTCAGTACAAGAAACCAACTTTTTTTCAGAGAGCACTGAACAATGCCTTTTATATTTTTCTGTAATTCTTTCTATGCTAGTCAAATGGGCCAATACATACTCTGAAGATTTATAGTGGATGGTGACTATTTTCCAGTTTTGTTTTGTTTTACTTACCCATTGCATAACTGATGCTATGAACAAATTGGTTTCTTCATAGTCTTCAGCCTCAATGTCAGTATTAATTTAGTTGGATTACTCTTTTAAAGAATGAAGTCGGGGATCCCTGGGTGGCGCAGCGATTTGGCGCCTGCCTTTGGCCCAGGGCGCGATCCTGGAGACCGGGATCGAGTCCCACGTCGGGCTCCCGGTGCATGGAGCCTGCTTCTTCCTCTGCCTGTGTCTCTGCCTCTCTCTCTCTCTCTGTGTGACTATCATAAATAAATAAAAATTAAAAAAATAATAATAAAAAAATAAAGAATGAAGTCATTCCTTTGTCAAATAAAAGAAACAAGTAGAAAAACGGAATTGTCAAAGGAAAATTGTAATTTTTTTTTTTTTTTTTTTGGAAAATTGTAATTTCTTACAGTGGATAAAGAGAAACTGCTTTATTAGAATGGAAGGTTTTCCAAAATGTAAAAGCATAAAACTAGCTGGAAAACAAAACAAAACAAAATAACACCATCCTCAGGATAATAATTGTCTCTGGGCAAGGAAAGACTAGGATTAGGAGAAAGGGGAAAGAAAGAAACTCCAAGCACACATACATCAATTTAAATTCTTGGAAGATTTAAAAATGCTTACACTTCACCATGTGCTTCATACTAATGAAGAACATGTTGTAGGTAACTTGATCATATAAATATCTACAATATGCCCATGCATACACAAACGCACACATTGAATTGTATATGTAAACATACAAAACACTGATAAATCAATCAGTAAATAAACGACAGAAATTTTAAGATTTTGTATTTATTCATAAGAGACCGATAGAGGGGCAGAGACACAGACAGAGGGAGAAGCAGGCTCCTCACAGGGAGCCAGATGGGGGACTCAATCCCCAGACCGGGATCACACCCTGAGCCAAAGGCAGGCAGATGCTCAATCGCTGAGTCACCCAGAGGTCCCTAAACTACAGAGATTCTTAGCATTCAGCAATTTTATCTGTGATTCCTCTGTATTGATGATCTGGTTCACTCAGTCCAAGTGGCTGAACAGTGGTATTCCATTATATGATGATACATTTACGTGTGGTCACATCTAGTCAAACTTTCTAGAGGCTTACCTAGTTTATTAGCTTTCAAAGAAATTGATTTTTAAAATCATCTCCATAAATGTTTTTCCTAGGCTTATTAATTTGTGTTTTGTTTTTTTAATTCTGTTGCTTCAACTTTCTTACTCTTTTGATTTCTTCATCTAGCTTCTTGGATTAAATGCTTGCTCATTGTAGTAAATATATTTAAGACTAATCATAACTTCTAAGTGTGGCTTTAGCTATACCTCACATTTTTCATATTTTGGTTGGTAGTACCATAACAGTTAATGATTTTCCTTGTGAAGTCTTTTTTAACCTAGTCATTATTTAAGCCTTTGGTTTGTTTTTTTTTTTTCAGAGTTTTCTACCCTGTTGGATTTTAATTATTAGTTGTAATAGTTAATTTCTAAATAAACTGCATTGTAATCAGATAATACGGTTTGAATAACTATGACTCTGTGATTGAGAGTATACAGTTAATTCTATAAATATTTAAAATGTTGCATGCATGCTTTAGGAGAATGTGTATTCTCTGTTGTATTCTCTTTTGAGTGCAGGGATATGTAAACTCACAATTATGTCATACGTGTTACTCAAATTCTCTATATATTCTCCAAATGTGTAGCTTCTGAGAGAGGTGTTAAATTTTGCCATTACGCTTCTATGAGCTTTTCACTTATATTTTGTAATTCTGAGTTTTGGTAGCTGTTGGCTTTTGGTGTTTTATAGTTTAAGTCTATATTATTAGGCACATACAAATTTATAATTTCTAGAGACTTTTCATGAATTATAGCTTATATGCTTTATTCACATCAATGTTTCGACTTCATATTCTACTTTTTTTTAAGGATTTATTTATTTATGACAGAGAGAGAGAGAGAGAGAGAGAGAGAGAGAGAGAGGCAAAGACACAGAAGGAGGGAGAAGCAGGCTCCATGCTGGGAGCCTGACTTGGGACTCGATCCTGGGTCTCCAGAATCGCGCCCTGGGCCAAAGGCAGGCGCTAAACTGCTGGGCCACCCACGGATTCCCCTTCATATTTTACTTTGACAGATAATGTTGCACTAGCATTTTTTTTTTTTGGTTCATATATGCATAGTCTATTCCTTTTTTTTTCCTTTTTATATTTTCTGTTTTACGTTGTTTGTGTAGTAGTGTCCCCTGTAAGCAGCATATAACTGATTTTTTTTATATCCACACTGACAATTTCTGATATTTATTAAAGTGATTTAATCTATTACATTTACTGTCATTATAGTGTATTTTGAGTTATACTGACAAACCGTATTTTGTATTTTTGTTTCATCAAAGATTTCTTCTAGTTCCTTTTTTCTTCCTTTTGTAAGATTTGTTAGACTCATAAATCTTATATTACTATCGTCTGTGTCAATTTTTATTTATATTAAAATTTCTCAGCTATTACGTCTTTGACCACTTTGTTCCAATATTCCTCTAGTATCTTTTACTAGAATCCATTAAAATTTTATGAAACAATGATTCTCAAAGAACACTCGATATGAACAACTGTTTCACTTTTTTGTACTGCATCCAGGGTAAAATTCTCAGTTCTTTTTTCCAGTTTATTAATTCCTTAACCGTGGTCATTCTAGAGTTTATTCTTTTATGTTCATATTTTTTTTTCCTTTTTCCACACCTATATGTTTTCTGGGATTACTAATCAGATCTTTTTCCTCTTCATACAATTTATATATTTTCAATAAAGATCATTTCAGGGGCACCAGGGTAGCTCAGTCGGGTGAGTATACAATTCTTGATTTCGGCTCAGGACATGAGATGGGGCTCCTCGCTGGGTGGGGAGTCTGCTTGAGATACCTTCTCTCTCTCTCTCCTTCCCTGCTCTCTCACTCATGTGCTCCCTGTTAATTAAATAAAAATCTTTAAAAAGATCATTTCATTCATTTTCCCCTTTGATTTTGATAGCAAGAAGTAGGGTCCTACTATGACAAATACCTAAAACTGTCAAAGCAGCTTTAGAACTGGATAAGGGGGGATCCCTGGGTGGCGCAGCGGTTTAGCGCCTGCCTTTGGCCCAGGGCGTGATCCTGGAGACCCGGGATCAAATCCCACGTCGGGCTCCCGGTGCATGGAGCCTGCTTCTCCCTCTGCCTGTGTCTCTGCTTCTCTCTATCTGTGTGACTATCATAAATAAATTTAAAAAATTTGTTTTTAAAATAATAATAATAAAAAAAAGAACTGGATAAGGGGTAATAAGGCTGTAGGAGTTTGGAGGGCCATGCTGGGAAAAGCCCACATTGCTGTGAAGGTACTATTGGTAAAAGTAATAGATGCTGAAGATGATTCTGGTAAGAGTTCAGAAATAAAAGCAAGAACTTCAGAGATAGACTCTATCTTCTTAGAGAATACATAACTAATCAGAAACAGATTGTTCGAAATATGGATGTTGAAGATCTTTCTCTGAGATCTCAGAATGGAAATAAGGAACATGTTATTGGAAACCATAAAAAAGGAGAACCTTGTCATAAAATGGCAGAAACTTGGCTTAACGAGTGTTCTAGTATTTTGTCGACGTTTGAACTTGGAAACAATAAAATCGGATATTTATCTGAGTAGATTGCTCAGGAAAGTTTTAAAGGAGCTTGTTTCCTCCTGACTGCTTATACTAAAATGCAAGAAGAGAGAAATGATTTGAAGAAGGTATAAAGCAAAAAGAAGTCAGGACTCAAAGATGTGGAAAATTCTCAAGTTTCCTAATTTCTCAGTTTGTCATTTCTGCTCTAGCACTTGTACTCATGCTCTTGCTACCCCTAGACAGTTCCCTTCTTGTCCTCTTCCCATCCAAGTCCGACCTATAGAGTCAGCTTCCCAACAAAGTCTGTCTTGATTTGTTCAGTCATGTTGGCATTTTCTCTTGTGAATTTCTGTAGCCTTATAATCATTTTCCTGTGATTTTTGTGACATGTGGTCTTTAATGCCCGTTTCTTTTTTTAATTTTACATTTTCTGAAATTGAAATTTTACTCTTTTATCTATGTATATATGTATATCTTTTCAGCAATTCTAGATCCAGCCTCAAATGCTTTTTATGGATAACACACATGTAATCCACGGGTTCTAGAATATGAGGAAATAGAATGTGAGTTCTGAATGGTTCTCAGATGGTTCTCCATGGCACCTACAAGAGCAGGCCTAGAGCAGTGGGAAATTTAAGCAAACCAGTGGAGCCTTGCTCTGGTCACTCCACAGCCTTGAACAAGCAGCTCAACTCTTTTTTTTTTTTTTTTTGATACTTTTTGCTCTATTATTTATGGATCTGAGCAAAAGTTTTGTGAACCAAAAATATTGTTATAAATGTGTAGTATGTTTTAGCTTTGTCTCTCTTAGGAGAACACAGGCTTCTGCACCCAAAGAGACTGGCACAGTTATGTCTAGATAATTGGGTCAGCTTATTCTTGATTGGTTTGTGTGCAAACATGCAGACTACATCCATAGTGATCAACCTCTTAATTTTTTCAAACAACTCTGTGTCAATCTCCTAAATGTTAGTACCCGTCTAATATTTTGCTTAAAAAAAAAAAAAAAAAAAAAACGTGTCTCAGGCCTCCCAGAATGAACAGGAATTTTATAGCGTTAGTATTTCTTTACAGACTGCAAATTTTAGATGTCTTTCCAAAGCACATGAATCGATTTTAAGAAAATCTGTAAATGGCTATAATTTAAGAGGAAAGTATTATCCTTAAGAGAAGATTAGAATTTGGAGGAAAAACAACCACAACTTTTTTTTTTAATTTTTATTTATTTATGATAGTCACAGAGAGAGAGAGAGGCAGAGACACAGGCAGAGGGAGAAGCAGGCTCCATACACCGGGAGCCCGATGTGGAATTCGATCCCGGGTCTCCAGGATCGCGCCCTGGGCCAAAGGCAGGCGCCAAACCGCTGCGCCACCCAGGGATCCCACAACCACAACTTTTATCTAGAAAGTTGTTATCTTCTCCCTCTGCCCCTTCTCCTGCATGCTCCTCAATCAATCAATCAATCAAAAAAACTTTATTTCAAAAGAGGAAATGGGCTCACACAATTGTGGAGTCTGGCAAGTCTCAAATCTATAGGGCAAGCTTGCAGGCTAGAAATTCAGGTAAGAATTGATGTTATAGTCTTGAGCCCAAATTGCACAGGCAAATGAGAAATTCAGGCAAGGTTTCTATGGCACAGTCTTGAGGCTGAATTCCTTCTTCTATAGGAAACTGGTCTTTGCTCTTAAGGCCTTCAACTTCCCACACTACGGAATGTAATCTGCTTTACTCAAAGCCTACTAATTTAAATGTTATTCACATCTAAAAAATATATTCACAATAACGTCTACACTAGTTCTTGAACAAACTATTGGGCACCATAGCATAACCACGATAACATATAAAATTAAAGCATCACAGTGTGTCATTACCTATTAGGCTCTGTTTTCTACCTCTTTTCCTCACTCAGCTCCACTTCGTTTCACCTTACTCCACCAAATAAAACGCAATATGATTTCAGCCTTGTGAGGGTCTCCAATCTGCTACAGACCTAAAATCTCTGAACTAATCAGGAGTTCAAAGAGCTCTCAAATGACACAGCCACAAAGACCAAATTCCCAACAGCTTTCTGTATCAGAGGTTTTCCTGCATGGTAGGTTTGGTGGAAGAGACAATGAGTGAAAGAGCAAATGTATATGTGGCAGGTTGATC
Organism: Nyctereutes procyonoides; assembly: GCF_905146905.1. Taxonomy (NCBI): domain Eukaryota; kingdom Metazoa; phylum Chordata; class Mammalia; order Carnivora; family Canidae; genus Nyctereutes; species Nyctereutes procyonoides. The sequence goes on from NW_026575109.1 coordinate 362,941, forward strand.
TCAAAATGTTAATACACATTTGCCACTGAATTCACATCATGGATGGTGTATCATTTGTGTCATTATTGCTCGAAGTAAATTTTCATGAAGTCTTTAAACCTGTACCCTGATACATATGTCAAGACTGATGGAATGTGGCTAGGTAAGGGTGGATCTGAGCTGCTCTTTCATTCTATATTTGGAATCTCAGTAGTCATCTCCTGGATTTTTTTAGAGCAGAACTGATACAGCATTGAGGGGCATTTCAAACTCTCGAAATGACATTTGAAAGCATTCAAATGAATACAAGTAGCTGCATAAAGTAAGCACTAAAACGTGAGATTAACTATTGCTATGCTTCATGAGCCCTTTCATGTTTTTCTTCTAGCACCGTGGTAATAATAAAACTTAATCGTAGCAGCCTTGGCAGTTTAAAAACAGCACATAAGTATTTCCGCATTTGATTCTTCCTCCAAATAGCACCAGGACAAATATTGTTCTACAGATATGAAACTGGGGATTCAGAATTCAGATTTCACTTGCTGAAAACAAATAGTAAATACTGGGTCAGAAGTAGATCACAGCTTTATCCACTACATCATCTAGTCTGTTAAACATTCTCAATTGCTGTCCTGGGAAATAAAAATCAATATGTTTCCAAAGTAAATTATGAACCAACAGCCCCGAATGACTTGTGTTAGAGGTAAGAGTTCTTACACAAAAAAAAAAAAAAAAAAAAAGCAACTATTTGTGGCATTACCATGAAAGTCTCTTACTGTGAACTGTCAGAGAAAAAAGTTAAATTTACATGACTCTCATTGATTTAAAATGTAACATAAAAAAACTAGAAGAAAAAAGAAATGGTGTTTTGTGTTATGATAATAAAGGAAGTAATTTTGTGTCTGGTAATTGCATTGGAAAACATTTAAAAAATAAGTACAACTCAAACTTAACTAGATCTTTGAAGAAGTAGAGGAAGGAGGAGATTCATTCTGAGGATCAGCTTGATCTTTGCTTCTTTCACAGAGATCAAAAGATGTATTGTTATTTGAGAGGGAAAAGCAGAATTCCATTAGGACTGAGATGAAGGATGGTGGGAGCAGAGTAGCTGCTTTCCAGTACTTCCTAATTGGGTATCCTGTCTCCAACAAGATACTCTTAATTGATTCTTCAAAATCTTAATTCCAGTAATTAAGCCATTTAGACATGGGAAGGATGTTAAACAGAGTCCAGTAAGAGCAACAGGATTCAAAGTCACTTCAAATGACTAGAGTGGCAAAGAGATGAAGGGATTGGAAAACAGGAAACTTTTTTCCTGGCCCTCTAAAGTTAATCTGCAGTGCCTCAAATGACTTCATTTATCATTCATGGGCCAGATAATAGGTCTCAGAAATCTCAGAACTGGTTCTCTCTATATAAATCCATCCTTTGTTTTAGATACAAAACCTAATTATTCCCATTCTGTCCTCAGCACGCTGACTTCTGAGCCCAGCCCAACTCACAATCTGCGGACTCAAAGTGTAGTTAGGGGCCTGAATTATGTGACAAAATGTTCTTAGTTTTACTAAAATCAAACTCATCACACATAATACAGTAAGTTCTGAAGTTGGTTTTTTGTTGTTGTTGTTTTTAAAGCACAACCACAACAAAAGTAAGTGATAAAGCCCCAACTGTATTTCCTTTCCATGACAATGAACAATGAAATGTTCTCAGTTTCTGAGAGGATCATATGTTCTATAGAAAGTAACTTAATAAAAAAAAAAAGATCATTTAAGAAGGCACATCTTAGAGCAGTACAGACATTTAAAATTTGGGCCACGTATTTATGTTTTAAACTGCAGTTCTTACTCATTCTCTATCTTTTGCCACTTGCTTATCTCATTGGACAAGCATATTCTCAATAGCCTTTATCTCTTTCTCCATATATGGAATACCAATCACATACAGTTGAAAATCAGGAAGAAAATTAGCATTCTATAAACACCAGTTACTTTCTTTCATGGTGCTTCACTTTATTTACTATAGAGCTTTTATCGATATTGCCTGGAATGACTTGCTCTTTAGTTGAGTTTATGGTTGATTTTTATCTCAACAGACTGTAAGTTCCATGAAAGCAGAGACATTTTCTGTCACGTGTTCTTCTAGAGCCTGAGCCCCAAAGAGATGTGCTTGGCACATAGTTTTGTTTTGTTTTTGTTGTTTTAGAGAGAGAGAGAGAAAGCTTATGCATGGGCGGGGGTGGGGGATGGGCAGAGAGAGGGAGAGAGAAAATCCACGCTCAGCATGGAGCCAATATGGGGCTCCATCTCATGACCCTGAGATGATGACCTGAGCCAGAATCAAGAGTAGGACACTTAACCAATTGACACTTAGCCCACCTGGGTGCCCCAAGGTATTCATGTATTTTAATAAATTCCAGGCACAGGACTAGACACATTGTGGACATTACCTCATTTAATTCTCAAAGTGATCTTGAAATGTAAATATATTATCCCTTTTTCACAATGAGGAATCAAGGCTTAAAGGAATTAAGTAACTTGTGAAAAATCAAACAATAAGGAATTTAGGTCTGCTGTGTGTTCTGTTTGGGGACCATGTTATAAGAAATGTTCCCAAAGTAGGCCATGGCTATAAACAAGATGATTATGGGTACTACACAAAGTGGCATTAAGTAACAACAGCATCAGACCATAAAAAAATTATTCCCTTTAAAACTTCTTTGTAATTAACTTTATTACATCAAGGATAAAGTCTCAAATTGGTACCGGTGTGTATTTATTGCTCCCGCAGTAATTGCTTCTCTCTTCTCTCTCTCTGTCTCCTTATTTCACTTAAGGGCAGGTAAGAATATAATCCCAGACTTTGTTTGCAGTGTATAAATTTTCTACAAGTTACTTAAGGCAATTAGTTCTGGTTTCTGATTTGCAATAGTTACATAGTTCCATCATAAATAAAATTTTAGATAAAAGCCTTAAATTTACTTAAGGAAAAGATTAATTAGATAAGAGTACAGGTGGGCAGCCCAGGTGGCTCAGCGGTTTAGCGCCGGCTTCGGCCCAGGTCGTGGTCCTGGAGACCCAGGATCAAGTCCCACATCGGGCTCCCTGCATGGAGCCTGCTTCTCTCTCTGCCTGTGTCTCTGCCTCTCTCTCTCTCTCTCTCTCTCTCTCTGTATTTCTCATGAATAAATAAGTGAAATTTAAAAAAGATAAGAGTACAGATGATACATTTGGCAGAAATATGGAGGTGGCACACAAAATCTGGTTTAGAAAACCCTGCTCTAAAGCAAATTTACAAAGCCCTAAAATAGAAACAATCAATATAAGGCATTGCTATGATAGGGAAACTCAGACACCTAAAATAATTATCTCCAAAGAGCTTTAAAAGTGGTGTGCTTGAGGTACAAAAAACTAACTCTACATACCTAGGGAAAATACCACCGTGATACAAATGCTGGGCATATGATTAAGTTATAGTTCCTGACTAATGCTGCCAAAAATACAGTGGGGGCATATATAAGTAATCAGAATACAAGTCAGGAAACAAAAAATGCCCCAAAGAAGAAATACATGTGATGTGAGAAATCACACCTTGTTCTCATTAAATTTGTTAATTGTAATTAATAATGACATATCAATTATATATTTGTTTAAAGTTATAACATATGAATTATATAAATATTATAAATTAACTTACTTAATTTCAATTAATCTTGTCATACATGCTCAGAATAATAAATATCCTTTGTAAGTCTTTTAGGAGAAAGGAGAAATAAAAACAGCTTTAATCTCATTTTACATAGTACACAAATGTGAAATATTCCCACTTGCAAAAGTGCTGGGCACTCTTTCTTATAATTGCAAGAAAAGCCTCAATGGGTTTGGCAAACATGACCTGCTGAATTGCCAACCGTCTAAAAGTAATCAAATTCATAACCCTGGTAAAGCTTCCCAATCTTTAATATGGCACCAAGTCAGTGCTTCACTAAGGTGTGGTGCTGCCTGAGAAACTGTCCTCACTTATTCTACTTCTGGGTAAACCTTTAACAATGAAGGGACTGGATTGGCTCTTATACTCTTTATGCTGACATCTGTTTACAGGGAGTAGCAGAGTAAACTCACGTGGTCCAAAAGCCTGGGCTTCCTGTGAGGCCACCTGTCCGTCGCTTGCTACTTTCCGTAAACAGCTTCAAAGGTATAAGCTAACACAGGACATCTGCTGCTGTCCTACTCCGGAGAGGCCATCTGATGACATGGAGAGCATGGACCTGAGAGCATAGGCTCTGCGTTCAAATTCTAACTCTGCCGTTTATTTGAGCAAGTTGCTTAATTTCTCTTGGCCTGAATTACTTCAACTGCAAATGGGGTGAAAGAATCTTATTAGGAGATGTTGAACATTAAGTGAAATAAAGCAAGAGAATATTCGGTGAGGTTATCCGGCACATAATAAAACCTCAATTATCATTAGCTACGATTAGCCTGCATTATGAAGTACAGTGTTGTCTCCTCAGGGCTTTCCAGAGCCCTGGGGAAACATGAGCCTTTTTAATCTTCCCCTCTTGTGCCCCTTACCTAGTGGAGTGCTTCAGGCATGTGACTCGGGGCTATTTCCTCAGCCCCTCAAGTTCTCTCTCTCTCCCTCTCTCTCTCTCTCTCCTTCTCCCTCTCTTTCTCTGCTGTATCGCCCTTGCCAGGAGAGTGAATCTTGAAGTACTACCTCCCCCAGTGGCTCAAATACTTTTCCTTCTGCTCTACAACCAAAGAGAAAGGCGGCATTAAAATTCAAACAGGGAGGATCCCTGGGTGGCTCAGTGGTTTGGCGCCTGCCTTTGGCCCAGGGCCAGATCCTGGAGACCTGGGATCCAGTCCCACATCAGGCTCCAGGCGTGGAGTCCGCTTCTCCCTCTGCCTGAGTCTCTGTCTCTCTCTCATCAATCAATCAATCTTTAAAGTTCAAACAGGGATTTTGTGATTTCTCCAGAGAGGCGACTTTCACATATCCTCTGTAGAATCAGTCTGGAATGTTCTTCTCATTTACCACTCTCTTCTTTAGCTGGCATTAATACAATGCTTGCCCTAATCTTTTTATAGCCACTGACTGCGCCTCCCTGGAAACTTCCACATTTTGTTTCTGATAAACAGCATGTTAGACATTTGCCCAAACAAAACAAAGAAAGTGTTTGAACTCAGCCTGTGCTATTTTTGCATACTTTTACTTTATAGACAAGTGCTACAATAAAGACAACGTGTAAGTTTAGGGAGGTAGAGCATGTAAGACCCCCAGACTTATTGGCCTGTGTACAGAACAAAATGTTTAATCCTTCAGAATATCTATCTGGAGGAAGAATCATTCCTGAAATGTTATAGCTTCAGTTGTGTGTGCTGAGTGTGAAGCAGGCCCCCAGTGGCTGTAGCCATTTGGCTTTTGGAGAATCAACTGGACCTGAGAAACCACAGAACAAGATCTTCTCTAACTTGTTTTTTAGTGGTAAAAACCTGAGGCTGGATTGTTCAAATATCCTTAGATTCTCAACATACCAGAGTCCCCTTATTGTAAATTCCCTCTTGGGGCTTAAGCAAGCATAAGTGGGTATCTGTTACATATATATGAAAGAATCAAAAAAAAAAAAAAAAAAAGAATCCAACTTTAAAACTGAAATTTTAAAACTTTTAAGGATATTAAACTGGTCATCAATATATTAGGCTTCTATATGTCTTAGCACATTTTTTTCACTATAAAAAACTCATCTACTTGTTTCAAGAGCCAACAGGTAGGGTCAACTGCCTCTACAAAAATATCAGTAAAGAAAAACACTCTTATTCAGTGAATTTCTCAATGTAATGGGGCATATAAAATATGCACATACATAGCTTTTCAGATTTCATTTTACCTTCACCAAAATTATGTTCTCATTAAAATGACCTAAATCTTTTGAATTAAAAGAACAGGAGTTTCTTATAATATTCAATATTCAATAATCTTGTGATATTTCTAATATATATATATGTCAACTCTAGGATTTTAGGCAGTGACATGATATACTTTTGCAAATGTGTATCATTTATTTGAGGCAGATTTTCAGGAATTTGTACTGGGAAGTCATAATAGCTGTTTTACTTCTTTTTGTAATGTATATCTTGAGAAATTTACTCCCCCTATACTTCCTGAAGTTCTTCTTTGTCTATTACAATTATCCTTCCAACATACCACACACTTTCCTGTCGCTGCATCTTTTTTTGATGCTATCTGTCCCCTCAAGTAAGTTTGCAAGGAAAACTTCGATTTATCTTGCAGAACCTGATTTAAACATCACCACCTCTGGCAAGTATTCCCTATGGACTTTCTATCTCTACCTCTTTGAGCAGAAGCAATTTTTTACTTTCCGTTTATCTTTCATCATATCACTTTGTAAAACCATCTAGTATTTTTATGATCTGCTCTATTAGTAATTTCAGGTCTGTCATCCAAAGTTATCTATAAGTCAGCTTATGGCAAAAAACAGGTCTTCTTCATAATTGCGCCTTTCTAGCACACTAGACAATTTCTCATTGATAACCGACGTTTAGTACATGTTTGTTGTTGTAAACAAAGAAATTTCAGCTCAGAAAAATGTGAAGAAAATTTCAGGTGATCCTAGAGTAATGGTTCTGAGAATTATTAAAAGGTTCTTAAATACAGTATTAGGGCTTTTTGTGGTTTAGATGTATTTTTTCCATTTATGATTCTATTAAAGGTTTAAAAGTGTTTCAAAGTAGTTTTATTGGGATCCCTGGGTGGCGCAGCGGTTTGGCGCCTGCCTTTGGCCCGGGCGCGATCCTGGAGACCCAGGATCGAGTCCCACATCGGGCTCCCGGTGCATGGAGCCTGCTTCTCCCTCTGCCTGTGTCTCTGCGCCTCTCTCTTTATCAATTTCTCTCTCTGTGACTGTCATAAATAAATAAAAATTTAAAAAAAAGTAGTTTTATCAATTTCTATTCCAAGCAACAGTGTATGAGAGTTCCAGTTGTTCCATATCTCACGAACACTTAGGTTTTTCACATTATATTTATATATTTATATACACACAACACATATTGCTGGGCTTGGCTTGACATCTTATTCAGTATTTTTGTTTCTAGTGTTTATAAGTGAAGTTAGACTATATTAATATAAGTGAAGTTAGACTTTTCTTAATTTGATCATTTATTTCCTCCATTCCACTTTGTTTTTGTTTTGTTTTGTTTTTTGGGGGTTCTTTTTGTTTTTTTCTCCATTCCACTTTGTGTATATTCTTCCGTTTTTTCTAGTTTCTTATATTGAAAACTTAGATTCACACAGATTCAATCTCTGTATTTGTGTATTTATGTGTGTATATACATATGTATGTGTGTAGAGATATATTTATGTATTAGATACATCTTAATATATTAATATTTATATTGTATATCAATCATATATCCTATATTCTTATTAATCTTTACTTCTTAATATGTAATATAATTAATATATCAATATTGGCTCTATTAATATCAGGCAAAATAGATCTTAAGATAGAATTATTTTCTGAAGATGTTTAAGTTCTAATAATATATATTTAATATGTGTACTATATATGTAATATATAATACATATATAAGCTAATATATGAGATAATATATATTAATAGCATAAGCATATCTTATATCTATATCCTGTTACTTATATAACATGCATTTAATATATGTACATTAATTATATATTATATAAGTCTATAATATGTAAGTTTAAGATCTAAAGATATCTATCTAATATATATAGAAATAAATATTAGAATTATATATGAAAGATATTTGATTATATATTCGACTATTTTTCATTTATATGTAATTTAACATATAATCATGTTACTATATGGTATATAATTGATATATATTATTGTCTATTCACTATACATTAATATATTATATAATTTATACTTTCTGCAGAATCTGCCCAGATAGGTGAGATTCTTTCTCACCACATTAACTTTCTGTGCTTATGCTACTTGTTTTGTCTTGATTACTTAAAAAATAAAACCCAGAAGTTCTTACTTCTGAGACAGCTAAGATTGCTTATAGTTACCCTAACTTCTTATGTTTATTTATAAATACTGTGTTGTCATTTCAATTAGCAAGAAACCAAGCTACAACCATTCATTGTTCTCAGGTATTTATGTTAAAAGTCAAATGACCAATCTCTTTTGCTAATGCTTTTGAATTTTCTTCTCAAAGCCAGCCACAAAATTTAGAAAAATCAAGGGTAAATGAATGAGCAAATCCAAGATACCTTTTTAAACTATTTTGTTTTCTTTTTTTCCTTACCTTACAAACGGTGACAGTAGGAAATACTACTAGAAATAATCTTTTTTCGTTTGTGTATTCTATTTCATTATTAGCTCAGTACTATCACAAAAGCTATGAGAGAAGAATTATGAAATCAGACAAGTTTCAACTTTATTGGTTGTTACATTCTGGTAAAAATGTTATTAATCTAAATATATTTATGAGATTATATACTTTATAGAAAAGCACTCATATATCACACGCAACATGTTACTACCCTAAGGGAAAACAGATAAAATCCTTATATAACATTTGTATATCATATCCAAAAATAGGGTTTTACTTTCCTCCATTCTGATGTTGTTGGTTACTGACTTAATTAACCATAGTAGTTCATCCTTATCCTCAACAGGTAATATTGATTTCCTTTCCTGCTTGCCCAAAAGCTCTGACATGAGGCAGAGGCCAAACACTGTTTTTTATAAGGTAGGGCAGTTTCAGAGCCTCATGAAAAGGACTGTACTAGGAACTCTAATAATGCCTCAAGAAATGGACTCAAAATATAGCACAGAAGCAGCAGCTTTTTTTTTTTAAGATTTTACTTTTTTATTCATGAGATGAGACACACAGAGAGAGGCAGAGACATAGGCAGAAGGAGAAGCAAGCTCCCTGTGGGGAACCCCATGTGGGGCCCAGTCCGGGACTCTGGGATCACTCCCTGAGTCAAACGCACATGCTCGACCACTGAACCACCAAGGCATCCCATGGAGCAGCAGTTTGAAACACACCAAGATTGATTTCCTCATATCACTTGTGCTGGGGGTGTAGGGATCTTCAGGAGACTTCTCCAAGAACAAAAGAGCTGATGGATGCAACTGCACTCCCCTACCCCTCAGCCTGTATATCTGGATGCCTGCAGGATTCAGCATGAATACTCTCCATTTAGCTTGCTAATACTTCATGCCTTACCCCAGTATTCTCCTGTGGACCTGTCCACTTCAACACACCCTCAGCAGGAGTCAGTCCAAAGCTATGTCACAAGACTGGCAGTGTGCAAGCAGCCCTAACAGGGACCAGCACCACTTCACAATGACTCCTGCCCTAGGGAGAGGGAAAGAAACCACACATGCAGTTTGACTGCAGCCCCAGCAGTGGGCTGGGGCCAGACATCTGTTCTGACTATAGGCTCCACCCACCAACAAAAGCTTCCCAGGGGACAACATAGGAGCCTGCCCTCCAGTTCAGTGAGACTGAAGCTCTGGAAAATTGCTGGTCTGAGTAATCTCAAGCCCAAGGTGGGCCCCAGACTGACCTATTAACAACACAGAGACCAAGCCCTAGCCACAATAGGCAAAGAGAACCATTGCAGACTACTGGACTAAAGACAAACACGAGTGAGCCACAATAGTAGGGCACAGACAACCCACATAGGAGACACTTGGGAAGCATCAAGTTCTGGGGAACAGGAGACATTGCACTGCAAGGCACAACAGGACCACTTTTTCAAAAGGTCACTATCGTGAAGAGCAGGATATGTAGCTGACATTCCAAACACACAGAATCAGACACAGAGAATTAGACAAAATAAGGAGATAGAGGAATATGTCCCAAATAAAAGAACAGTACAGTATCAAAACAAGAGAGCTAAATAAAATGCAGATAATATGCCTGATCTAGTGAGTAAAGAAATAGTTAGAGATACTCACTAAATTTGAAAAAGAGTGGAGAACCTCAATGGGACACTCAACGAAGAGATAGAGAACATAAAATGAACCAGTCAGAGATGAAGAACTCAATAACTGAAATTAAAAACACACTGGATAGAAGAGAGGAAGCAGAACTCAAGGAGGCAGAAGAATGAGGTCAGTGACCTGGAAGGCAGAGTAACAGAAAGCAATCGAGCTGAGTAAGTGGTAGAAAAAATAATAATAATAAATGAAAATAGATTTAGGGAACTCAACACCATCAAGCATAATATTTGCATAATAGGAATCTCAGAAGAAAGAAGAGGGGTAGAAAAAGTATTTGAAGATATAATAGCTGAAAGCTTCCCAAATCTGAAGAAGGAAACAGAAATCCAGATTTAAGAGGTACAGAGAGCCCCCAACAAAATCAACCCAAGGAGGTCCACACCAGACACACAGCAATTAAAAACGGCAAAAAGTATGGGAAAAAGAATTTTAAAAGCAGCAAGAGAAAAGAAAATAGTCACAAACAAGGGAAACCCCATAACGCTATAAGCTGATTTTAGCAAAAATTTTGTGGGCCAGAAGGGAGTGACATGATGATATATATATATAAAGTGCTGAAAAAAAATCTGCAACCACAAATATTCTAACCAACAAGGCTATCATTCAGAATAAAAAGGAGAAATAGTTTCCCAAACAAAAGTTAAGGGAATTCATCACAGCTAAACCCACTTTACAATGAATGTTAAAGGGGAGGCTTTGAGTGAAAAAGAAAGACCATAAACAGGAGTAAGAAAAGTAAGAAGCAAAAAGCAGTGAGTCTACAAAAACCAGTGAAGGGATTCATGAAATAAAAAGATGCAAAGTATGTCACCATACACATAAAATGTTTTGGAGAGAGTAAAAATTAAGTGCTTTTAGAATGGATTGAAACTTAAGGTGACCATCAAGTTAAGATAGACTGCTTTATGCATAAGATGTTATTCGTAAACCTGATGGTAACCACAACTCAAAAACTGGCAACACATATGCAAAAAATAAGAGAAAGGAATCCAAGTAACCCACTAAAGAAATCAGCAAACTCTGAGAAAAGACAAGTATGTTCTCTCTGTACCTACTTTGTTGAGGGTTTTTATCATGAGTGTATGTTATACTCTGTCAAACATTTGGTCTGCATCTATTGAAATTATTATTATTTTTAAAAGATTTTTATTTATTTATTCATGAGAGACACATAGAAAAAGAGAGAGGCCAAGAGACAGCCAGAGGGAGAAGCAGGTTCCATGCAGGGAGCCTGACATGGGACTTGATCCCGGGTCTTGAGGACCACGCCCTAGGCTGAAGGCCCTGCTAAACCGCTGAGCCACCCAAGCTGCCCTATTTTTTTTAAGATTTTTTATTTATTTACTTATGAGAGACGAGAAAGAGAAGAAGAGGCACAGGCAGAGGGAGAAGCAGGCTCCATGCAAGGAGCCTGACATGGGACTCGATCCCAGGTCTTCAGGATCATGCCCTGGGCTGAAGGCAGCGCTAAACTGCTGAGCACCTCAGGCTTCCCTCTACTGTAATTATTACATGGGTTTCATCCTTTCTTTTATTGATGTGATGTATGGTATTGATTGATATGTGAATATTAAACCACCACTGCATCCCAGGAATAATATCCTACTTGATTATGGTGAATGATTTTTTTAATGTACTGTTGGATTCTGTTTGCTAATATTTTGTTAAGGATTTTTGCATCTATATTCATCAGAAACAATGGCCTGTAGTTCTCTTTCTTTTTCTTTCTTTTCTCTTTCTTTCTTTTTTTTTTTTTTTTTTTGTAGTGTCTTTATCTGGTTTTGGTAGTAGGGTAATACTGGCCTCATAAAATGAACTTGGAAGCTTTTCTTCCTCTCTTTTTTGGAACAGTTTGAGAAGAACACGTATTAACTCTTTAAAAGTTTGATAGAATTTGCCTGTGAAGCCATCTGGCCCTGGGCTTTTATTCAAACCCAGACCTAACTTTTCCAAAGTCCTTGCTCTTAACCTGTAACATATACATAGACAAGAATATGCTATACATGGATATGCTGTGCAAGACATAAATGTTGTGAGACAGAATATTCAAGCTTCACCCTTCGCATTCATATCTTCATCCAAGTCCATTATACTTCAATGAAAAGGCCCCATTTCAGATTTGTGAGGATCTTCTGGGGCTTCTTTTACCTATCAGTAAAATTTTCCTACAGTTTTTTTTTGTTTTGTTTTAATCAAAAGAAGAAGAGAAGTTAGAAATGGAAATGATAGAGAATAGTTTTCCTCTCTGTCTAGACAAATGCATTTCTCTTAACAGCTCTCTTGAACCTTGGTGAAGATAGAGACTCTAGAGCCGAGTAAAACTGCTACTCTTCCCAACACCTGCTCTCACTGTATGAGCACTAGGGATAATCAGAGAAGTAGATCTTAATGTGCATCACATGCTTCACTAGACTGGCATTGTTCCAGATAATAAATTACTTGACTACAGAGGGGCAGTTATATTGGAATTTCAACTAAACAATAACAATGATAATGGCAAAAAATAACAATATTAATAACTATGGATTTGTGGGCTTTCTAAATTGTTCAGAAATGTGAGGTCCACAACTCTGATGTGTCTGCTGTCCAATGCTTGATTTGTGGTATAGATCAAAAACTTTTCTCTGGGTGGCTCAGTTGGTTAAGCATCTGCCTTTGGCTCAGGTCATGATCCCAAGACGGTGGCATGGAGTCCCCACATCAGGGTGTCTGCTCAGTGGGGAACCTGTTTCTCCCTCTCCCCCCTGCTTACCACTCCTCCAATTTGTGCTCTCTCTCTGTGTCAAATAAGTAAATAAAATCTTTTAAAAAAACCTTTCCCGGGGATCCCTGGGTGACTCAGTGGTTTAGCGCCTGCCTTCAGCCCAGGGAATGATCCTGGAGACCCGGGATCGAGTTCCATGTCAGGGTCCCTGCATGGAGCCTGCTTCTCCCTCTGCCTGTGTCTCTGCTTCTCTCTCTCTCTGTCTCTCATGAATAAATAAATCTTAAAAAAAAAAAAAAGTTTTCCTGAAAAGTCCCATGAAATTTACATACAGTGAAATTCACAGAACCCAATTTTTTATTGTCTATTTGGTCAGGGACTAATTGCCATATTAAAAAAATCCCCCCTGTCAGGTATTTTTTAAGGAAACGCTGTGGAAGCGAAACGTACAGGCACTCAGGATGGAGGAGGGGCAGGCCATAATCTCAACTCTCAGAAGTGTGTGTGCTTTGCAGGCAGATGTCTCCTAGACATGACTGATGGGAGCTGGAACCCAGCTACCCTCTAAATGAACAAGGACGTTTGCAATCGCTGTATTGAACTCAGATACACGTGAGTGTGCCTGCCTGTCACTTCCACATGCTTTTCACACAACCTCTTCCAGCACCTCACATAAGGGTGCTAGGACCTAGGACTCCAGGCAGTCAGTCAGGACCCGGCAGGAGTCCAGGCGTGACCTCAGCTGTCCCAAGGAAGCATGCCTAGAAGCCAGCTTTCAACTAGCTGCGTTCTTATGGCAGTGAGCACGTAGCAGCAGTTCAAGTCAGGAGGTTCTGAGAATACCACTCTAATGCACCCGGAGACCAATTCCTGGTCTGCAGGTTTCCCCTTGCATCTCCCAAGCCTTATTTAATCTTATCTTATTATTATCTTATCTTATCCCATTATCTTATCTTATCTCTTATTTAATCAGACTTACACATTTTATTTCCATTGAATATGGAATTCTAATTCGTTATTATTTAACCTTAACTCAAATCTTGCCTTCTCTTTTAATAAATTAGGACATACTAGTCTTGCAAAATATTATTTCTAATTATCAGTTAGTACATTCCTCTCTCTTGTTTCATCTGACAGGTGAGACATACAATCACTCAATCTTCATGCAAAGATATATGATGATGTAATACAGATTTTACACAATACTGTGTATGTTATTGCTATTACGTAATTCATTTTAGTGTTTCCATCCATCAAAATATAGCGCTCATCTGAAATTTCTCTAATTTTTTTGCCTCTTATGTACAGACATATATAAATGAAGTAACTGTCTTACATGTTGTAAGACTTATTTATTTGTATGTGGGGATTTATACAGTGATTTGTCTCAAAGAGCAATTGAAATAATTCTTAAAAAAATGGAAAACATAAAAATTTTAATGTGAAGACTACAGGGAAGGCTTTAATGAAGGAGAAGGCTGACATACTTTCCTGATAATGACAACACAGACATTGTAAAATTTCTTTGCGAGGACAATGAGAAAAAAGATAGGAGGGTGCTTTTATAAAGTCATTGTTATTATTACTCAAGTCAATGAGCTGTTAAGTACAAGCTTAATTATGACCTATGTTCGTCATCTTGATACTTAATAATGCACCAGATGCACTTTTCCTGCTTTGTCAATTGCCTGATCTGTCAGTCGACTGAGCGTTCCCTGCCAAATGTGACTGTCTTCCATCTCCAGAGGAGATAGCTGGTTTACCCACATCTAGACTTCATCGTTTTCTTCCCAAAATATTTTGTTCCCGGACACAGGTTCCATCAGAAATTAGGTTGGAAATTTGTTGTTTACTCACCACATCCTAGGTCAGAAGAAACAAAGGAAACAATATCTCATCTTGATAAGTGATTGAGATATGTCAGATGACATACTAATTTTAAAAGTGTGTTAATCCCACTTTAACTATAGATGACGAATTAATTGAAACGTGGGCTAGCCGGCCTGCTCTGCACTGCATCCGGGTAGTGCCTTTGCTCTCAAGTTAACCTGATTGCGCAGAGGTGCTCTCGTTTCCTGACTTCATCCCCAAACCATCACGATTATTTCAGTTTACCTTCTCCTTTTCCCAGAACATCTTGTTTGCAGTCCTGCAAAGGGAGTGTTCGGTGCAAAGACAATTAGGCATTGTTATCATTGACATACTAGTAGGGGAATGCCTCTGCTGGAGGTCCCCACCATTGGGACGCACAAATCCATGGCCCACACCCGGGCAGGCTGGGCTCGGAGGCAGGTGGGTCGCCGCTCCTTCCAGACCCAAGCCCAGGGCGCTGGACGGTCGTGGTTCACCCAGGGTGGGGGCAAAGTGCCCGGGGTAGCAGCACTTCTTATTTTTGGTGGAAACTGCCCCTCGCTCCGGCTTTCGGGACCTGGGGGTGGGCGCACGCATCGCGACTGTCCCTGTCTTAAGTGGGGCACTCCGCGAGCCCCACCCCCGCCCCCGGTCACCTCTGCGCGCCCCCCTGCAGCCCGCGCAGCGCCCCCAGCGGCGGCGTGGCCTCGGCCGCGGTGGCCACGGAGCTTCCGGCGAGCTCGCCAGTTGTCTCCGTCGCCGCCTGGGAATCTGGGGCCCCGAGCGACTGCGAGCCCCGGTCTCCGTGGGACCCGGGGAGGACGCGCGGCCGCTGCGCCTGCCCCACCCGCCACACCTGGGAGCGGGGAGGCCCGGGAGAGGGAGGGCGCGGCCAGCGGCTGGCTCGGGGCGGACAGCGCCGCCGACCGCCCGGGGGCCTGGAGCGCCGCGGGAGGAGGGTCTCGGGGCAGAGCTCTCCTCCTCGGGGAGGGACCCCAGCCGGGGTGCACAGCCGCGGGAGCCAGCTGCCGAGTCGCCGCCCGTGGGTCATGGAGCGGGCCAGCCCCGGCGCCGGGGGGCGCAGCTGCAGCGGGATCAGGACTCCGTGGAAGCGTGGCTGGATGATCACCGGGACTTCACCTTCTCTTACTTTGTCAGGAAAGCCACCAGGTAAGGAGGGGACCCCCGGAGGACGCGCCCGGGCGCTGAGTGACCTGGGGGCTCAGCCCGCCCCCTTCCTGGACCTCCCCCTTCCTTCACCCTTGAACGAGCTGTGTTCCCAGGCCCTTTGCCTTCGGAGAGGGCTTTGGTCCCGCTGGGGCGTAGAGACCTCGACTCCGTGGCCGGTACAGTCGAGACGCCCGAGCGTGGGGTTCGATCCGACCTGCTCACAAAGTTAGATGCAACAGTGTAACATGCCGGACCAAGATTCCCTCGCTCGCCGCCCCACCTCCCGCCGCCCTGGCGATCCCCGAGGGCGAGATTTTGACAGAAGCCTGGTCTCAGAGGCCTTCCCCCGGCTCCCTCTCTGGCCTCAGGGGCCCCCAAACCTTAGCGACCCCCAAACCGTGTTGGAGCCTTAAATCAGCAGCCCCTCCGGGAGCTCCATTTCCAGCCTGGTCGCAGCGGCTGCCCGCTCCGCCCCGGCCCCGATGCCCGGCCCTCGGCGGGGCGGGAAGCGGGGGTGGGTGGGGTGAGAGCGAGCGAGGAGCCGAGGCAGCACCGTGCCGGAGTCGTCCCGGAGTGAAGTGCGGTCGCATCTCGCCCCCTCGCAGTCCTCCCGGGCTCGCGCGCTTCCTTCCACTCTCTCCGGCTGCGCCCAGGGCTCCGCGGCGCGCACGGAGGCGCTGGGGAGGGCGGGCGGCGGCGGCGGCGGCGGCCAGCGGGGGCTGGCGGGTCCCGCGCGGCCCGGCTGAGGCCCGGAGGCCGGCTCCTCCCTGTCGGAGCCCAGCGCCGGGGCGGCGGCGGCGGAGGGCGGGGAGGAGGCCCCCGGGGAGCGCCGCGCGCGCGTGGGAAACGCTCGCCGCTGCGCCGGGAGGGATTGGGGCTGGGGCGGCGGCGGCGGCGGGCGGAGGCGGGGCGGCGGCGTCCCGGCAGCCCGAGGAGCAGCCGGGCGGGCTCCGGGGCGCACCGGCTGCAGGCGGCGGCCGTCGGGGGCGACGCGCGCCTGGCGGGGCTGGTGGGGCCCCGGGGATCCCCGCCGCTGCCGCGCGGGCTCGGCTGTGCCGGGCGCTCCCCGCCAGGGGCGGCGCAGGGCGGGGCGGGCGGCGGGCAGCGGGGTCGGCGAGCAGCGAGCAGGCTTGAGGGGCCGCCTCACCTGGGCTCGTCGTCGCCCGGGCGCCCCCGGAGCCCAGGGCCTGCGGAGGCCGCGGGGGCTGCGCCTCCAAAGTCCTGTGTTCGCTATGTTGCCCTTTGGAGACCAAACAAGGTAGTTGGCTGAGCATCCCCCCTTGCCACTTCCCTTGGGGGCGCGGCTGGGTGCGGGGTGGGGGCGGCGGGTCCCGGCGGGGGTGGGGGCGCTTCCCTGGAAACGGACTGTCTGATGGGCTTCTCCGCCTTTGTTGTCTTCCGGTGTAGTAGTACTTGGGGATCTTAGACGCGGCTCTGGTTTGTTTTTTTCACAAAGGCTGTTTCTCCTAAAGAGTTGATGTGGATGTCCTCACTGTCGGGCTTTGGGGACGGAGCCTTGACTTCGGGCAAATCTGCTCTCCAGGGGATTAAGTTGCCCCGCCCTCCCCGTAAAGTCTCCTTGCCCGCCTTGGCCGTCTTCCTTCGAAAGTCCTGAACCTGGAGCCAGCAGAGGATAAAGCCCCGAGAGAGAGTGACGTGTGCTCGAAGGACGCTGTTCTGCGGTCGGGCCGGGCACTCGGGCACCGGGCTCCGGAATTCTTGCCTGCTGCGGGCCGCGGGGTGCCCAGGGCTCCCCTGCCACTCCGAGGCCCTCTGTCCCCAGTTCCCTTCCCCCTGGCCCACTTCCCCCTCTCTGCCTCATTGAATGGGGAGTGGGCAGGAGACCTGGGCTGATTTTTTTTTTTTCAGTGTGTCAGGGTGTTCTTTGGAGGTGTTCTGTAGGCAGGTTATTAATAGTTGAAAGGAAAACCTGACGGGTCTTACATAAATCAGCATAAATGTCCTCTTCCCCCCTTAAGATAGGCACTTAGGATAGCTTGGTGGTCGGTGTTAAATAGTCGTACGTAAGAATGCTTCTCTCAGAGCCTGCCAGAGCTTTGCTATTAACTTTTCATCAGCAAACAAATGGAAAGAGTTAAATTTACTTTGTTTTCCGCATTACTTTTTCTCCCAAGTAGCATAGACTTAAAATCCTAATTTCTCAGAGTTGCTGCTCAGTGTAAAATTTAGGTCATCTGAAACTCTATATAAAGGCTTTTTAAAAAGCGATGGTTATTATATTATACTTGTTGACAATAGACTGACCACCTTTTTGAAACGTATGTGTGTATTATATATTCTTGTATATCTAACTGTAAAGGTTCATGTTGAGTAAAAGTCATCAGAAAATGAAAGTGTAAAATATTTAAAGAGTAGTACAGGCCATTAATTTTAAGAGTTATAAAGTGCTGAAAGCTGTCAGTTTAAAGAATATAATCTAAGCTGTGTGTAGTCAGGGGTTCTTTTTTGGGCTTATATAAATTGGCATTAATTGGTGTTCAATTTACCAACATACAGAATAACACCCAGTGCTCATCCCGTCAAGTGCCCCCTCAGTGCCCGTCACCCATTCACCCCCATGGTTGTGGTCCTCCCTTCCACCAGACCTAGTTGACTTTCCCAGAGTTAGGAGTCTTTATGTTCTGTCTCCCTTTCTGATATTTCCCACACATTTCTTCTCCCTTCCCTTCTATTCCCTTTCACTATTATTTATATTCCCCAAATGAATGAGAACATATAGAAACATTTTGTCCTTCTCCGATTGACTTACTTCACTCAGCATAATACCCTCCAGTTCCATCCACGTTGAAGCAAATGGTGGGTATTTGTCGTTTCTAATGGCTGAGGAATATTCCATTGTATACATAAACCATCTTCTTTATCCATTCATCTTTCGATGGACACCGAGGCTCCTTCCACAGTTTGGCTATTGTGGACATGGCTGCTAGAAACATCGGGGTGCAGGTGTCCCGGCGTTTCATTGCATCTGTATCTTTGGGGTAAATCCCCAGCAGTGCAATTGCTGGGTCGTAGGGCAGGTCTATTTTTAACTCTTTGAGGAACCTCCACACAGTTTTCCAGAGTGGCTGCACCAGTTCACATTCCCACCAACAGTGTAAGAGGGTTCCCTTTTCTCCGCATCCTCTCCAACATTTGTGGTTTCCTGCCTTGTTAATTTTCCCCATTCTCACTGGTGTGAGGTGGTATCTCACTGTGGTTTTGATTTGTATTTCCCTGATGGCAAGTGATGCAGAGCATTTTCTCATGTGCTTGTTGGCCATGTCTGTCTTCCTCTGTGAGATTTCTGTTCATGTCTTTTGCCCATTTCATGATTGGATTGTGTTTCTTTGCTGTGGAGTTTAATAAGTTCTTTATAGATCTTGGAAACTGGCCCTTTATCTGTTATGTCATTTGCAAGTATCTTCTCCCGTTCTGTAGGTTGTCTTTTAGTTTTGTTGACTGTATCCTTTTCTGGAAGCAGGTGCTTTTATCACCATCCTGATTTTATAAATGACAACAGTGAGGCTTCAGAAGTGTAACTAGTCTACCCAGTGTCATGTAGGTAGTAAATTATGAGGAAGGATTAAAACTACTTAATGGGATTCCAGACCTCATGCTCTTGACATTACATAATGTTTTCCAATATACACATGTAATCAAATATTTAAAATTGTAAGAGAAGAAATCAAAGAAGCAGTTTAAAGATACTTGGAGACCAATGAAAAGGAAAACACAGTGGTCCAAAAACTTTGCAATCCAGCAGAAACTGTTCTAAGAGGGAAGTTTAGAGCAATCCAGCCCTACCTCAAGAAGCAAGAAAAATATCAAATAACCTAAACTTACACCTACAGAAGCTAGAAAAAGAAGAACAAATAAAACCCCAAACTAGCAAAAGAAAGAAAATAATAAAGATTAGAGCAGAAATAAATGAAATACAAACTAAGAAAACAATAGAACAGATCAATGAAACCAGGAGCTGGTTCTTTAAGAAGATCAACCACCAGCGCCGGTGCCCCAACAGCCTCTGCCTCCTGCCCTGCATGCCGCCCTCCCTGGCCGACCCTGTCGGCCACTGTTGGGCATATCCAGGCCCTGCAGAGGGTCCCCAGCTTGGCCTTGCCCCACTGCCGGCCCTCCCGGGGCGCCGTCCTTGGGGCTAAGGGCCTGCAGGGGCCACATGCGGCTCCATGCCCCCAGGTGGGCGGGCGCCTGGTGCCGCTGGCCTCAGCAGCCCCTTGGGGGAAAAGAGGCTATAACCTGTTGATAGTCCTTTTTGGCTCCTCCTCTTAGCCGTCCAGCCAAGGAAGGACTATCAGGCTCTGGGAAGGCATCGTGCGACTTGGTGAAGACCGCAGGTGGGCGCCCGCTCAGCCCCTGCTGGACGTGCCCCCCCACTCACCGCTTCCCCTCTGTGGGGCAATTCCCGGAGGCTGCTCTGGAGAGAAGGGGCCCTGCTGGTCCATCCTGGACGGAGAGGAGTTCTGAGAGCCTCAGATCTCCTTCACACACTCTGGACCATCAAGACCACATCCAATCCTGGGCATGGAGAGGTCGGTGACTCCATTCTTCAAACAGTGGAACTTCATGGCCTCTAACTCTTCTGACTTGGCTTTTGCCCTGGAAGAAAGACAACAGTCGAATATATACGGATGGTTGCCCTCTTGCTGCATCAGTCAGTATATCCAGGTTCTTAGAATCATTAAAAATTTTGAGCGTGGCCAGGCGGGGCAAGATGGCGGAAGAGTAGGGTCCCCAAGTCACCTGTCCCCACCAACTTACCTACATAACTTTCAAATCATCCTGAAAACCTACGAATTCAGTCTGAGATTTAAAGAGAGAACAGCTGGAATGCTACAGTGAAAAGAGTTGGCGCTTCTATCAAGGTAGGAAGATGGAAACAAAAAATAAAGAAAACAGCGTCCAAGCGGTAGGGGCCCCATGAGGAGACGGGCTAAGGCCACGCAGCAAGTGCCCCCAAGACAGGAAAGCACAGGCCCGGAGAAGCGGGAGCTTTACCAAACTTTCCAGACGGAAAGGCGCTCGCAGGGAGCTCGGGCAGGATCCCAAGAGGGGTGGTGATGCTTTCAGGCTCCCACGGGCAGTAATGGAGGAAGTGCGCCCCGGGGGAGAGCGAGCCACACACCCCAGGTAGAGCTCCCTAAAGGCCTGGAGCATGCGTCCGGCATGGCCCTGGAGCAGTTCGGGTGGTGGCGATGCACGGAGGGGGCTGCACGCCCGGAAGCCGGATTCCAATGGTTAGGACCCCAGAGCCTAGGGCACGGGGGGACACAGCCCAATATCTGGCACCCCCCACAGGACAGGCAGAGGCCGGGAGGACACAGGAGAGCAAGGACGCTCCTGCCGCCACCCGAGCTGTACAGATTGGTGCCCCTGCCCCGGGAGCATCCAGGTCCCTGTGGACTGGGAGCTCCCGGCAGTTACTGCGGGAGGTGACTCCAGGGCTGGAGAGCTGGCCGCTTCAACTGTTGTTCCTACTGGTGTCACCTTTTACCTAGGACTGAGCAGGCGCCTCACAGGATAAACAGTTCCCACGGAGCAGTGCACCTGGCAGGGGGCTGGGCAGCTCCACCAGGTGCACACACCTGAGAATCAGCACAGCAGGCCCAGCAGGCCCCTCCCCCAGGTGAAGAACAGCTAGAAGGACAGGGGGAAAGCAAGTTATTGACCAACCAGCACTAGAAAGTTCAAGGGAAGTCGAGGGATTTACAGTGTATAGAATCAGAGGACACTCCCCCTTGATTTTTGTTTTCTGTTTGTTCCCCCCTTTTTTTTCTTTTCTTTTTTTTCTCTCTTTTTCTCCTTTTTCCAGTACAACTTGTTTTTGGCCATGCTGCACTGAGCAAAATGACTAGAAGGAAAAACTCACCTCTAAAGAAAGAATCAGAGACAGTCCTCTCACCAACAGAGTTATAAAGTTTGGATTACAATTCAATGTCAGAAAGCCAATTCACAAGCACAATTATAAAGCTACTGGTGGCTCTAGAAAAAAGCAAAAAGGATTCAAGAGACTTCAAGACTGCAGAATTTAGATCTAATCAGGCTGAAATTAAAAATCAATAAATGAGGTGCAATCCAAACTGGAGGTCATAACGATGAGGTTTAATGCGGTAGAAGAGTGAGTGACTGACATAGGAGAAAAGTTGATGGCAAGGAATGAAACTGAGGAAAAAAAGAGAAAAACAATTAAAAGCTCATTAGGATAGGTTAAGGGAAACAAATGACAGGCTCAGATGGAAAAATATACGTTTAATTGGGGTTCCAAGGACGCTGAAAAGGACAGAGGTCCAGAATGTGTATTTGAACAAATCATAGCTGAGAACTTCCCTAACTTGGGAAGGGAAACAGGCATTCAGATCCAGGAGATAGAGAGATCCCCCCCCCCTAAAATCAATAAAAACCGCTCAAAACCTCGACATTTAATAGTGAAACTCGCAAATTCCAAAGATGAAGAGAAGATCCTTAAGGAAGCCAGAAACAAGAAATCCCTGAGTTTTATGGGGAGGAGTATTAGGGTAACAGCAGACCTCTCCACAGAGACCTGGCAGGCCAGAAAGGGCTGGCAAGGTATATTCAGGGTCCTAAATGAGAAGAACATGCAGCCAAGAGTACTTTATCCAGCAAGGCTCTCATTCAGAATAGAAGGAGAAATAAAGAGTTTCCAAAGTAGGCAGGAACAAAAAGAATATGTGACCACCAAACCAGCTCTCCAAGACACCTAAAGCCTGAAAATAAAAGGTTGGGGAACCATGTACCATTCAAATGTCCTCAAAAGAAAGCAGGGGTAGCCATCCTTATATTAGATAAAGTTTATCCCAAAGATTGTAGTAAGAGATGAAGAGGGACACTATATCGTACTTAAAAGATCTATCCAAAAAAATAACAAATGAAAAAATAAAAAGGATCTATCCAACAAGAGGACCTAACAATCATGAATATTTATGCCCCAAATGTGGGAGCTGCTAAGTATATCAGTCAATTCATAACCAAAGTTAAGACATACTTAGATAATAATACACTTCTACTTGGTGACTTCAATATAGTGCTTTCTACAATCGACAGATATTCTAAGCACAACATCTCCAAAGAAACAAGAGCTTTAAATGATACACTGGACCAGATGGATTTCACAGATATTTACAGAACTTTACATCCAAACGCAACTGAATGCACATCCTTCTCAAGTGCACATGGAACTTTCTCCAGAATAGACCATATATTGGGTAACAAATCAGGTCTTAACCGGTACCAAAAGATTGGGATCGTCCCCTGCATATTTTCAGACCATAATGCTTTGAAATCAGGACTAAATCATAAGAAGTTTGGAAGGATTTCAAACACCAGGAGTTAAAGGACCAACCTGCTAAAGATGAAAGGGTAAACCAGGAAATTAGGGCAGAATTAAAAAGATTCATGGAAACTAATGAGAATGAAGATACAATTGTTCAAAATCGTTGGGATGCAGCAAAAGCAGTCCTGAGGGGGAAATACATCGCAATACAAGCATCCATCCAAAAACTGGAAAGAACTCAAAAACGAAAGCTAACCTAGCACCTGAAGGAGCTGGAGAAATAAAACAGCAAATAGATCCTATACACAGCAGAAGACGGGAGTTAATAAATATTCGAGCAGAACTCAATGAAATTGAGACCAGAAGAACTGTGGAACAGATTAACAAAACCAGGAGTTGGTTCTTTGAAAGAATTAAGATAGATAAACCATTAGCCAGCCTTATTAAAAAGAAGAGAGAAAAGACTCAAAATAAAAAAATCATGGATAAGATAGGAGAGATCATGACCAATACCAAGGAAATACAAACGATCTTAAAAACTTATAATGAGCAGCTTTATGCCCATAAATTAGGCAATCTAGAAGAAATGTATGCATTTCTGGAAAGCCACAAACTACCAAAACTGGAACTGGAAGAAATAGAAAACCTGAACAGACCAATAACCAGGGAGGAAATTGAAGCCGTCATCATATACCTCCCAAGACACAAAAATCCAGGCCCAGATGGCTTCCCTGGGGAAGGCTATCAAACGTTTAAAGAAGAAACCATACCTATTCTACTAAAGCTGTTTGGAAAGATAGAAAGACATGGAGTACTTCCAAACTCGTTCTATGAGGCCAGCATCACCTGAATTCCTAAGCCAGACAGAGACCCCACCAAAAAGGAGAATTATAGACTAGTATCCCTGATGAACACAGATGCAAAAAATCTCAACAAGATACTAGCCAATAGGATCCAACAATACATTAAGAAAATTATTCCCCATGACCAAGTAGGATTTATCCCTGGGATACAAGGCTGGTTCGACACTCGTAAAGCAATCAACGTGATTTATCATATCAGCAAGAGAAAAAACAAGAACCATATGATCCTCTCAATAGAGGCAGAGAAAGCATTTGACAAAACACAGCATCCATTCCTGATCAAAACTCTTCAGAGTGTTGGGGTAGAGGGAATACTCCTCAGCATCTTAAAAGCCATCTAACAAAGGCCCACAGCAAATATAATTCTCAGTGGGGAAGCACTGGGAGCCTTTCCCCTAAGATCAGGAATAAGACAGGGATGTCCAGTCTCACCTCTGCTATTCAACATACTACTAGAAGGCCTAGCCTCAGCAATCAGGCAACAAAAAGAAATAAAAGGCATTCAAATTGGCAAAGAAGTCAAACTCTCCCTCTTCGCAGATGGCAGGATACTTTAAGTAGAAAACCCAAAAGACTCTACCCCAAGAGTGCCAGAACACATACAGCAATTCAGCAGTGTGGCAGTCAGTGGCATTTCTATACACTAACAATGAGACTGAAGAAAGAGAAATTAAGGAGTCAGTCCCATTTACAGTTGCACCCAAAATCATAAGAAAACTAAGACTCCTAACTCTGGGAAACGAACTAGGGGTGGCGGAAGGGGAGGTGGGCTGGGGGTGACTGGGTGACGGGCCCTGAAGGGGGCACTTGTCCGGATGAGCACTGGGTGTTATTCTATATGTTGGAAAATTGAACACCAATAAAAAATAAAATACCCACCATCTGCATAGACGTGGATGGAACTGGAGGGTATTATTCTGAGTGAAGTGAGTCAGTCAGAGAAGAACAATCATCATATGTTTTCACTCATACAGGGAATATAAGAAATAGTGAAAAGAAATATAAGGGAAAGGAGGGGAACTGAGTGGGAAAAATTACAGAGGGAGACAAACCATGAGAGACTCCTAACTCTGGGAAATGAACAAGGGGTAGTGGAAGGGGAGGTGGGCAGAGGGTTGGGGTGACTGGGTGACAGGCACTGAGGAGCGCAATTCATGGGATGAGAACTGGGCATTATACTATACGTTGGCAAATCGAGCTTCAATAAAAAATGAATGAAAAAAGAAAAATAATTAAAAAAAAGAAACCTAGGAATAAACCTAACCAAAAGGTAAAGGATCTATACCCTAAAAACTACAGAACACTTCTGAAAAAAATTGAGGAAGACACAAAGAGATGGAAAAAGATTCCATGCTCATGGATTAGAAGAATTAATATTGTGAAAATGTCAATGTTACCCACGGCAATTTACACGTTTAATGCAATCCCTATCAAAATACTCTATCAAAATGTCTTTCGTCAGAGAGTTGGAACGAGTTATTTTAAGATTTGTGTGGAATCATAAAAGACCCCGATAGTCAGGGGAATACTAAAGAAGAAAATCATAGCGGGGGGCATCACAATGCCAGATTTCAGGTTGGACTACAAAGCTGTGGTCATCAAGACAATGTGGTACTGGCACAAAAACAGACACATAGATCAGTGGAACAGAATAGAGAATCCAGAAGTGGACCCTAAACTTTATGGTCAACTAATATTCGATAAAGGAGGAAAGACTATCCACTGGAAGAAAGACCATCTGTTCAATAAATGGTGCTGGGAAAATTGGACATCCACATGCAGAAGAATGAAACTAGACCACTCTCTTGCACCATACACACACAGACAAAACCTCAAAATCGATGAAAGATCTAAATGGGGGACAATATTCCATCAAAATCCTAGAGGAGAACACAGGCAACACCCTTTTTGAACTTGGCCGCAGCAACTTCTTGCAAGATACATCCATGGAGGCAAGAGAAACAAAGGCAAAAACGAATTATTGGGACTTCATCAAGATAAGAAGCTTCTGCACAGCAAAAGAAACAGTCAACAAAACTAAAAGACAACCTACAGAATGGGAGAAGATATTTGTAAAAGACCTATCAGATACAGGGCTAGTATCCAAAATCTATAAAGAACTTATTTAAACTCAACAGCAAAGATACAAACTATCCAATCATGAAATGGGCAAAAGACATGAAGAGAAATTTCCCAGAGGAAGACATAGGCGTGGCCAACAAGCACTTGACAAAATGCTCCGCATCACTTGCCATCAGGGAAATACAAATCAAAACTACAATGAGATACCACCTAACACCAGTGAGAATGGGGAGAATTAACAAGGCAGGAAACAACAAATGTTGGAGAGAATGTGGAGAAAGGGGAACCCTCTTGCACTGTTTGTGGGAATGTGAACTGGTACAGCCCCTCTGGAAAACTGTAGAGGTTCCTCAAACAGTTAAAAATAGATCTGCCCTACGACCCAGCAATTGCACCCCTATGTTTCTAGCAGCAATGTCCACAATAGCCAAACTGTGGAAGGAGCCTCGGTGTCCATCGAAAGATGAATGGATAAAGAAGATGTGGTCTATGTATACAATGGAATATTACTCAGCCATTAGCAAAGACAAATAGCCCCCATTTGCTTCAATGTGGAGGGACCTGGAGGGTATTGTGCTGAGTGAAGTAAGTCAATTGGAATGGGAGAAATATTATATGGTCTCATTCATCTGAGGAATATAAAGATTAGTGAAAGGGAATAAAGGGAAAGGAGAGAAAATGAGTGAAAACATCAGTGAGGGTGACAAAACATTAGAGACATCTAACTCTGGGAAAAGAGCAAGGGGTAGTGGAAGGGGAAGTGGTCGGGGTTTGGGGTGACTGTGTGATGGGCACTTGAGGGGAACTTGGCGGGATGAGGACTGGGTGTTATGCTATATATTGGCAAACTGAAATCCAATTAAAAAAATCAACTAAATCGATAAACATTTAGCCAGACTCATAAAAAGGAGAGGGGGGGTGGATGTCTGGGTGGCTCAGTGGTTTATCGCTGCCTTCAGCCCAGGGCCTGATCCTGGAGACCAGGGATCAAGTCCCAACTCGGGCTCCTTGTATAGAGCCTGCTTCTAGCTCTGCCTGTGTCTCTGCCTCTCTCTCTCTCTCTGTCTCTCATGAATGAATGAATGAATAAATATATAAATAAATAAAGGCAAAATAGGGTGTGTCTAAGAGAAAGA